>NC_140377.1:23465000-23852489 GCF_054491055.1 Hypomesus nipponensis
TGAGCAGAGCGTTCATCCTTACACTGTTACCATAAATCTACCCTGCAGACAGGCTGCACACCATCTAAACTACACACCCCCTCAACACACACACACACACTAAGCTTAGCCGTCTGCTCCTTCTCTCTCTTTCTCTCTCTCTCTCTCTCGCTTTATTCTCTCTTCCTCTCTCTATCTCTCCCTCTCTCTCACTGCATAACACAGAGGTAGGCCCTAGCCAGCTCATAGAGCAGACACGACCCTCCTCCACCACTCTCCTCCTCCACCCCCTTCCCCCCACCCTCCAACACTGTACTCCTCCACCACTCTCCTCCTCCACCCCCTTCCCCCCACCCTCCAACACTCTACTCCTCCACCACTCTCCTCCTCCACCCCCTTCCCCCCACCCTCCAACACTCTACTCCTCCACCACTCTCCTCCTCCACCCCCTTCCCCCCACCCTCCAACACTGTACTCCTCCACCACTCTCCTCCTCCACCCCCTTCCCCCCACCCTCCAACACTCTACTCCTCCACCACTCTCCTCCTCCACCCCCTTCCCCCCCACCCTCCAACACTCTACTCCTCCACCACTCTCCTCCTCCACCCCCTTCCCCCCACCCTCCAACACTCTACTCCTCCACCACTCTCCTCCTCCACCCCCTTCCCCCCACCCTCCAACACTGTACTCCTCCACCACTCTCCTCCTCCACCCCCTTCCCCCCACCCTCCAACACTCTACTCCTCCACCACTCTCCTCCTCCACCCCCTTCCCCCCACCCTCCAACACTCTACTCCTCCACCACTCTCCTCCTCCACCCCCTTCCCCCCACCCTCCAACACTCTACTCCTCCACCACTCTCCTCCTCCACCCCCTTCCCCCCACCCTCCAACACTCTACTCCTCCACCCCCTTCCCCCCCACCCTCCAACACTCTACTCCTCCACCACTCTCCTCCTCCACCCCCTTCCCCCCACCCTCCAACACTCTACTCCTCCACCACTCTCCTCCTCCACCCCCTTCCCCCCACCCTCCAACACTCTACTCCTCCACCACTCTCCTCCTCCACCCCCTTCCCCCCCACCCTCCAACACTGTACTCCTCCACCACTCTCCTCCTCCACCCCCTTCCCCCCACCCTCCAACACTCTACTCCTCCACCACTCTCCTCCTCCACCCCCTTCCCCCCACCCTCCAACACTCTACTCCTCCACCACTCTCCTCCTCCACCCCCTTCCCCCCACCCTCCAACACTCTACTCCACCACCACCCTCCTCCACCACCCTCCACCTCTACCCTCCTCCACCACCCTACTCAACCACCCAATACCCTCCACCTGCGCTTGTACACACTGCAGCTTAACGCTCCACTCAGCAGTAATCCTCCACACCAGGTCCGTGGTGCTTCCCAACACCCCGTCCCCCCAGGCAGTCAGAACAGCAGAGGACAGGAATGTCTCTGTCAGCGCTGCACTTGTCTCCACTGTGAGTGTATGTATGAGTGTGTGTGTCTGTGTGTGTGTGTGTGTCTATGTGTGAGTGTGTCTGAGTGTGTGTGTGTGTGTGTGTGCATGAGTGTGTGTGTGCATGAGTGTGTGTGTGGAATGTGCTGCTGTCACAGCTGAAGGGGTCAGGGGTCAGAGCAGTTGCCTGAAATGCAGGAAAAGGGGCTCACGCAAGTACTCTCACATGCACTGATACACCCACACACAGACAGACAGATACACACACACACACATAGACTGACACAGACACACATAGACAGACACAGACACAGACAGACACACACAGACAGACACAGACAGACAGACACAGAGACAGACAGACAGACACAGAGAGGCAGACAGACAGACAGGCAGACAGACAGAACACCAGTTCTTCAGATCTGTATGCCTGCCTCCTGCAGGTTGGGATCACACCTTCTAGGCGCCTAGAGACCAGCCGCTATGTGTTTGTGTGTCTATAGTGTCTCTAGGTGAACTCTTCCATTGGTCAATTAACCTGACTGGGCGTTGTCCTGAGATTAGATAGGTGTGAAGTGGTTGGTAGATTGAGGTCAATATTTCAAATATCCATGGAATGTTAAACATATATAACAATACAACATTCAGAAATAGTTTCGTAAGTATGGTACAATCATTTTGATATCAAGATTGACTGACTTATCATAACAGGAAAGGAAGTTACATGAAAACATCAAATGACATCAACACAGCATCTAAAGGGGAAGCATACATTGTCACACAAATTCCAATAATCCTTCTGGTGTCCACAAGCAGTATTGTCTTTGAAAGATGTTTGTAAATCTATTAAATGTCTGTTTTGGGCCCCCCCCCCCTGGAGCCCCCCCCCCCCCTGGCTGCTCCCCCCCCCCTGGAGCCCCCCCTCCCCTGGAGCCCCCCCCCCCCTGGAGGACAGGATTACACCAGGTGTGGCTCATTGTATGAGACGTCATATCATGCAATCAGTCGTCCTGATGTCGTCAGTACTGTGTCTTACTGAGTGGATCAGAAATGGTTGTGTTGGCGGTTTGATTCTCTGCTACATATGTAACCACATCCTCCAGCTTTACACCCCCACCCGCAACCTACGGTCTTCTTCTGACAACTGTCTGGTGGTCCCACTGCTCAAGAGCGCCCGGTCCCAACACAAGCTGTTCTCCTGTCTGCCCCCCAGGTCGTGGAACCAGCTCCCCACCTCCATCAGGGACACTGACTGTCTCCCCACCTACAAGAAAAGGTTCAAGACGCACTTGTTCCGGGAGTACAACGGAATGATTGGCTGGACCTGATGTTAGTTTCCTCCAGGTTCACAATGACTGTTATTGAGAGACCTGTTGCTCTTGTTGGTTAGTTATAACGGATTTAAAATTCTTGTACTTGTTGTGAAATATTTTACTGTTGATTGCTTTTCTACAGATACACTCTTGCACTTTTGAGGTTCATGTTGTTTAATTGTAACTTGTTTAACTACATGCTCTTCTGGTTCTTCCCTTTGGCACTTTGGGTCTGGGCTGTTACATGTTCGGAAACAGCAAGTGGCAGCTCGGGTCTAAGACGGATTCGAGGGACTGCAGATAGAGTGCGGCTTGTCTTGTCTTGTTTTCGATCTATTACTTTTATCACTTGTATTATTGTTTTTGTTGATTTAATGTAAAGCACCTTGAGCTGCAATTCTTGTATGAAATGTGCTATATAGATTAAGTCTTACTTACTTATGTTTTTTTCACAATGTATACTTCATGTTTTGGCTACCCGCAATGTTTGGGGCAATCTTGTTGTTATGATCAGTGACCTATGCCCTTTTGTAAAGCTCTCTCTTGGAAGTCGCTTTGGATAAAAGCGTCTGCTAAATGAATACATGTAAATGTAAACAAAAGGACTGTAAAATTCAAAGAAAGACTTTAAAGATTTATCTTTATTGGGCAGTCAAAACTGCCAGCGAACCAACAGTTTCACCACAGCCAGTGAAAGTTTTTTTTAAAATGTATCTTACTGTCTCTTATTCAAACAAAGCCCATTCACTGGAGAGAGAGGTGGACAGACGGTTACTGCTAGGTGTAACAGTAGGTTATATTACACTGGTAGGATGTGGACCAGCAGGTTATATTACACTGGTAGGATGTGGACCAGCAGGTTATATTACACTGGTAGGATGTGGACCAGCAGGTTATATTACACTGGTAGGATGTGGACCAGCAGGTTATATTACACTGGTAGGATGTGGACCAGCAGGTTATATTACACTGGTAGGATGTGGACCAGCAGGTTATATTACACTGGTAGGATGTGGACCAGCAGGTTATATTAGACTGGTGATGTGGACCAGCATTACATTTCATTACATTTAGTCATTTAGCAGACACTCTTATCCAGAGCGACTTACAGTAAGTGCAGGGACATTTCCCCGAGGCAAGTAGGGTGAAGTGCCTTGCCCAAGGACACAACGTCAATCGAACCTGGTAGGATGTGGACCAGCAGGTTATATTAGACTGGTAGGGTTTGGGCAGGGGTAGGCAACTCTGGTCCTAGAGAGCCTCTGTCCTGCATGTTTTAGATGTTTCCCTGCACCAGCACACCTGATTCTAATGAATGGTCATTACCCGGCTTCCACAGAGCTTGATAACGACCCATTCATTTGAATCAGGTGTGCTGGAGCAGGGAAACATCTAAAACATGCAAGACAGTGGCCCTCTATGACCAGGGTTGCCTATCCCTGGGTTAGGGTTATATTCTCTCTCCTCTGGTTGTGGTCAGTGTCACCATCTAGTGGTAGCTTTAGGTAACTCTTTCAAAACTCAATACTTTGACACATAAAACACCCAAGCTGAAGGCCAGAAAGGATCTCCATTTCCATTTTATTCATTTAGCAGACACTTTAAAGTAATAAATCTTCCTCTAAATAGGCTCTAAATACAGCAGTATGGTGAGTGACACAGAGACAAGGTAAAGGTGGTAGACAGAATCTCTCTGTGTCTCTCCCTCTCTCCCCTTCCTCATTTATGTTTCTTACTGGTGGCTGTGTTGGGGGTCTTTCTGCGCCCCACCTCCGTGGCCAAAGACCTGACGGTGGCCCCCAGCATCCCCCCCACCGGCCCCCCCACGAACAGACCCACCACTGACCCCAGCAGGGCCTCAGCCCCCACCAGTCCTGGGACGGCTCGGAGCCAGCCCAGCATCCACTCCCACCAGCCTTGCACGGACCAGGGGGAGGGGGGGGAGGAGGGGGATGGAGAGGGGGAGGGGGAGGGAAGACTCTCCAGGTCTATGTCCAGGTTTCCGACGCTCCTCTCCGCCTCCTCCCTCACTCTCTCCATCTCCTCCTCTTCCGGCTCTTCATCCGAGGGTGTCTCCCCTCCTCTTGTCTCTCTGACCAGCTCTCTCTGTCTCCCCCTCACCCTTTCCTCCGCCTGCAGGTACAGAGCACAGCTGTACCTCTCCTCCCCACTCTCTCTCAGCATCTCCTCCACCTTCTCCATCAGCTCCTCCACCCTCATTCTCCTCCTTCTCCTCCTCTTCTCCTCGCCCTCCTCCCCCCCGCCCCCTGTCTCCAGGCCGTGGTACCTCCCTCCGCAGCTCTCCACTAGCTCCAACAGCTCCGGTGTCAGGGAGCTCATCTGCTCCTCCAAGCCCAGGCTCAGCTGCTCTGTGTGGGTGAAGAGCACCAGGGTGTGGTCCCTGACGGCCCCTGGCCCAAGCAGGGTCTCCAGGACGGCCAGGTGCTGCAGAGCCCCCTGGGGAGGCGTCTCCAGGGGGACACACAGCAGGAAAGCCTGGGGTCCCGGGGCAGACAGGGCCAAACAGGAGGAGATGTGACGTATCCTCTCCTCCAGGGGGAGCTCTGAGCTGAGCCAGTCAGGAGTCTCCACCACCGTCACCTGCACAGAGTGTACTGTCATACCTGTCTACCAGCACACACCTGTCTACCAGCACACACCTGTCTACCTGCACACACCTGTCTACCAGCACACACCAGTCTACCAGCACACACCTGTCTACCTGCACACACCTGTCTACCTGCACACACGTGTCTACCTGCACACACCTGTCTACCTGCACACACCTGTCTACCAGCACACACCTGTCTACCTGCACACACCTGTCTACCAGCACACACCTGTCTACCAGCACACACCTGTCTACCTGCACACACCTGTCTACCTCCAGACACCTGTCTACCTGCACACACCTGTCTACCTCCAGACACCTGTCTACCTGCACACACCTGTCTACCTGCCACCTGCACAGAGTGTACTGTCATACCTGTCTACCTGCACACTAGGGGTGGGAATCTTTTGATACCTCACAATTCGAATCAATTCTTGGGGTCACGAATCGATAACAAATCAATTCACCATTTAAAAAAAAAAAAAAAATGTTTTGGTAAAAAAAAAAAAAAAACATTTGTAAATCTATGTGAATCACTAGAAGACTGAATCGCTATTCAAATGTGAATAGATTTTTTCCCCACCCCTACTGCACACACCTGTCCACCTGCCACCTGCACAGAGTGTACTGTCACACCTGTCTACCTGCACACAGAGGGAGCCTGCAGACATACCTGTCTACCTGCCACAGTCGCACACCGTTTCTCACTCCCCTGACTGTCATGGCTGCCAGTCTGCTGGGGCAGGAAGGCCTCTCTGCCCAAGATGGTGTTTCCTGTTGTGCTCTTCCCTGCTCCTCTCTTCCCCAGCAGCACCAGACACACCTCTGGGGAGGGACAGAAGAGAGGGAGGGAGAGAAGTGTCATAAGCAGGGAATGTTCTTAGAAAAGTTTGTTTAGCATGTGAGCTTGACTGTCTGGTTGGTAAAAGGAGAATTCCTGGAATACACAAAGAACCCATTTTCTCTGAACCCGCCCCAAGGAAAGCTATGAAACTCTTATCCCTCAGACATACATCGGTAGGCTACCAGTAATCAGAAAGCAAACGCACAATAAAAATGTAAAGTAAAACATGCAGACCAAATTTACAACAAAAAAATCGCTTCCAATAGCAAATACCTCAACAACACATTAACTGCGTAGATCAATGTTAAGCGTTTCTGTGACATCGCTATTGGTTTCAACAAGACCAATGGGCCAAATACACGCATCAAGTCTTAAGAAAAGATTAGGATCAAAACATTACCTTTTTGGGAAGTAGGATTATCCGAAGTCATACTGCTTGATCTGTAAACTAACTAGCTAGCTGCAGTCTGGAGCGGCCGGCTGTTTCCTGGCTTCTGTTTCCAGCGTTGCTTCTCCACGCCGCCCCAGAAAACTACCAGCTATACCACCGCTGCAGGCTGGCAGGGTGTGGCGTCTTGTCATAACCCGTCGGGAGTCACCCCAGCTCTACAGTAAAAAAACTGATGTCGAACAAGTTTGGGAGACAGCACTGACAAGTCGATGTGAGGATATTGACGATGCGTTTCTCTCCAATCTAGCCGCAGTGTCATCGGGCCGCCCAGGCAAGATAATCAACTCATTAGTACCGCCTCTTCTCCCGGAGACGTTGTTCGAAGGACTTTCGTCTCGTCTTTTTAAAATTGTAATTAATTCTGTTGTGGATCTTGAAGCCTTGGAAGCAAGTGATCAACGGAAATCATAGAAATAAACGACAAAGTCGCGTCTGAAAAAGTTGTTTTTTAATTGCAGTGTGAGAGTCTGAACTTCCAATGCTGATTCAAATATGTAATATTAGTAAATAAGCAATACTAGTAAATAGGCATCGAATATGCACCTGAATGAACGCGTTCCTAATGTAACATCACATACAAGAAGAGAACGTCCTTATTGAACAGTAGAACTAGGATCAGTTGTATATATTATCTTCACGGTAGGATGTTGGGAGTTGAGAGGGTTGTGGTTCACACAGAAGCCTGGTCTGAACACTCCCTAGCAATGATGCTGTTGATATTAGATACACACACACACACTCATACACACACACACACACACAAACATTTTTAAAGACAGCCATAAAAAACATTTCACTAAAATAGGTTTCCTTTAAAAATAAACGTTAAAAAAAACGTTTAAAATACATAAAAACATGTTGAAAGTAGAAATATCTCTGTTGAGGGGGAGATGGAGGACGTGGAGGAGGAAGAGGAGGGGTAGGGGGGCTTCAGAGTCCAGGCATGATGTAGGCTATGTTGTCCAACGTGTTCGACTGTGAACAGCACAGAAGGTCAGAGGTTAAACCAGGATGAGGATAATGCTACTAGCGTTTCTGAATGATGACTTTCAGCCATTTGTTTATAATGCAAATGTTAAATATGAAAACTCCTCCTGACTGTATATGTAGTATGATTGTATATGTAGTATAGAATAATGAACACCAAAATAAAGCAGGACTCCCGTGTAATTATGGAAACTCATTCCTCATTATCAACACTGTCAACAATGTAACCACTATCAACACTGTCAACAATGTAACCACTATCAACACTGTCAACAATGTAACCACTATCAACACTGTCAACAATGTAACCACTATCAAAATTGTAACCACTAGCAACACTATCAACACTGTAACCAATATCAACACTGTCAACAATGTAACCACTAGCAACACTGTCAAAACCGTAACCACTAGCAACACTATCAACACTAACAACACTGTAACCACTATCAACACTGTAACCACTATCAACACTATCAACACTGTAACCACTATCAACACTGTAACCACTAGCAACACTAGCAACACTGTAACCACTATCAACACTGTAACCACTATCAACACTGTCAACAATGTAACCACTAGCAACACTGTAACCACTATCAACCTTGTAACCACTATCAACACTGTAACCACTATCAACACTATCAACACTGTAACCACTATCAACACTGTAACCACTATCAACCTTGTAACCACTATCAACACTGTAACCACTATCAACACTGTAACCACTATCAACCTTGTAACCACTAGCAACACTATGAACCCTGTAACCACCTGTGTGTATGTGTAGTGTGTGTCTCACCAGCACGTTGCGAGGACAGGCGTTGAGCTGAGGCACCTGAGAGGTGAGGCAGGTGAGAGGACCCAGAGCACACAGGATGGAGTCCAGAAGCACCGACAGACTCCCTGACACCGCTACCATCCCCTGTACTCACACACACACACACACACACACACACACACTGTAACCATAGCCTGTACACACACACACACACTGTAACCATAGCCTGTACACACACACACACACACTGTAACCATAGCCTGTACACACACACACACACACACACACACACACACACTGTAACCATAGCCTGTACACACACACACACACACACACACACCACACACTGTAACCATACCTTGTACACACACACACTGAAACCAGACCATGTACACACATACATATACACACCGAGACCGCTACCATACCCTGTATGTATACACACACACACCGCTACCATACCCTGTATGTATACACACACACACCGCTACCATACCCTGTATGTATACACGCACACACTGCTACCATACCCTGTATGTATACACACACACACTGCTACCATACCCTGTATGTATACACACACACACCGCTACCATACCCTGTATGTATACACGCACACACTGCTACCATACCCTGTATGTATACACACACACACTGCTACCATACCCTGTATGTATACACACACACACACACTGCTACCATACCCTGTATGTATACACACACACACTGCTACCATACCCTGTATGTATACACACACACACTGCTACCATACCCTGTATGTATACACACACACACTGCTACCATACCCTGTATGTATACACACACACACTGCTACCATACCCTGTATGTATACACACACACCGCTACCATACCCTGTATGTATACACACACACACTGCTACCATACCCTGTATGTATACACACACACACTGCTACCATACCCTGTATGTATACACATATCCATATAAACTGTGGGTGTATTTACAGTGTGTATATACTAGGGATGGACGTGGTTCATCGAATATCCGGATACCCTGAAGTTAGTTAGTATTCAAATGCTTTTTTTTTTTCATACTTATGAGCGTAGTTTAAAAAAACTTTTTTTATTCAATAATTCTTTTTTTTTAACAGTTGTGTCGTTTTAATAGTTGTGATGTTAGAAATAATGAAAACATAATTTAAAAAAGGTATGCTACGTGACCCTACGTTCTGCTGAGGGTCTCCTTTCATTTAATTTGGCGCTGTCCTGGCAAAGCAGTACCTCACAGCTTAATGTCCTGGCTAAGCGGTACCTCACAGCTTAGTGTCCTGGCTAAGCGGTACCTCACAGCTTAGTGTCCTGGCTAAGCGGTACCTCACAGCTTAGTGTCCTGGCTAAGCGGTACCTCACAGCTTAGTGTCCTGGCTAAGCGGTACCTCACAGCTTAGTGTCCTGGCTAAGCGGTACCTCACAGCTTAGTGTCCTGGCTAAGCGGTACCTCACAGCTTAGTGTCCTGGCTAAGCGGTACCTCACAGCTTAGTGTCCTGGCTAAGCGGTACCTCACAGCTTAGTGTCCTGGCTAAGCGGTACCTCACAGCTTAGTGTCCTGGCTAAGCGGTACCTCACAGCTTAGTGTCCTGGCTGTTGTCATCGCACCAATCATGTTAACTCGCAGTCAAGTGAGGGTGGATCATTGAAATCTGCGATAAATGTATTATATACGTATTAACGTATTATTTGCCTCTAACTCAGTCACAAGCGAGTTTACTATCCATTGGCTAATTAAAGAAATGTTTTTGTCGCTCTGCGTGGAATTTGGTCGCATATGCAAGTGATTTACTTGCATTGTGAGTAAATACACTCTTAGAACTCTTTTGGGAGTCAGGTGGCTGTGCATATGGGAATTGGGCTAGTAATCTATCGATTCCCGGCCGTGCAAAATGATGTTGTGTCCTTGGGCAAGACAATTTACTCTACTTGCCTTGGGGGAATGTCCCTGTACTTACTGTAAGTCGCTCTGGATAAGAGCTTCTGCTAAATGACTAAATGTGTGTATATACAGTGTGTGTGTGCTGACCTCAGTCTCCTGCAGCCTGTGTCCAATCAGAGACAGGGATTCCCCAAGCAGTTGCAGGTGGGCGGCGGCATCGATGGGGTCTACCTCTGGAACCCTGGCAGGGGAGAGAGACACGCCCCCAGCCCCCCTGCTGGGGGAGCCCAGCCCCGCCACCAGCTGCGCCCCCAGCCCCACACCCTTCAGAGAACCTGCACACACACACACACACACACAGACAAGACACGCACACGCGTCAGTGTGGTGTCTGACATGAATGACTGAGCCAATGAGGTTTCCTGTCATGCTTGTCCAAGAGTGTAATTGGTCACCTTTGCTCCGGGTTCCATCTGTGGAGCTCTTGCGTTTGACGGTGGTAGCCTCCGCCTTGTTCTGCTTGTGCTGCAGATACTGAGCCTTCTGCCTCCACACCTGAGGAGGGGAGAGATGAGGGGGAGGGGAGAGATGAGGGGGAGGGGAGAGATGAGGGGGAGGGGAGAGATGAGGGGGAGGGGAGAGATGAGGGGGAGGGGAGAGATGAGGGGGAGGGAAGAGATGAGGGGGAGGGGAGAGATGAGGGGGAGGGGAGAGATGGGGAGGATGAAGAAGGAGAGATAAGGAGGAGGGGTGAGGAGGAGGAGGGGTGAGGAGGAGGAGGGGTGAGGAGGAGGAGAGGTGTCTCTCCTCTCCAGACATGAGTGACAGGTCTGAGGCTGTAACCATGGCAGCATAACTCACCAGCTTGTCTTTCTCAGGCAGCAGCTTCCACACCTCAGCCAGCCTCCTGCTGAGCTCCCCAAACACTGGAGACACACACACACACACACTTAACACAGAGATCCAACAATATTGCTGTAAAAAACCCTCATTATGCCGGCTATCATCTTATCTTACTGGCTGTATCTTACAGGCTGTATCTTACTGGCTGCTCCTGGCTGTATCTTACTGGCTGTATCTTACTGGCTGTATCTTACTGGCTGCTCCAGGCTGTACTCACCGAGACCAGGCTGCTCAGCATTGATGTTGACTCTGTACTCTTTACAGAACACCTGGTAGGCTGTCATGTTCTTCTTCTTAGGCTGAGAGATGGAGAGGAGAGAGATGGAGAAAGTAGAGAGAGATGGAGAGGAGGAGAGATGGAGAGGAGAGAGATGGAGAGGAGAGAGATGGAGAGGAGAGAGATGGAGAGGAGAGAGATGGACAGGAGAGAGATGGAGAGAGAGAGATGGAGAGAGAGAGATGGAGAGTAGAGAGGAGGAGAGAGATGGAGAAGAGAGATGGAGAGAGTAGAGAGAGATAAAGAGGGGGAATGGGAAGAGAGTGATTAACATGTCATGTTAAAGATGTCACCACAGACAGCTGAACCAGTCTGACCTAGACACACTTCCTGTCCTCATATATCCCTCCTGCTTCTCCCTCTCGTACTCTCTCCTCCTCCTCACCTTGTCCTTCTCCTGTAGCTTATCTCTCTCCTTCTCCTCCTTCTTCCTCTTCTTCTCCAGGGTGGGGTCACACACCTGGTGGTGATGGTGGTGGACGGGGCTGAACACCCCCCCTCCTGTGCCGTGACTGGTCGAGCTGTGGGAGTGGGAATGGCCTCTGGATGGGTCACCTGAGGACAACATACAGGAGCACCAATCAGAGCTAGGGGGAGGGGGGCGTCACAGTAACTTTCTCTAAACCCACCTGGGGACAGGTGAACCCTCCCCAGGGTCTCACCTGATCCTTTGCTGTGTTTCTTCTCCTTGCCCTCCTTCTTCTCTCTCTCCTTCTCTCTCTCCTTCTTCTTCTTGCTTTTCTTGCTCTTCTTCTTCTTCTTGGACATGTGTGTGTACGAGTCGTCTATCACTAGCTCCCCCGCCTCCAGCTCTCCCCCCGAGGACGAGCTGTCCTCCCCCAGACCCCCACCGTAGTGACCTGGGGGAGGGAGGAGACCAGAGAGAAAAGGGAGAAACAGAGAAAGAAGGGAGATAGAATGGTAAATGAATTGAGGGAGGAAGGAGAGAGACAGGGCAGATGAGGATTCATCAGATAATGACAGAACAGGCTGGTCAGGGGTCAGGGTGAGTGTCTCTGGGGGTCAGACAGGTCTTACCCTCCACCTCCACCTCCTTCCCCACCACCGGCAGCGGGTCCCTGGCCAGCTGCTTCTTCCTGGGGCCCTTGGAGAGACGCTCCCTGTCCCTCGTCACCCCTCCCTTCCTGCCCCCGGAGGACGGGTGTGGGGGGAGAGGGAAGCTTTCCCCATCCTCCTCCTTGGGCGACAGGATGAGCTTCATCTTCAAGCCCTCAGCGTCGCGCAGGCTCAGGGGGTCGCGCAGGCTCAGGGGGTCGTCCTTGGCCACGCCCCCATGGAACAAAGAGGACTTGGAGGAGTGCTTCTTGGAGGAGGAGGAGGAGGGGGGGCGGGAGTGGGAGGAGGAGTGGGACCCCTTGCTGCCCCCGCTGCCCCCCTCCCGCTTGCGCTCCTTGGAGGAGGAGTGAGATGAGGAGAGGGAGGGATAGGAGGGCTTCTTGTGGAGGTGAGCGCTGGGGTCACAGCCAGTGGCCAGCGGGGAGGTGATAGCCTGTAGCAGACCCATGGCCGTGTCTGTGGAGTGGGAGGAGGACAGGGAGGGGGAGCGGTCCGCTGACTTACGCTTCTTCTTATGTGGAGGCAGCCCTGCCCCCTGGTGGTCTGGAGGGCAAAGCACATATGAGCCATCGAGCACAAAACAGCAGGGAGACCAGAGAAGAAGAACATGTGTATAATAAAGTTGAATGCTGCTGTTTACCCCGCCTCCACCAGGGGCAGTAGAGGCAGCCTCACCTCTGTAGTAGTACTCATCTGAATGCTTCTTCTTCTTCTTGTGAGAATCTCCTCCCAGCAGGAAGAGCTCAGAGTCCTGGAGGAAGTACACAGTCAGGAAGTACACAGTCAGGAAGCAGGAAGTACACAGTCAGGAAGTACACAGTCAGGAAGTACACAGTCAGGAAGTACACAGTACGGATGGGACTGTGGCACTGACGCATCGATGCATGGGTCACAAAAACAATACGCACAGTTTCAAAAAAGTGTTTTGCAGCTTGTATCAAATTACGATAACCAAATGATTGATGACGTTCAATGCTTAAAACGTCACAAACTGGTTCAAAGTTTTGCCGCTCTCCTGAACCAGAGCCATAGAGGGAACGAAGCCACCGCTTCTTGTTAAAGACAAACCACACATTGCCAGAGAAGCAGCACCTCAAACCAACATGACTCCAGGCATTGCTCAAGTTTCTTCCATTGGTCATTATTATTTAGCCTAATCCGTACTGTAATAATTATGACGATGGCGTGTTGTTAACATGAGTCTGGACACCTGAGTTCACGCCCCAGTGCAGGGCACCTCAGACGATATTCTTTAACTTTTACTGTGAGAAAATGACACAATTCTAACGGCTTACAGATGTATCACAACATTTTTATGTGTGAGCACTAATATCAGATTAAAATGAACACATGTAGCCTTAATAAATAAAAAAAATAAAGTAGGGTAGGCTTCCGTCGGAGACAACTACTATGTCTCATTCAGCCGGTTTAAACGGCTGCTTGATGGCGCTGTTCATTTTCAATGCGCCGATAGTTCGGCTCTTTGGGCCGGCACAATCCGGAAGAAACCACCAAAGCTTCACAAGGCATTGATGTTGCACTGATGATCTGAGGTACCACACTGTTTTGGCTGCACTGAACTATGCTGAGGAGGGTTCACCCTGCACTGTGTCTGGTAGCTGAGGAGGGTTCACCCTGCACTGTGTCTGGTAGCTGAGGAGGGTTCACCCTGCACTGTGTCTGGTAGCTGAGGAGGGTTCATCCTGCACTGTGTCTGGTAGCTGAGGAGGATTCACCCTGCACTGTGTCTGGTAGCTGAGGAGCGTTCATCCTGCACTGTGTCTGGTAGCTGAGGAGGATTCACCCTGCACTGTGTCTGGTAGCTGAGGAGGGTTCATCCTGCACTGTGTCTGGTAGCTGAGGAGGGTTCATCCTGCACTGTGTCTGGTAGCTGAGGAGGATTCACCCTGCACTGTGTCTGGTAGCTGAGGAGGGTTCATCCTGCACTGTGTCTGGTAGCTGAGGAGGGTTCACCCTGCACTGTGTCTGGTAGCTGAGGAGGGTTCACCCTGCACTGTGTCTGGTAGCTGAGGAGGGTTCATCCTGCACTGTGTCTGGTAGCTGAGGAGGGTTCATCCTGCACTGTGTCTGGTAGCTGAGGAGGGTTCACCCTGCACTGTGTCTGGTAGCTGAGGAGGATTCACCCTGCACTGTGTCTGGTAGCTGAGGAGGGTTCATCCTGCACTGTGTCTGGTAGCTGAGGAGGGTTCATCCTGCACTGTGTCTGGTAGCTGAGGAGGGTTCATCCTGCACTGTGTCTGGTAGCTGAGGAGGGTTCACCCTGCACTGTGTCTGGTAGCTGAGGAGGGTTCATCCTGCACTGTGTCTGGTAGCTGAGGAGGGTTCATCCTGCACTGTCTGGTAGCTGAGGAGGGTTCATCCTGCACTGTGTCTGGTAGCTGAGGAGGGTTCATCCTGCACTGTGTCTGGTAGCTGAGGAGGGTTCACCCTGCACTGTGTCTGGTAGCTGAGGAGGGTTCATCCTGCACTGTGTCTGGTAGCTGAGGAGGGTTCACCCTGCACTGTGTCTGGTAGCTGAGGAGGGTTCACCCTGCACTGTGTCTGGTAGCTGAGGAGGGTTCATCCTGCACTGTGTCTGGTAGCTGAGGAGGGTTCATCCTGCACTGTGTCTGGTAGCTGAGGAGGGTTCATCCTGCACTGTGTCTGGTAGCTGAGGAGGGTTCATCCTGCACTGTGTCTGGTAGCTGAGGAGGATTCACCCTGCACTGTGTCTGGTAGCTGAGGAGGATTCACCCTGCACTGTGTCTGGTAGCTGAGGAGGGTTCATCCTGCACTGTGTCTGGTAGCTGAGGAGGATTCACCCTGCACTGTGTCTGGTAGCTGAGGAGGATTCACCCTGCACTGTGTCTGGTAGCTGAGGAGGGTTCATCCTGCACTGTGTCTGGTAGCTGAGGAGGGTTCATCCTGCACTGTGTCTGGTAGCTGAGGAGGGTTCACCCTGCACTGTGTCTGGTAGCTGAGGAGGGTTCATCCTGCACTGTCTGGTAGCTGAGGAGGGTTCACCCTGCACTGTGTCTGGTAGCTGAGGAGGGTTCATCCTGCACTGTCTGGTAGCTGAGGAGGGTTCATCCTGCACTGTGTCTGGTAGCTGAGGAGGATTCACCCTGCACTGTGTCTGGTAGCTGAGGAGGATTCACCCTGCACTGTGTCTGGTAGCTGAGGAGGGTTCATCCTGCACTGTGTCTGGTAGCTGAGGAGGGTTCATCCTGCACTGTCTGGTAGCTGAGGAGGGTTCATCCTGCACTGTGTCTGGTAGCTGAGGAGGGTTCATCCTGCACTGTGTCTGGTAGCTGAGGAGGGTTCACCCTGCACTGTGTCTGGTAGCTGAGGAGGGTTCATCCTGCACTGTGTCTGGTAGCTGAGGAGGGTTCATCCTGCACTGTGTCTGGTAGCTGAGGAGGGTTCACCCTGCACTGTGTCTGGTAGCTGAGGAGGGTTCATCCTGCACTGTGTCTGGTAGCTGAGGAGGGTTCATCCTGCACTGTGTCTGGTAGCTGAGGAGGGTTCACCCTGCACTGTGTCTGGTAGCTGAGGAGGGTTCACCCTGCACTGTGTCTGGTAGCTGAGGAGGGTTCATCCTGCACTGTGTCTGGTAGCTGAGGAGGGTTCATCCTGCACTGCGTCTGGTAGCTGAGGAGGGTTCACCCTGCACTGTGTCTGGTAGCTGAGGAGGGTTCATCCTGCACTGTGTCTGGTAGCTGAGGAGGGTTCATCCTGCACTGTGTCTGGTAGCTGAGGAGGGTTCACCCTGCACTGTGTCTGGTAGCTGAGGAGGGTTCATCCTGCACTGTGTCTGGTAGCTGAGGAGGGTTCACTCTACACTGTGTCTGGTAGCTGAGGAGGGTTCATCCTGCACTGTGTCTGGTAGCTGAGGAGGGTTCACTCTACACTGTGTCTGGTAGCTGAGGAGGGTTCATCCTGCACTGTCTGGTAGCTGAGGAGGGTTCACTCTACACTGTGTCTGGTAGCTGAGGAGGGTTCATCCTGCACTGTCTGGTAGCTGAGGAGGGTTCATCCTGCACTGTGTCTGGTAGCTGAGGAGGGTTCATCCTGCACTGTGTCTGGTAGCTGAGGAGGGTTCATCCTGCACTGTGTCTGGTAGCTGAGGAGGGTTCACCCTGCACTGTGTCTGGTAGCTGAGGAGGGTTCACCCTGCACTGTGTCTGGTAGCTGAGGAGGGTTCATCCTGCACTGTGTCTGGTAGCTGAGGAGGGTTCATCCTGCACTGCGTCTGGTAGCTGAGGAGGGTTCACCCTGCACTGTGTCTGGTAGCTGAGGAGGGTTCATCCTGCACTGTGTCTGGTAGCTGAGGAGGGTTCATCCTGCACTGTGTCTGGTAGCTGAGGAGGGTTCACCCTGCACTGTGTCTGGTAGCTGAGGAGGGTTCATCCTGCACTGTGTCTGGTAGCTGAGGAGGGTTCACTCTACACTGTGTCTGGTAGCTGAGGAGGGTTCATCCTGCACTGTGTCTGGTAGCTGAGGAGGGTTCACTCTACACTGTGTCTGGTAGCTGAGGAGGGTTCATCCTGCACTGTCTGGTAGCTGAGGAGGGTTCACTCTACACTGTGTCTGGTAGCTGAGGAGGGTTCATCCTGCACTGTCTGGTAGCTGAGGAGGGTTCATCCTGCACTGTGTCTGGTAGCTGAGGAGGGTTCATCCTGCACTGTGTCTGGTAGCTGAGGAGGGTTCATCCTGCACTGTGTCTGGTAGCTGAGGAGGGTTCATCCTGCACTGTGTCTGGTAGCTGAGGAGGGTTCACCCTGCACTGTGTCTGGTAGCTGAGGAGGGTTCATCCTGCACTGTGTTTGGTAGCTGAGGAGGGTTCATCCTGCACTGTGTCTGGTAGCTGAGGAGGGTTCACCCTGCACTGTGTCTGGTAGCTGAGGAGGGTTCACCCTGCACTGTGTCTGGTAGCTGAGGAGGGTTCATCCTGCACTGTGTCTGGTAGCTGAGGAGGGTTCATCCTGCACTGTGTCTGGTAGCTGAGGAGGGTTCACCCTGCACTGTGTCTACTGTAGAACTGAATACTTCTGATCCTTGGTTCTCTGCTATGCTTTCTATATGAATATCATTTGGAATAAAAGCATCTGATAAATGATTATGTATGTGTGAATTTGTGTCTGTGTATGTTTGTGTGTCTGTGAGTTTGTGTCTGTGTGTTGCTAGGTTACCTTGGGGCGTTTCTTGGAGGACTTGCGCACCTGGGCAGCGATCTCCTCCTCCTCCCTCAGCAGGTCCTTATATGACCGCCTCTTCTCCCGCTGACTGCGTCCCGCCACCAGGCCCCGCTCGCCCTCCAGCGCCCCCTCTGGCATGGAGGACAGACAGAAGAGGGTTACCATGACACCTGGCTACTATGACATTTCATCAGCTCATGTTCTAGAACTCAGCACATTCTGCAGTCGTGTTCGAGAACGCAGCTAATTCTGCTGTAATTGCAGTCACAAGTTTTATATTGTTTCTCCACTATGTGGCATCTTGAGTAATCATACATGTGGTATGTCACTTCCTGTTAAGTGTATAAATTGATTGATGTCTGCGTGTTTAGGTTAGCTAAGGTTGAGCTAATTGGAGAAGACGGTACAAGCTGTATATCAATCCACTCTTAGTCCACAAGCAGGCAAAAGTGGTATGTGTGTTTTGTTTGGTTATTATTTGAGTGTTTATGAACATATGATTGATTGCTGTATGTCTTTTATTCATTTCTGCATAGTTCTACAGTGTTCTGGTGTCTATCTTTGTCTGCGCAATAAAGAACATCAGTGTAAAGAACCTGGACCTTGGATGTGTGACTAAGGGCGGCATGTTGTGTTCTAGAACGCAGCCTACCCATGAATCCCTTCTTCTTGATCTCTTCGAAGGCCATGCTGGCTCCTGGGTTCGTCTGCTTTCTGTTCCTCTGGTCACACCTGGACCGCAGTCACACGGATTACTGCTTACTGGACACAAGATAATAATAACGATGTGTTCATTTAACACATGCTTCAAATCACATGCTTTATACCAAAGCACTTAGAGGGAAATCTGAACCTACGAACTCTAGATCTGCAGTCTAATGCTTTAACCACTGAGCTATACCGAGTTAGAATACTCTAAAATGCTGAAAATAAGGTTTGCATAGTAAGCTAACCAAAGAGAGGAGACGGCTGGGTACGAGAGTCCCATATTTACGTTCACATATTAGGATATAGCTAGTTTTAAACCAGCGTCTATGGTATGGTTGCATAAAACTAACTTCAGCCGATTCTGGTGGTCGGAGACAGGCTCTCAGCAGGACTGAGACAGTCAGGTCTCCGGTTGCTCGGCAGACAGGCAAGGGCTTGCCGGTTCATAAGTTTGGAAACTCACCGATAGATGAGAAAAACCCATATTGTGTTCGCTAATAATGATACTCGGAGTTGCAATACTTTTCAGGGATTTAATGGAAACAAAAATTCCCGCCTACCCACTTTGTAAAAGATACACAAACACACCCCCTTCCACGCACAGCCACGGAATCCCCTGCTCTCCCTGCATTTACTTCGGTGGAAGTCAGATTGCTGAATAAAAGCTCGGCTGCCCGGGCAGGACAGCGCTAAGGCAGCCCGAGGCTCCGAGGACCATCTAGGCCGTGTCGGTCTTTAGTGAGCGCAGGCAACCGTTTTCATAGATTTAACTCGCCCATTATACTTTGCAACAATGGAACAAAGATATGAAGATCTCTCTATCCATGCAGCTGACCTAAAGTACGAATATACACGAATTTACTACCTCTTTGGGTTCATCAATTTACGCGGGTCCCAGTCGCCATCTTTGATATCAGTCAACAACAATGCGTGTCGGCTGGGGGAGGAGCTTGGCCAGGTTCGCCAATCAGCACAATGAGAGTGGAGCCATTTTCATGCTGCTCGATTTTGATTGGACGAAAATCTCCTTCTCATCCGTCCGTTTGTTTGACAGTGCAGTCAAACAACAAATCATAACGTTATCATAACTAGCTACATATTTAAATTAATGAATAAAGAATAGAATAGAAAATAATGATAAAAAGAGAACATTAAATATAAAACGAAAGTAAACAAGAGTCATAAATCACGGATATTTACAAACCTCGTTTATTGATCAGCAAACAATGTACTCAACAATAACTGTTATTGAATGTCAACATGAGACGGCAATGTACTCTTGGCATGCTCGGCAGCAGTACAGGCAGTGATACACAGATACATTATGAGGGAAAGGAAACTGTTAAAAAGTTGGGAGATTGGCATGTGATTGGCACACACACACACACACACACACACACACACACACACACACACACACACACACACACACACACACACACACACACACACACACACACACACACACACACACACACACACACACACACACACTCTGTCAACGCACACTCTCAACGCACACACTCTCACACACTCAAATGCACAATAAGTGTATGTTGACACAAATACTCTCTTATACACTCCTCTGTCTTTCTCTCTCACAAACACACTCACAGTCCCAGCCCCCTCTAGTGCCCCCCCAGACTCTGCTTGAGGCTGAGGGAGGTGAAGCTGGCAAGCAGCTCCGTCACCTCATCCACCTGCAGAGGAAACAAACCTCAGCTTCACCTAGGACTCCTGTGCGTGTTGTGTGTGTGTGGTGTGTGTGTGGTGTGTGTGTGCTCACCTGTTCCTTGGTGCGTGTGTGCTGCAGCTGAGTGGAGATGTGCTCCAGTCTTTCCCTGGCCTCACGCTGACCCATCACACTCAGGTACTCCCTCAGCATCTGAAGGATCTGCACACACACACACGCACCACACACTGTTATGGCCGTTACAGATGGCAGCTCTTGTGTCTTACCAGATTACTGTGTACATGTGCTGCGTGTTTAGACAATGTTACCCATGTAACCTCTCAGGGTGTGTGTTACCTGGGTAACCTCTCCTCTCAAGGTGTGTGTGTTACCTGGGTAACCTCTCCTCTCAGGGTGTGAACACTGTGTGCATCCCCCTCCTGCAGGATGCTGAGTTTGGAGCGGGCCAGGTGCAGAGGGGTCCTGCCTGCACGGTCCAGGGCATCCACACGCGCGCCTGAACACACACACACGGATCCAGCATGTGTCTATGACTTTGTTTAAGTTTGTGTATCTAGTGTGCATCTAAGTGTGTGTGTGGGCC
Organism: Hypomesus nipponensis; assembly: GCF_054491055.1. Classification (NCBI taxonomy): domain Eukaryota; kingdom Metazoa; phylum Chordata; class Actinopteri; order Osmeriformes; family Osmeridae; genus Hypomesus; species Hypomesus nipponensis. The sequence continues at coordinate 23,485,782 of NC_140377.1, forward strand.
TCTTACCTCCTCTTAGCAGTGTGGTGATGACAGGCACATGATTGGTACAGGCCGCTGAAGTGAGATAGAGAAATGTGGAGGATGGAGGGAGAGAGAGAGATGGAGACAGAGAGAAGAAAGGAGGATTGGCTGCTGGCTCACATGAAAACAGGTTCCAGTGTTCTCTAGTATATTATGTTATAGTTTATTAGAGAACACAATCTGAGTCAGTGTATGTGTTACCTAGGTGGGGGGGGGGTGTTCCCCCTGTGTGCGTTACCCAGGTGGAGGGGCGTGTTACCCAGGTGGAGGGGCGTGTTACCCAGGTGGAGGGGTGCGTGTTACCCAGGTGGAGGGGTGTGTGTTACCCAGGTGGAGGGGCGTGTTACCCAGGTGGAGGGGCGTGTTACCCAGGTGGAGGGGTGCGTGTTACCCAGGTGGAGGGGTGCGTGTTACCCAGGTGGAGGGGTGCGTGTTACCCAAGTGGAGGGGGGTGTGTTACCCAGGTGGAGGGGTGCGTGTTACCCAGGTGGAGGGGTGCGTGTTACCCAGGTGGAGGGGGGCGTGTTACCCAGGTGGAGGGGTGTGTGTTACCCAGGTGGAGGGGTGTGTTACCCAGGTGGAGGGGTGTGTGTTACCCAGGTGGAGGGGTGTGTTACCCAGGTGGAGGGGTGTGTTACCCAGGTGGAGGGGTGCGTGTTACCCAGGTGGAGGGGTGCGTGTTACCCAGGTGGAGGGGGGCGTGTTACCCAGGTGGAGGGGTGTGTTACCCAGGTGGAGGGGGGCGTGTTACCCAGGTGGAGGGGTGTGTGTTACCCAGGTGGAGGGGTGTGTTACCCAGGTGGAGGGGTGTGTGTTACCCAGGTGGAGGGGTGTGTTACCCAGGTGGAGGGGTGTGTTACCCAGGTGGAGGGGTGTGTGTTACCCAGGTGGAGGGGGGCGTGTTACCCAGGTGGAGGGGTGTGTTACCCAGGTGGAGGGGTGCGTGTTACCCAGGTGGAGGGGTGCGTGTTACCCAGGTGGAGGGGGGTGTGTTACCCAGGTGGAGGGGTGTGTTACCCAGGTGGAGGGGTGTGTGTTACCCAAGTGGAGGGGTGTGTTACCCAGGTGGAGGGGTGTGTTCCCCAGCCCGTCTCTCTGGTTGGGATCTGCTCCGGAGCTCAGCAGCAGCTGCACTGCAGCACCACCAGGGGGCAGAGGAAAGCAGTATATCACCTTCACATTCAATACAGGTGACCGCGTGGCGGTGATCGTGTCTGTGTTTGTGAATGCACTGGTACCGATGGTGTCGTTCCCATTGCAGGAGGAGAAGTGCAGAGCGGTCCGGCCCTTCTCATCTGCTGCACACGGATCCACCTGCTCCTGGAGGAGCCTGCGCACTGGGGGGGCAGGAAGAGGACCTTTATGTTTCTGCACCATGTGCTTGGAACAGCCTGCAGGATGGGTTCAAACCCCATGGAGTCTATAAATAATTGTAAATGCTTTAAGAGTCCCTTGACATGTTGTTTTTGGATGCTTTTATATAGGCCTTAGTGGTCCCCTGATGCTGTATCTGGGGGGGGTCTAAGGAGTCGGGCTTTTAATCAGAAGGTTGTTGGTTCAATTACCGTCCGTTCCAAAATGACATTGTGTCCTTGGGCAAGGCACTTCACCCTACTTACCTCGGGGAGAATGTCCCTGTACTTACTGTAAGTCGCTCTGGATAAGAGCGTCTGCTAAATGATTAAATGTAAATGTAGTGTAAATGTATCTGAAGTCTCTTTCCTACGAGCAGTCCCACAATGAGCTTTCCTTCGTGCCGTTTCTGTGTCTGTAGTTTGAAATGCTATGAGGAGGAAAGAGAAAGGGCTAACTGCCATGCTTCGGTCATTTGCAAGCCATGATGTCTTTCGGGGAAAAACCAATATCGCATAGCACATTTTCTCATTGGCGGGCCAAATTCTCAGAGCGGGAAAAGCAGAGTAAGGGGAGGTAACCTTTCCCCTTATGATGACATAGGTTCCAGATCGGACCGTTTGAACTTTCATTTTCTTAAAGGCAAAGAAGAATACCCAGGGCTTGGTTTATACTTATCAAAATGTCTAGCCACCGGGGGACCAAAGGCAGGCTAAGGGAACTCATATTAATGTCTAGCCAATGGGGGACCAAAGGCAGGCTAGGGGAACTCATATTAATGTTAAATAACCTCAAAGTGAAATGTTCATGCCATGGGACCTTTAAAGCCACAAGAAACTTGGTTTTAAATACTGAAAATGTATATCCAAGTTATAACCCTAACCCTTATTTCCCCATTAATACCCTAGCATAACCTTGCCCAATTCAAACCTACTGTCAGGACAGTTACACAAACTTAAATAACAGTATCCTTTATTGAAACTAATGTCTAATTCTTTTTACTATTATGAACATGAGACCCTAAAGTACATATATAACTTTTTGTGGATCTGGAGTCCTGGGGCTCTAATTGATGATAAGATTCTGCTCCCATAACCCTGACTATGTGGTCTATACTGGTCTAGTCCCATAACCCTGACCATGTGGTCTATACTGGTCTAGTCCCATAACCCTGACCATGTGGTCTATACTGGTCTAGTCCCATAACCCTGACTATGTGGTCTATACTGGTCTAGCCCCATAACCCTGACTATGTGGTCTATACTGGTCTAGCCCCATAACCCTGACTATTTGGTCTATATTGGTCTAGTCCCATAACCCTGACTATGTGGTCTATACTGGTCTAGCCCCATAACCCTGACTATGTGGTCTATATTGGTCTAGTCCCATAACCCTGACTATGTGGTCTATACTGGTCTAGCCCCATAACCCTGACTATGTGGTCTATATTGGTCTAGTCCCATAACCCTGACTATGTGGTCTATACTGGTCTAGTCCGGCAGGGGTCAGAGGCAGGGTTCAGAGGCAAGGAGGGCTTGTGTCAGGGGTCGTGACCCAGGCCTGGAGTCTCTTCCTACCTGTGTCAATGTCGTTGCCGTTTGCTGCTTCTCTTAGTCTCTTCACAGCTGAGGAGACACAGAACTTAATGAGACAGAGGGAACAAGGGAGGGAAAGGGTAAGAGGGAGGGGAGAAAAAGAGAGACAGACAGTGGGAGTTGGGGCATATTTGATCTGAAATAGATGTTAGCTAGCTCGTTATGGAGACAATTTGCTTAAAGGCATTCCGTAATTTCAAAGAACGTTACAGACAATGGTCTTATTCAGTCAATGCTGTTTTCAAAGGTAATACTTATCCGTAATCAGATAACCACAGTCAGCAAGTACGAGGTATAGGCTTGTTCTCTCTTTCTGTCGATAGGAGCGTGTGGAAAAACATACTACATACAAAAGAATAGATGATACCGTAAATATCTTTTCCAATTGGCCCCACGTTCCATCGGGCTCTCCCGTGCCGCCGAGCTCGACTTGATGTCACCTTCCCGGGCTTGATCGCGACTCCCGCCCCAGACCCAACTCTATTCGGTTCCCACAACAAGTGTAGGTACCGGAGTTCCTGGTCCGCCGACTGTCCGGTACAACCGAGCACCACATTGTTATGTCCCAGTCCAGACAGTCCAAATCCCACAGCGGAAGCTCCGTCTATGCTCTCGTCGTTTTTCTTCGGTTCTACGTCTTTCTCCTCCGTCTCCGGTTGCGGACCCGTCTCAACCATATACTCCCCCTCGGAACTCGAGCGCTCGTCATCGGAGACTGTAGAAACAATTGGGCTCCACCCGTCCATATCTACCGGATGAGACGGTTAGTCGAGCTCTATCTATAGTTCTCTAGATCAAAACAAACGGCAAAATTGTCATTTCTACTGATCCACGGCCTTGATACTCTTGATATTCTAGTTGTATTTCTTCCGTTACCATCGCCGCCCCTTCTAGGCTACATGTCAACACAGAACACGGTAGTATTTTACGCACACCGCCATTGTGGCTCAAATTGTAAAATTTGACTGTGATAGAGGAGTTCCGGTACTAGATCCAACATGTCCGATGTTGCATAATTTTTCATTGCTGCGAAGTAAATTCAACAAAACGCACGCCCATTGCTCAGGCGACATTTTAAAACCATCAACGACCAATCAGAGCACAGGTTCATTGGTGTTAGTCCAATAGACACAAACACAACTGAGCAAATTCGGAAGAATTCAAATCCAAAGAAAATTGGCAAATTAAACGTAAAACATTGAAATCAGATTGTGAACATATATGGCTTTGATTATATTCTTAAATGAATTGTTTTTATATGCAAAAACGGAATGAGAAAAGACGAAATACTGATATTCCAAAAGAACTAGGACATTTACTGACTTCCTCTCTGTAATATCTGTGAACAGAGAAGACAGAAACACAGCCTAACATACTGTATAAAAAATAAATAGTGCATAATTATTTTCTCACTGATTTCTTCACTGTGAAACCCAACCCATCACCAACGAACTATACATTTCATTAAAGCTACATTTCATTAAAGCTACAATTTAATCTTTAAAAATAATGGCAAGTCAAATATAATAATTATTTGGTAAACAGTAAGATCGGGAGGGGCACATTGAACAAGACTGCTCATAATGTACATTGTGAGGATGTGTGAGGTAGAGTTAGTCCAGTACACATCCACACTGGTTCTGCCGTGTCTGTGTTGGGGGTCCTGTGGTCAGAGGTCAAAGTTCATGGGTGATGACACAGAGGCTGCCCCTGGCGTCAGCATGCCGGGGAAGGAGGGGCCGGGGGGGGCGGAGTCCTGCTGGGAGGGGCGTGGCCATGCCTCGTCATCATTCCGCCCTCTGCTACCCATCAGCCCCTGCTTTTTCAGGTAACCCTGACGACAGAACAGCGGAGGCTGGTGATTGGTCAGGGAGAAGCGGAAACACGACTCTGTAGGAGACAGACATGGAGTTCATCATTATTTATTTGTTGTCGTTTGTGACATTCGTGTTTTTTAATGTATTTACCAGATGCTTTTGTCCAATGCAACATACATCTACACCCTCCTGATCTGCAATCAAATAAGCTCTGTACTTATCCCTGGTGTTGATGTTGGTGTTGTTGATGTTATTGATGGTGGTGTTGTTGATGGTGGTGTTGTTGATGTTGTTGATGGTGGTGTTGTTGATGTTGTTGATGGTGGTGTTGTTGATGGTGGTGTTGTTGATGTTGTTGATGATGGTGTTGTTGATGGTGGTGTTGTTGATGGTGGTGTTGTTGATGTTGGTGTTGTTGATGGTGGTGTTGTTGATGGTGGTGTTGTTGATGGTGGTGTTGTTGATGGTGGTGTTGTTGATGTTGGTGTTGTTGATGGTGGTGTTGTTGATGGTGGTGTTGTTGATGGTGTTGTTGTTGATGGTGGTGTTGTTGATGGTGGTGTTGTTGCTGGTGGTGTTGTTGATGGTGGTGGTGTTGTTGATGTTGTTGTACCTGCGTAGAAGGCTCTGAGGTCCGTTTGAAGGCAGTGCTCCAGGAAGCGACGCAGCGGTTGGCTGTGAGAGACAGGCCCCTCCCACTCAGTCAGGAAGTCCTCAATCATGTGATGTATGGCAGCGGGCCTGGGAAGGGGCCAGCCAGGGGGGCGGAGTCTCATCTCCCTCTCTGAGCAAACAGAGGGATGAGGGAGGAGAGGAGGGGGATGACGAGGCGGGAGGGGGATGAGGAGGAGGAGGAGGAGGGAAGCAGGGAAAAGAGAACCGTTAGCTATCATCATTAGGTTGGACAGACCAAACATTTCGTATCAGTTTTGCTCAGTTTTTCTTTCTAATATGTATACATTTACATTTATTCATTTATCCAAAGCTACTTCCAAGAGAGCTTAACAAAGTGCAGGTCACTGATAATAACAACAAGATAGCCCCAAAAACATGGCAAGTAGCCAAAACATGAAACACATATTGTGAACAACTAAAATAAGTGCCAAAGGGAAGAACCATAAAAGCATGTAGTTAAGCAAGTTACAATTAAACAACATGAACCGCTACAAGTGCAAGTGTACCTGTAGAAAAGCAAGCAACAATAAAAACAATATATCACAGTGAGTACAAAAATTTAAATCAGATACCACTAACCACAAGAGCAACAAGTCTGTAAGCAAAAGTCCTTGTGTTCCTTGAGGAAACTAATGTCGGGTCAAGCAAACCACTCCTAAGTACCGTTGTATTCCCGGAACATGTGCGTCTTGAGCCTTTTCTTGAAGGTGGAGAGACAGCCAGTGTTTCTGACATTACATAAGTAAGGTATGTTGATGTTTTTTGAAACTTATTTAGCATTTTACCTATGCTGGATACAAGAGACGTTAGCATTGCTAATAGGCTAACTGTTAGCGAAAAAATCATACTTAAAGGTTGCGTTTGTTATGAGCATACAATTCAATTCAATCTTTATTAAACGGTTGGAACAGCAACTCTTTTCAGCAACAGCAGCTTAGCAAATCCTTCTTTAAATTGTCCAAGGTTTTCATTCAAAACTATCTTTGGTGAAATGGTTCAAGCAAATAAATAAATGAGTGTCAAACTTCACAGGGATCTTCTCATAGAAAAACATCAGCCATGCCCGTCGAGTGTCTGATTCCTTGGGAAGATTATGAAGTGTCAGCATTCCCAGTGCAGCCTGGAACACTGCATTTACGATTGTCCATCTTCAATATACTTTTAAAACATTCAAACTTTCTCCTTTGTTGTTCACGTGGAAGAACACAGAGCAGCGTGCAGCTAAACTAGTGTCTGAGATCCTGGGCCAGAACACCAGAGGGCTGGTCTGTATGTTGGGGCGTGACAAAGGTGATGCTATATTTGTGACTTCACAAATTCCGCTTTTTCGAAACCGATCGTTTAACAGCTTGCTTTCAAGTTGTGAGATTTAGATAGGAAAGAGGTGTCAATGGACTTTGAGGTTCACTGTATGTCCATTTTACCCACTGAACTGTTGTTATTCAACTATGACAAGGTAAAATTGGTTTCGCAATCAATGACCCCTTTAAGGTGTAAGTGTCTACATGGTAACTGGCATATTTGTTTTTAATGTAACCCTAACCCTAACCCTAATACTACTAGTCGTTAGTCATTGAGCTAAGAAAAGGACGTGGGCCTGGAAATTCCAATGCCGGATTTCTCAGTGGAATTATTGGCTACATTCAGGCTAATTTAGGAGCATTTCTGAGCATTCAATTCAATGCGTTTCCTATCGGCGTTCCACAAAGCCTAGAATTATTTGGCAGATGGTTAGCCTTGCCCAAAAATTACGCATTTTATTGTCCACCCTATCATCATGGAATAGTAATAGTGTTGATTAAACAACACAGCACTGACCAGTAGGGATGTTATTACAGTTCTGACCTGTGGGCAGGGTGTGGTAGAAGTAGAGGACAGGATGGAGGAAGTTGGACCTCCATGCGCGGGGCCACTCAGACTCGGCACGGCCAGGCCCCAGAGGGTCGCTGGAGCGGTTCAGCCCATACTGCAGCACCAGGACCAGCAGGCCGCGGGGCGGGGTAGGCCGGCCGGACAGGGAGGGGAACCGGGGCAGAGCCTGCAGAGGGAACTCCTCCAGGTACTCACACTGGGCCCTGGGGGAGGAGGAGAGCTGTTACACTGGGCCCTGGGGGAGGAGGGGGAGGAGAGCTGTTACACTGGGCCCTGGGGGAGGAGGGGGAGGAGAGCTGTTACACTGGGCCCTGGGGGAGGAGGGGGAGGAGAGCTGTTACACTGGGCCCTGGGGGAGGAGGGGGAGGAGAGCTGTTACACTGGGCCCTGGGGGAGGAGGGGGAGGAGAGCTGTTACACTGGGCCCTGGGGGAGGAGGGGGAGGAGAGCTGTCACACTGGGCCTTGGGGGAGGAAGAGAGCTGTTACACTGGGCCCTGGGGGAGGAGGGGGAGGAGAGCTGTCACACTGGGCCTTGGGGGAGGAAGAGAGCTGTTACACTGGGCCCTGGGGGAGGAGGAGAGCTGTTACACTGGGCCTTGGGGGAGGAGGGGGAGGAGAGCTGTCACACTGGGCCCTGGGGGAGAGGGTTACCACTCACCCGTGCAGCAGCACCACATCCCCCAGCGTGCTGAACATCTGGTACGGTCCAGATGCCTCGTTGACCCGCCTCAGCAGCCAGCTAAGCAGCTGATTGGTCCACAGCTTTGTTACCGGCCAGGGGTTGCTATGGTAACGCTGCTCCAACAGTCGGTGAACTGCCCGCACTGAGAAGAGAAGGATGGTCAGGAGTGGTTACCAGGTGTGTGTGTGTGTAGTACTAGTGTGTGTGTATGAGTATGTAATACCAGGTGTATGTGTAGTACCAGGTGTGTGTGTATACCAGGTGTGTGTAGTACCAGGTGTGTGTGTGTACCAGGTGTGTGTGTGTACCAGGTGTGTATGTGTACCTGTGTAGCGGAAGCCATGTATAAAGCCCCCAGCAGAAGAGCGGTAGTCTCTGGCGTGGGCTGCGGCTCCCAGAACAAACAGCCCCGGGGTTCCTCGGCCCTCGTACCACGCCGTCACCCCTGGCAACCGCCCCCTGACACCCTCACTGCTGGGGGGCCTGGCAGAGCTGGGGGGGGGGGGGGGGGGCAACAGAGTTACGAAGTGGGGTAACAGAGTTATTAGTGATTACATCATCATCATCCTCCTACCTGTCAAATATGCTGAAGTTGAAGCGGAACCCCAGACAGCGAATCACGCGGTCGTAAGGCTGTCTCAGGGAGAAGTTGTCATTGTGATAGGCCGGCAGATGGGAGGGGTTAACCTCTGATCTGTTTCTGCCTTGTAGGAGCTCCGCCAGCGTCAGGTACAACTGCCTCCTTCTCCCCCCCACCTCCCTCCTCTTCTTCCTCCTCCTCCTCCTCCTCCTCCCCCCAACAGCGCTCCCCTCCTCCTCCTCCTCCTCCTCCTCCCCTCCCCGGGGCAGGATGGCGATGTCCTCCAGCCGTCCCTCCACCAGACCGTCCAGAGACTTCAGCTGGTATGTGTCCAACAGCTCGTTGTTCACGGCCCTGCGGGGTCAGGAAATCATCAATGAGGTTATTAACAGGGTTCATAACAGGCTTAATAACCGGGTTTATAACAGATCAGGGTTAGGACGCACTCAATAAGAGGGTAATAAAAGGGCAATAATAGTGTTAATAATGTTTAATAACAGGGTTTATACTAGGGTGTATACCAGGGTTAATGGCAGTGTTAATAACAAGGTAATACCAGTGTTAATGACAGTGTTAATGGCAGTGTTAATAACAAGGTAATACCAGTGTTAATGACAGTGTTAATGGCAGTGTTAATAACAAGGTAATGCCAAGGTTAATGACAGTGTTAATGACAGTGTTAATGACAGTGTTAATGACAGTGTTAATGACAGTGTTAATGGCAGTGTTAATAACAAGGTAATACCAAGGTTAATGACAGCGTTAATGACAGTGTTATTGACAGTGTTCATGACAGTGTTCATGACAGTGTTAATAACAAGGTAATACCAGGGCGTACCGGAGGTCTCCTACGTAGTGCGTCTGCCAGGCGAGCCGGACAGGGCTGGGGCTGTACAGGTGCACCCTGCTGGCCCTTCCCAGTATGCTCTGGGCCGTCTCGAAGGCTGCATTGCCTTTCCCCAGGATCAGCACGGCCTGGTCGCGGTACTGCTCCGGGTCCACAGGGATAGACTCGTAGCCCTCCACCAGCTCCCAGCCCTCAAACTGGACTTGCTGGGGAACCCACAACCCCGTGGACACCAGCAGGACTCTGGGAGGGGGACAAGAGGAGGGGGGCAGGGGGAGAGAGAGAGGGATACAGAGTGACATAAAAACAAAATCAATGATCTTCCTAATCACTATAGTGCCCCCTCCCTCCTCCCTCCCTCCCCCCTCCCTCACCTGCACTGGTACTCCTAATCACTATAGTGCCCCCTCCTCCCTCCTCCCTCCCCCCTCCCTCACCTGCACTGGTACTCCTAATCACTATAGTGCCCCCTCCTCCCTCTCCCTCCCCCCTCCCTCACCTGCACTGGTACTCCTAATCACTATAGTGCCCCCTCCTCCCTCCTCCCTCCCCCCTCCCCCCTCCCTCACCTGCACTGGTACTCCTAATCACTATAGTGCCCCCTCCTCCCTCCTCCCTCCTCCCTCCCCCCTCCCTCACCTGCACTGGTACTCCTAATCACTATTGTGCCCCCTCCTCCCTCCTCCCTCCCCCCTCCCTCACCTGCACTGGTACTCCTAATCACTATAGTGCCCCCTCCTCCCTCCTCCCTCCCCCCTCCCTCACCTGCACTGGTACTCCTAATCACTATAGTGCCCCCTCCTCCCTCCCTCACCTGCACTGGTACTCCTAATCACTATAGTGCCCCCTCCTCCCTCCTCCCTCCCCCCTCCCTCACCTGCACTGGTACTCCTAATCACTATAGTGCCCCCTCCTCCCTCCCCCCTCCCTCACCTGCACTGGTACTCCTAATCACTATAGTGCCCCCTCCTCCCTCCTCCCTCCCCCCTCCCTCACCTGCACTGGTACTCCTAATCACTATAGTGCCCCCTCCTCCCTCCTCCATCCCCCCTCCCTCACCTGCACTGGTACTCCTAATCACTATAGTGCCCCCTCCTCCCTCTCCCTCCCCCCTCCCTCACCTGCACTGGTACTCCTAATCACTATAGTGCCCCCTCCTCCCTCCTCCCTCCCCCCTCCCTCACCTGCACTGGTACTCCTAATCACTATAGTGCCCCCTCCTCCCTCTCCCTCCCCCCTCCCTCACCTGCACTGGTACTCCTAATCACTATAGTGCCCCCTCCTCCCTCCTCCCTCCCCCCTCCCTCACCTGCACTGGTACTCCTAATCACTATAGTGCCCCCTCCTCCCTCCTCCCTCCCCCCTCCCTCACCTGCACTGGTACTCCTAATCACTATAGTGCCCCCTCCTCCCTCCTCCCTCCCCCCTCCCTCACCTGCACTGGTACTCCTAATCACTATAGTGCCCCCTCCTCCCTCCTCCCTCCCCCCTCCCTCACCTGCACTGGTACTCCTAATCACTATAGTGCCCCCTCCTCCCTCCTCCCTCCCCCCTCCCTCACCTGCACTGGTACTCCTAATCACTATAGTGCCCCCTCCTCCCTCCTCCCTCCCCCCTCCCTCACCTGCACTGGTACTCCTAATCACTATAGTGCCCCCTCCTCCCTCCTCCCTCCCCCCTCCCTCACCTGCACTGGTACTCCTAATCACTATAGTGCCCCCTCCTCCCTCCTCCCTCCCCCCTCCCCCACCTGCACTGGTACTCCTAATCACTATAGTGCCCCCTCCTCCCTCCTCCCTCCCCCCTCCCTCACCTGCACTGGTACTCCTAATCACTATAGTGCCCCCTCCCCCCTCCTCCCTCCCCCCTCCCTCACCTGCACTGGTACTCCTAATCACTATAGTGCCCCCTCCCCCCTCCTCCCTCCCCCCTCCCTCACCTGCACTGGTACTCCTAATCACTATAGTGCCCCCTCCTCCCTCCTCCCTCCCCCCTCCCTCACCTGCACTGGTACTCCTAATCACTATAGTGCCCCCTCCTCCCTCCTCCCTCCTCCCTCCTCCCTCCCTCACCTGCACTGGTACTCCTAATCACTATAGTGCCCCCTCCTCCCTCCTCCCTCCCCCCTCCCTCACCTGCACTGGTACTCCTAATCACTATAGTGCCCCCTCCTCCCTCCTCCCTCCTCCCTCCTCCCTCCCTCACCTGCACTGGTACTCCTAATCACTATAGTGCCCCCTCCCCCCTCCCTCACCTGCACTGGTACTCCTAATCACTATAGTGCCCCCTCCCCCCTCCCTCACCTGCACTGGTACTCCTGTCCTTGGTGGGTGGTGAGGGTGTATGTCCTGGTGGAGTCCGGCCCAGAGGCGCTGACCCGCGCCACGTCCTCCCCATACCTCACCTTGAGGTCCAGCTTGTGCTCGTACAGCGCCAAGTACCGCGGCAACGCCTCGGCCCTCGGGTACAGCTCCCGGCTGACTTGTTGGAACAGCAGGTCGGGCCTGTCACTCAGGAGGGAGTTCCAATCGTGTCGCAAGTTGAACTCAGGGTTCCGCCTCCCGGTGTAGATCTTGTTGATGCTGATCAGCTTCCTGTGGCGCGGATAGCTGGGGAGGAAAACGCCACAAAACGACGATGGATGACATTAAAACAGCTTTTTTGAGAAAAAAAAATATCTTTAAATTGAACAATATATAAAACGTTTCAAGTGTACTTAAATATATCAAGAAAAGTAAATACAAAATACAACAAATTTACATTTAGTCATTTAGCAGACGCTCTTATCCAGAGAAACTTACAGTAAGTACAGGGACATTCCCCCAAGGCAAGAAGGGTGAAGTGCCTTGCCCAAGGACACAACGTCATTTTGCACAGCCAGGAATCGAACCGGCAACCTTCTGACTAATTGCTCGATTCCCTAACCGCTCAGCCATCCGACCCCTATGTGCGTGTGTAATGTGTGTGTCTCACATGTTGAAGAAGCTCCCTGGTCCAGAGTTTCTCTCCAGGATGATGTAATCCCTCTGTGCCCGCTGCAGGAAGTAGCCCATCTGCAGGCCTGCAGGACCCGCCCCCAGCACGCAGTAGTCATGGCGACGGGAGGCGTTGTGGCCGTTATTCTGGTCTCCATGGAGACGGTGGGGTAGAGTTGTTAGGAGGACCATCAGATGGAGGAGACCGCCGGCCATGACACCTGGAGAGACAAATGTATACATAACCTGGAGATCCTACATCTGGAGATCCTACCCCTGGAGATCCTACACCAAGAGATCCTACAGGAAGTAGATCCTACAGGAAGGAGATCCTACAGGAAGTAGATCCTACAGCTGGAGATCATACAGCTGGAGATCCTACAGGAAGTAGATCCTACAGCTGGAGATCATACAGGAAGTAGATCCTACAGGAAGGAGATCCTACAGGAAGTAGATCCTACAGGAAGGAGATCCTACAGGAAGTAGATCCTACAGCTGGAGATCCTACAGGAAGGAGATCCTACAGGAAGTAGATCCTACAGCTGGAGATCCTACAGGAAGGAGATCCTACAGGAAGTAGATCCTACAGGAAGTAGATCCTACAGCTGGAGATCCTACAGGAAGGAGATCCTACAGCTGGAGATCCTATAGGAAGGAGATCCTACAGCTGGAGAACCTACAGGAAGGAGATCCTACAGGAAGTAGATCCTACAGCTGGAGATCCTACAGGAAGGAGGTCATACAGGAAGGAGATACATATGGGAGACTAAAGAGAAGGTCTTTTGCATCTAGGAGCTATCAGAACTGTGTTGTTGTAAACAGGAGCGTGGCAGCAATAACATGAAGTGCGATCACTTCTGTCCCACTAATCATTCACAGCGTTTTTTAATTATTAGTAAATAAAGGCGTGCATTCCCCATATTTATGTAGCAAGCGTGCGATGGTACACCCGTCTACAGGGTAGCCTGTATGTAGCTTCGTTTCAAGTAAGTTTCCGCTGTGCATTGTTTCTATATAAACTGAGGTAACACCGTATTTACCTGTGGGCCTCCGGTCCCGGGAGAAACCCCGTGCTCTCCTTAAAACTCACCCCCACCACATCAGTCCTCGGCAGCGGAGGATGCGGTGGCATTTGCCCGTTATTCCAGCTGCGCTCCGTGAGCCGAGAGAGAACGGTAAACAGACGTTGAAAGTTAGTTTACCTGTAGGTACGGTGATTTCTAATCCCGGTAGATCTCGTGGTTTGTCATCAGCCTGGGACGGTAACAGACCTACATGTTTATAAACGGTCTTGTTTCATAAGGGAGCCCTCGCCCCCCTCCTCGGGACCCAGCATCCTGGCCCCGCCCCCTGCAACCCGCTGACCAATGATGACCGAGCACGCGGTCATCATTGAAAACAAGATTACCGGTATTCTAAATAATCTTAAAATGTGTTCACTTTTATAATTCCGTAAATCCATTATCCTGTTGAAATAACTATATTACTCAAAAGGACATGACTTCATATTATACACCAAATTTTCTGGCTTTTAATTCGCGGATACATTTGATTATTTATAGTAAATATTCATTCAATCAAACGTTTCCAGACTGTCGGCTTCCAGGGGCCTGATCCATAAAGCCTGCTCAAAAAAAATGGGATTAAAGTCTCAGACCTGACTTGAATGTACAAGTCAGTCGTGGCTAAACCACCAGACCCCAAAGACAGAGTAGGAGGTAACGCGCCATCTGACGGCGTCCAAGGGGCCCCGACGGCATCCCAGCGGGGTGCTGAAGACCTGTCCCCTGGAACTCTCACCAATTATTCACTCACTCTTCGGTGATTCCTACCAGACTGCAACAATACCTACCCTCACATCCATAATAATGAAATGCCTGGAAAAGCTGCTGCTAAACATCATTCTAACCCTAAACATCATTCTGCTGCTAAAGACACCCGCCTGCTGCACCTCCTCCAGACACCTGTCTGCTGCACCTCCTCCAGACACCTGCCTGCTGCACCTCCTCCAGACACCTGTCTGCTGCACCTCCTCCAGACACCTGCCTGCTGCACCTCCTCCAGACACCTGTCTGCTGCACCTCCTCCAGACACCTGCCTGCTGCACCTCCTCCAGACACCTGTCTGCTGCACCTCCTCCAGACACCTGTCTGCTGCACCTCCTCCAGACACCTGTCTGCTGCACCTCCTCCAGACACCTGTCTGCTGCACCTCCTCCAGACACCTGCCTGCTGCACCTCCTCCAGACACCCGTCTGCTGCACCTCCTCCAGACACCCGCCTGCTGCACCTCCTCCAGACACCCATCTGCTGCACCTCCTCCAGACACCTGTCTGCTGCACCTCCTCCAGACACCTGCCTGCTGCACCTCCTCTAGGCACCCGTCTGCTGCACCTCCTCTAGACACCCGCCTGCTGCACCTCCTCCAGACACCCACCTGCTGCACCTCCTCCAGACACCTGCCTGCTGCACCTCCTCTAGGCACCCGTCTGCTGCACCTCCTCCAGACACCTGTCTGCTGCACCTCCTCTAGGCACCCGTCTGCTGCACCTCCTCTAGACACCCGCCTGCTGCACCTCCTCTAGACACCTGCCTGCTGCACCTCCTCCAGACACTCGTCTGCTGCACCTCCTCTAGGCACCCGTCTGCTGCACCTCCTCTAGACACCTGCCTGCTGCACCTCCTCTAGACACCAGTCTGCTGCACCTCCTGTAGACACCTGTCTGCTGCACCCCCCCCCCCCCCCCATCCACCTGTGGGTAGGCACTACCACAGCACCCACACAATGGATCAATTTGCAATTCATTTCGTCAATATTTAAAGGACACTGTCATAACCTTAACAAATGAGTCTTCAGAAAGTATTATTGCAAAACATCAATTTTTATTTTATTTATCAGCAGGAACAACCTCAGCCAGCCCTGGCCCACACACTGACAGAATCTTGTGGAACTGTTACATACATGTGAACATTAACAGTATTGTTGTTACATACATTTTACATAATGTGAACATAAGTCTAATTTAACAGATGCTACACTAGTGACACTAACATGTCTTGCCATGACTAGTGTGTTTGAATATTTATGTATTTCTCCATGGTAACATCTCTATATACAGCATCTCTCCACCACCACGCTGGTCGCATATACCCGCAGCTCCACAGGTTACCACGGAGACAAGCAGACGTAGTCCTACACCGACAGCCACCGTGACCCCTGGTGACCCCTACTTGACCCTGTACAAAACCTTCCTCTGCATGCGGTGCTGCAGTTCTCCTCTCCGCATCATCAAATGGAGAACCTTGATGATAGCCTGCTCTGGGTACTTCTACAAGGGGATAGAGGAAGAGGAGGAGAGGGAAAGAGAGAGGGAGAGGGAAAGAGAGGGAGGAGGAGAGGGAGGAGGAGGAGAGGGAAAGAGAGAGGGAGAGGGAAAGAGAGGGAGGAGGAGAGGGGGAAGAGGAGAGGGGGAGGAGGAGGAGGAGAAGAGGGAGAATGAGGAGAGGGAGGAGGAGGAGGAGTAGAGGGAGAATGAGGAGAGGGAGGAGGAGGAGGAGTAGAGGGAGAGGAGGAGTAGAGGGAGAATGAGGAGAGGGAGGAGGAGTAGAGGGAGAGGAGGAAAGGAGGGAGTGGACGGATCAATTTAAAGACAAAAAGTGGAATCTGTGCTTGTGTGTGTGTGAGAGAGTGTACCTGCTTGGTGAAGTCCTGCAGGAGGCTGTGTGTGTGAGAGAGTGTACCTGCTTGGTGAAGTCCTGCAGGAGGCTGTGTGTGTGAGAGAGTGTACCTGCTTGGTGAAGTCCTGCAGGATGCTGTGTGTGTGTACCTGCTTGGTGAAGTCCTGCAGGATGCTGTGTGTGTGTACCTGCTTGGTGAAGTCCTGCAGGAGGCTGTGTGTGTGTACCTGCTTGGTGAAGTCCTGCAGGAGGCTGTGTGTGTGTACCTGCTTGGTGAAGTCCTGCAGGATGCTGTGTGTGTGTACCTGCTTGGTGAAGTCCTGCAGGAGGCTGTGTGTGTGTACCTGCTCGGTGAAGTCCTGCAGGATGCTGTGTGTGTGTACCTGCTTGGTGAAGTCCTGCAGGAGGCTGTGTGTGTGTACCTGCTCGGTGAAGTCCTGCAGGATGCTGTGTGTGTGTACCTGCTTGGTGAAGTCCTGCAGGAGGCTGTGTGTGTGTACCTGCTTGGTGAAGTCCTGCAGGATGCTGTGTGTGTGTACCTGCTTGGTGAAGTCCTGCAGGATGCTGTGTGTGTGTGTGTACCTGCTCGGTGAAGTCCTGCAGGATGCTGTGTGTGTGTACCTGCTTGGTGAAGTCCTGCAGGAGGCTGTGTGTGTGTGTGTGTGTGTACCTGCTTGGTGAAGTCCTGCAGGATGCTGTGTGTGTGTGTGTGTACCTGCTTGGTGAAGTCCTGCAGGAGGCTGTGTGTGTGTACCTGCTTGGTGAAGTCCTGCAGGATGCTGTGTGTGTGTGTACCTGCTTGGTGAAGTCTTGCAGGATGCTGTGTGTGTGTGTGTGTACCTGCTTGGTGAAGTCCTGCAGGATGCTGTGTTCGGACACTTGGGATCCGATGGCAAAGCGTCTCTTCAGCTGTTTCTCGATACGAGACACCATCTCCTGATCCTCCTGGGTGGTGAAGCCCTCCACACCTGCTCACACACACACAGGTCAGCAACACACACACACAGGTCATCAACACACACACAGGTCAGCAACACACACACACACACACACACACACACACAGGTCAGCAACACACACACACACACACACAGGTCAGCAACACACACACACAGGTCAGCAACACACACACACAGGTCAGCAACACACGCAGCCCTCTCCCTACCTGCCAGGCTGCCAGAGAGTGCTGCGTCCAGGGTGGAGACCTGGAACAGGCGCAGGGCCTCGTCCACCTCCTCCTCCCCTGCCACAGCCTGCAGCCTCATCTTAGCCAGGGACTCAGCGATGCGCACCACCGCCTCCAGCTGCCTGTAGGGGGCAGCACAGAGCAGCAGGGGGTTAGCATGGACGCACAGGAGCGTACCTTACAGTGATGGGGGCCCTACATGTGTGTGTGTGTGTGTGTGTGCGTACCTGACGGTGATGGGGATGGACGCCCGGCGGTCGCTGTCCCTCTCATGCTCCCTCGCTCCGCTCCTCATCACCACGTAGCGGTTCTTCAGCTTCTCCGCTGCGCCAGCTGACAGACGCGGGCCGCACTTCCTGTCATGACATCACTCAGCGTTACCATGACTATGCGCACACTGCAGCTTATTCTAAACACCAGTGAGGGTCTCCCTTTAGACACCAGTGAGGGTCTCTTTAGACACCAGTGAGGGTCTCTCTCTCGACACCAGTGAGGGTCTCTCTCTCGACACCAGTGAGGGTCTGTCTCTAGACACCAGTGAGGGTCTCTCTAGACACCAGCGAGGGTCTGTCTCTAGACACCAGCGAGGATTTCTCTCTCGAGACACCAGTGAGGGTCTCTCTCAAGACACCAGTGAGGGTCTCTCTCTAGACACCAGTGAGGGTCTCTATCTAGACACCAGTGAGGGTCTCTATCTAGACACCAGTGAGGGTCTCTATCTAGACACCAGTGAGGGTCTCTCTCTAGACACCAGTGAGGGTCTCTATCTAGACACCAGTGAGGGTCTCTATCTAGACACCAGTGAGGGTCTCTATCTAGACACCAGTGAGGGTCTCTCTCTAGACACCAGTGAGGGTCTCTCTCTAGACACCAGTGAGGGTCTCTCTCTAGACACCAGTGAGGGTCTCTCTCTAGACCAGTGAGGGTCTCTCTCTAAACACCAGTGAGGGTCTCTCTAGACAGCAGAGGGTCTCTCCTGTAGTGTGGGAACTCACAGGCGGGCGTAGGAGATGTACTTCTTGAGGGTGGAGAGAGGGATCTCCCCCTCCGTGCCATCCAGCTGTGTCTGGGCACTCAGGTGGACGTTCATCACATGACGAGCCAGGGTCTGGGGGCGGGGATAGAGGGATCAAACACACACACACACACACCACTCGACAGACACACACTCCCCTGGGCACACACTCCCTTACCATGTCTCTCTGCTGGTCGTGGTGGTCTTTGATGATGAAAATCATGTCGAAGCGAGACAGGATGGTGGGCATGAAATCAATGTTGTCCTCCCCCTTGGTGTCGTCCCAGCGGCCGAACACAGAGTTAGCAGCCGCCAGCACGGAGCAGCGCGAGTTCAGGGTAGTGGTGATGCCTGCCTGGGGTCAGAGGTCAGACGTACATCACTACAGAGGTCAGACATACATCACTACAGAGGTCAGACATACATCACTACAGAGGTCAGACATACATCACTACAGTGCAGGAACGGAGAGAGAGGGAGGGAGGGGAAGATGGAGAGATAAAGATGAAGAGGAAAAGAGGGAGATTGAGAGATAAATTGAGAGTGGGGAGGGGAGTGTACCTTGGCGATAGAGATAGTCTGTTGTTCCATGGCCTCGTGGATCGCTACTCTGTCATCCTCTCTCATCTGGAGAGGGGAGGGAGAGGAGGGCAGGGTGGAGGGAGGGGGTGTAGACGTTCCTTTAAAATAACTTTTGTGAACTGTGTTTTAGTGAGTTCTACTGTGCTCTACTCTGCTCCTCACCTTGTCAAACTCGTCAATGCAGACCACGCCTCCGTCAGCCAGCACCATAGCCCCGCCCTCCATGATGAAGCCTCGCGTCTGGGGGTCCCTGAGCACGGACGCAGTCAGCCCTGCCGCACTGCTGCCCTTCCCTGAGGTGTACACCTGGAAGCAGGGGGCATCTTAAACACCTCTCACCCTGGAGAAAGCTGCTGGTCTGCTAGTATTGAGTCACAGTATATAAATAGTTTTGAATGTGTATATATAATACATAGAAGGTAGTGTTATATGATATATCGATAGTTACACCATATTAGGGATGGGCATGGTTAATCGAATATCCGGATATCCTAAAGTAAGTTAGTATTCGAATACTTTTTTCGAATACTTATGAGCGTAGTTAAAAAAAAAAAAATGTTTTAATGAAAAACCGTCGCATAGTGTTGTGAATTCTAATAGTTGTGACGTTAGAAATGATGAAAACCATCAAAAAAGGTAGGCTACGCCTGTGTTCTGCTGCAAGTCTCCTTTCATTTCATTTGGCGCTACAAGAAGCATTGTGTCGTGGCTAAGCAGTAGGCTACCTCGCAGCAACCTCAGTTCATGCAGTTTTTTCTACGCCGGCCTGCTCGTAAAACGACTCCGTACTCGCCTCTCCCCTGAGCATGTTTACGTGCTCATTTTCCTGAATAAAATGCGTATGACTAATTCAGTTGTGGCTTATTTATTTTCTTACCAGTAGCCATGTAGAGCTAGCGTAATCCGCTGTTTATGTTTGCATTGTGTGGTGGCGCACTGTATCCTATAGGATTTCGGTTCCAAGTTAATATGCAAGTTAATATGCAATATTTCTCTGTGTGTCTTTCGTTTTTATGGAGGATAGCCTACCCAATGTGTTTAATTTAGTCCAATGTAGCCTACTTTTTATTTCACATAATAATAGGCTATCGCTTTTCCGCCAAATTAAGAGCCTACGTCTGAAGACGCAGCGTTTTTTCAAGTTCATTGTCTTTTCGTCATGTTAATAAATTGATCTTTCATTTGTTTTCTTTATTCAACCCTTATTTAATCTAATAGTTTAACAGTCCCAATTATTGCCAGAATGTGTGGTGGTTCATGTGTTTACTGTATGCTTTGCGTCACGGCAGGCTAATTACATAACGGAACCACATTAATAAAAATAGATTATCCGGATATTCGAAAATAATTTCGGATACTATTCGAATAGTGAAATCAGTTCAAATCTCCATCCCAACACCATATATACATATACACACAAATCTCTGTATATATGATATGTAGATGTAAAGTTACATGTGTATGTATGATATATAGATGTAGAGTTGTGTACCCCGATAGGAGAGCAGCGCTCCACAAACTTCAGCAGTTGAGACTTGGCTGTCCCTGGGTCTCCCAGCATCAGCAGATTGATGTCCCCTCGCCGGGTCAGACCATCTGGGAGTCTGGGGGGGGGGAGACTTGGGTCATTTATGACCTCAAGAGATTGCTATATACTCTGACATAACAGCAGTGTGTAGGGTTAGTGGATAAGGAGGTTCAGTGTGGAGCCACCTCTTGCGGGAGCCTCCGAACAGCAGGCACACAATGGCCTTCTTCAGGTCCTCGCTGCCGTAGATGGAGGGAGCGAGGGAGCGCGCCAGGGAGGAGTAGACGTCAGGGGAGGATGCCAGCGCTCGCAATTCCTCCTCCTCCTGGGGGGAGACAGAGGAGGTGGCACCTCGCCCTGAGGGAGGAGGAGGAGGAGAGGGAGGAGTAGGATGAGGAGGGAGGAGGATGAGAGGGAGGGAGGAGGATGAGAGGGAGGGAGGAGGATGAGAGGGAGGAAAAGGGGAGGGATGAGAGGGAGGGGAAGTCACAGTTATTGTGATCTTAGAAGCTTAGAAAATGAAGGTGTGCTTAACTAAACTAGCCAATGTCAGCCTTATATTCATATTTTCAAATAATGCTTGCCCACCTGGCCCCCCATGGCCCACCTGGCCCCCCATGGCCCACCTGCCCCCCCATGGCCCACCTGGCCCCCCATGGCCCACCTGGCCCCCCCATGGCCCACCTGGCCCCCCATGGCCCACCTGGCCCCCCATGGCCCACCTGGCCCCCCATGGCCCCCCCATGGCCCCCCCATGGCCCACCTGGCCCCCCCATGGCCCACCTGGCCCCCCCATGGCCCACCTGGCCCCCCATGGCCCACCTGCCCCCCCATGGCCCACCTGGCCCCCCATGGCCCACCTGGCCCCCTGGTGCCTACCTGCCCCCTCCGTGTCCAGGCTGATGCCCACCACCCTCAGGTAGGAGGCGCGGATCCCCACCCCGGAGCTTTTCTCCCGCCCGCGGGCCTTGGCGGCAGCCATCTTCTTGATGGAGTAGATGCCCATGATGGTGACCCGGTTACCAGGGACGACACGGTCACACAGGTACCTGGGAGGGGGGACCTGTTAGTACAGCTGCAGGCGTGTGTGTGTGTGTGTGTACCTGTCACAGTAGCTGAAGGTGTGTGTGTGTGTGTACCTGTCACAGTAGCTGCAGGAGTGTGTGTGTACCTGTCACAGTAGCTGCAGGCGTGTGTGTGTGTGTGTGTACCTGTCACAGTAGCTGAAGGTGTGTGTGTGTGTGTATCTGTCACAGTAGCTGCAGGAGTGTGTGTGTACCTGTCACAGTAGCTGCAGGAGTGTGTGTGTGTGTGTGTACCTGTCACAGTAGCTGCAGGAGTGTGTGTGTGTGTGTGCCTGTCACAGTAGCTGCAGGAGTGTGTGTGTGTGTGTGTGTACCTGTCACAGTAGCTGCAGGCGTGTGTGTGTGTGTGTGTACCTGTCACAGTAGCTGAAGGTGTGTGTGTGTGTGTACCTGTCACAGTAGCTGCAGGAGTGTGTGTGTACCTGTCACAGTAGCTGCAGGAGTGTTTGTGTGTGTGTGTACCTGTCACAGTAGCTGCAGGAGTGTGTGTGTGTGTGTGCCTGTCACAGTAGCTGCAGGAGTGTGTGTGTGTGTGTGTGTACCTGTCACAGTAGCTGCAGGAGTGTGTGTGTGTGTGTGTACCTGTCACAGTAGCTGCAGGAGTGTGTGTGTGTGTGTGTGTACCTGTCACAGTAGCTGCAGGAGTGTGTGTGTGTACCTGTCACAGTAGCTGCAGGAGTGTGTGTGTGTGTGTGTACCTGTCACAGTAGCTGCAGGAGTGTGTGTGTGTGCCTGTCACAGTAGCTGCAGGAGTGTGTGTGTGTACCTGTCACAGTAGTTGCAGGAGTGTGTGTGTGTGTGTGTGTACCTGTCACAGTAGCTGCAGGAGTGTGTGTGTGTGTGTGTGTGTGTGTGTGTGTGTGTGTGTGTACCTGTCACAGTACAGCTGCAGGTGTCGGGGCATCTCTCCGTGAGGGACAGCGTCAGGTGACTCCTGGAGGCGGAGCGTCTGGAAGTCCACACAGACACACCTGTCTGGAACGATGAAGTAGGGGTCCACCGGACACTTCACCCTGCCGGCCTGCTCGCTGCACACACACACACACACACACGTTACAACACACACACACGTTACAACACACACACACGTTACAACACACACGTTTCCCCCTCAGGCTGGCGGCAATGTAATGTAGCTTACGTGTTGCACTTGCGTGGCAGTGCGTAGCCCTGCAGGCCGGGTGGCAGGGGGATGTTGCTGATGACAGAACGACATCCTCGGCACTGCAGAGCCACTCTGGTGGCCTTGGCCCTCACGGCCCCGGCTGAGATCACGATGCCCGGCACCTTCACCAGCCGGGACACCTGCTCTGACTGGGGAGAACCTGGGTGTTACCTTGAGGCAGGGTGTGTGTGTGTACCTTCAGGGTGTTACCTTGAGGCAGGGTGTGTGTGTGTACCTTCAGGGTGTTACCTTGAGGCAGGGTGTGTGTGTGTACCTTCAGGGTGTTACCTTGAGGCAGGGTGTGTGTGTGTACCTTCAGGGTGTTACCTTGAGGCAGGGTGTGTGTGTGTACCTTCAGGGTGTTACCTTGAGGCAGGGTGTGTGTGTGTACCTTCAGGGTGTTACCTTGAGGCAGGGTGTGTGTGTGTACCTTCAGGGTGTTACCTTGAGGCAGGGTGTGTGTGTGTACCTTCAGGGTGTTACCTTGAGGCAGGGTGTGTGTGTGTACCTTCAGGGTGCGTATGGAGGCAGGGTGGGCGTCGCTCCTCAGCATCACCTGGATGTGCTGCACCTGCTCCTCCCCAGGGGGGCGTGGCCTCGTCACCTCATCTGCCACTTCCTGGGCTGCCTCCTCCAGCTGCTCATCACAACAGGGGTCAGAGGTCACCATGGTCCAATAGCACACACTCAGTCTCAACCTCTAGCATCCCAGTCTAGTCTATCCCTTAGTTCCTAACCCACGCATGCTGGTGCTCACCAGGGGCAGGTTGTCCGAGGGCAGCTTGTACAGACAGTCGCTCATGTCCTCGTCGAAGCTGGCAAGGTCCTCCATCTCCACCTCCAGCCAGAACTCCCCCAGCGTGTAGTGCCGCTTCAGATCGTCCCTAAACACAACCGGACGCGCCGTCAGTCACATACACACATGATTTTTCAATGTGGAGACGGTGTTGAACGGAGGAAAAGCTTCTTTTTTTTTTACAACAAAACGGTAATGTGGATTTCAAACGAATGGATGCTGGGGACAATAAGGCCTGCAGGTGGCAGTAATGCAACATGATGAACAGTGCCGTAAAACATCGAATAATTCAGTTCGGCATGGGTGGTTTAATTCAGACATCTGCAGGTAGTTAGCCTACCTAGCTGCAGGTAGTTAGCCTAGTTATCTGAAGTTAATCTGCCAAATCAGTCAATTCTGGTTGTTAGCTTGCTTAGCTGGCTGTCTAAATGGTCTAAATGGGACTATTGTGATAGCCAAACAAACTTCCGGTTGGTCTACTTGATGAAAACTTCGTCCCATCATTTGTTTTACCTGTATTTGTATGTGAAACCGGTACGATCAGTCCCGACTCTGAACTGCCGGAGAAATTCACGGAATCGCTTCTTGATCTGTGTGCGCTTCAACGCACTTTCGTCTCCGTGTGCCTCGCCGCCGCCGAAACTGTCACTGTAGTACACTCCCGGATCATCGAAGCCAGACATGTTGGACCGGAAAGTTAAACAAAGTGGTAATAATATAGTTCTTGATGAACAAAGTAAAATAACTTAAGCTAGCTAAATGCAAAAGAGGGTTTTGGTCGGTGAAAGACGGTGACGTGTAGCAGACAACACAGTCCTCCACGCTTTGCTTTTTCGCGGCAAAACGTACACGTCACTACCAGTGAGATCCAGCCCCGACGCCTTCTTGCAGCTTCTGATAGGCGAACGTATCCGCCGCTTGACAGGATTGGCTGAATCGAGCTTTCTGGAGGCGTGTCTTGTGTGCGATAGGAGGGGCTTCGCTGACCGGTGGCGCGAAAAAGACGAAGAAAGAGACGAAACCCGATCAGGGTGACCGGCAGAGGCATAGGTCTAGTCAATATGTATAATGAATATTATTGTATACTGTTATAGTGTGTATAATGAAAGCTACGCCCCTGGTAACAGGCTTGGTGAACGGTCATTTGCAAGGATATGAGACTCAGAAGCGGCCTCTAGGACTGTCTCTGTAATAGTATGCACGCGCTCTTCTGCATATATGTAGCTTATGTTTCTGCAACATCTGACATGGATTCAGGAAAGAGAGGGCAAGAAGAAAGGAGGCTAGTTCTGATGATGCAGTTATACATCAAACAATAATAATAGGGAGTCAGGTGGCTGAGCAGTTAGGGAATTGGGCTAGTAATCAGAAGGTTGCCGGTTCTATTCCTGGCTGTGCTAAATGACGTGTGTCCTTGAGCAAGGCACTTCACCCTTCTTGCCTCTGGGGAAATGTCCCTGTTCTTACTGTAAATCACTCTGGATAACAGCGTCTGCTAAATGTAAATGTAATACTAATAATAATAATAAAAGTCACGTAACACTGCAAGCTTTGTTAGCAAAAGTTTAATATGATATATTCAGCATTTTAAGGCAAACACCAAAGCTTTTTTGACCACAATAGACCTTCAGTGGTAACTACATTCTACCATTCTCATCAGGAGACATCTTCTTTGCCCTGTAACAGCCCTCCCTGGGCCTGACATCACTTCCTATCCAGGCCTGACAACACTTCCTGCTGGTCTCTAGGAGACCACGCCGTGCTTCCTGCCTGTCTGGGTGAAGGCCTCCACACAGCGGTCTATGTCCTGGTTGGTGTGGGCCGCAGAGATCTGAACCCGGATACGGGCCTTGCCCTTAGGAACCACAGGGTAGGAGAAGCCAATCACATACACACCTGAGGGAGGAGGGAGGGAGATGGGGGGGGGGGAGGGGGAGGATGGGGAGGGGGAGGGGGGAGAAGATGGGGAGGGGGGAGATGGTTGAGAACTCACAGCTGTGTTGCTTATTTTATGATACTGTTGGATGTTTGACATGTGTGCTATCTACAGATGCTATAGCTCTTAGGTGTATGTGGGTGTGTGTATGTGTGTGTGTGTGTATGTGTGCGTGTGTGTGTGAGTGTATGTGTGCGTGTGTGTGTATGTATGTGTGTGTGTCTTACCCAGCTTGAGCATGTCGTCAGCCATGAGTGAGGCGAGGCGCGCGTCCCCCAGCATGACGGGGGAGATGGGGTGAGACGAGCCTGAGATGGTGAACCCAGCCTGGGCCATGGAGCTCCGGAACCTGGTGGGACAAATCAACACCCCAGCGCACCTATGATGACCATAATAACCCAACATTCACCTAACCCAACATTCACCTAACCCCAACCCAACATTCAGCTAACCCTAACCCAACATTCAGCTAACCCTAACCCAACATTCAGCTAACCCAACATTCACCTAACCCAACATTCACCTAACCCCAACCCAACATTCAGCTAACCCTAACCCAACATTCACCTAACACTAACCCAACATTCAGCTAACCCTAACCCAACATTCAGCTAACCCTAACCCAACATTCACCTAACCCCAACCCAACATTCAGCTAACCCTAACCCAACATTCACCTAACCCCAACCCAACATTCAGCTAACCCTAACCCAACATTCAGCTAACCCTAACCCAACATTCAGCTAACCCTAACCCAACATTCACCCAACCCTAACCCAACATTCACCCAACCCTAACCCAACATTCACCCAACCCTAACCCAACATTCAGCTAACCCTAACCCAACATTCACCCAACCCTAACCCAAAATTCACCCAACCCTAACCCAACATTCAGCTAACCCTAACCCAACATTCAGCTAACCCTAACCCAACATTCACCTAACCCAACATTCAGCTAACCCTAACCCAACATTCACCTAACCCTAACCCAACATTCACCGAACCCAACATTCAGCTAACACTAACCCAACATTCACCTAACCCAACATTCACATAACCCTAACCCAACATTCACCTAACCCAGCATTCAGCTAACCGTAACCCAGCATTCAGCTAACCGTAACCCAACATTCACCTAACCCAACATTCACATAACCCTAACCCAACATTCACCTAACCCAGCATTCAGCTAACCGTAACCCAACATTCAGCTAACCCTAACCCAACATTCACCTAACCCTAACCCAACATTCAGATGGAGAGGGAGTGTCCCACATGAGCTCACTCACCAAGTCTCCTCTCAGCACCTCCCCCTCCCCTCCTCTCAGCACCTCCCCCTCCCCTCCTCTCAGCACCTCCCCCTCCCCTCCTCTCAGCACCTCCCCTCCCCTCCTCTCAGCACCTCCCCCTCCCCTCCTCTCAGCACCTCCCCTCCCCTCCTCTCAGCACCCCCCCCTCCCCTCCTCTCAGCACCCCCCCCTCCCCTCCTCTCAGCACCTCCCCCTCCCCTCCTCTCAGCACCTCCCCTCCCCTCCTCTCAGCACCCCCCCCTCCCCTCCTCTCAGCACCCCCCCCTCCCCTCCTCTCAGCACCCCCCCCTCCCCTCCTCTCAGCACCTCCCCCTCCCCTCCTCTCAGCACCTCCCCTCCCCTACTCTCCGCACCCCCCCCTCCCCTCCTCTCAGCACCTCCCCCTCCCCTCCTCTCCGCACCCCCCCCTCCCCTCCTCTCAGCACCTCCCCCTCCCCTCCTCAGCACCCCCCCCTCCCCTCCTCTCAGCACCTCCCCCTCCCCTCCTCTCCGCACCCCCCCCTCCCCTCCTCTCAGCACCCCCCCCTCCCCTCCTCTCAGCACCCCCCCCTCCCCTCCTCTCAGCACCTCCCCCTCCCCTCCTCTCAGCACCTCCCCCTCCCCTCCTCTCAGCACCTCCCCTCCCCTCCTCTCCGCACCCCCCCCTCCCCTCCTCTCAGCACCTCCCCCTCCCCTCCTCTCCGCACCCCCCCCTCCCCTCCTCTCAGCACCCCCCCCTCCCCTCCTCTCAGCACCTCCCCCTCCCCTCCTCTCCGCATCCCCCCCTCCCCTCCTCTCAGCACCTCCCCCTCCCCTCCTCTCCGCACCCCCCCCTCCCCTCCTCTCAGCACCCCCCCCTCCCCTCCTCTCAGCACCTCCCCCTCCCCTCCTCTCCCACTCCCTCCTCTTCCCCCTCCCCCCCTCACCTCATGGTCTTGGCCGCCACGCTCTGAGCGATCTCATTGGATGCCATCAGCAGCTCCAGGGCACGTGCGGCGCAGCCTACGACGGGCGGGGGGAGGGAGTTGGAGAAGAGGTACGGCCGGGAGCGCTGCCTCAGCAGCTCTATCAGGGGCCTGGGGCCCACGGTGTAGCCACCTGACACACACACACACACACACACAGGGTTAGACATGAAATCACAGCACACCAACCTGCTACCTAAGTCCTGCTTCCCTGAGACCCACCAGCAACCCCCCCCCCCAAATACCCTGCCTATCCCCCCCAACTACCCCCTCACCCCCAGCTGCTTTCAGAAACTACCCCCCCTTCCCACTAAATAGTCACCCCCCCAGACCCACCTGCGGCCCCCCCTAGGGCTTTGCCCAGGGTGGAGTTGACGATGTGAACCTTGTCCATCACTCCCAGAAGTTCATCTGTGCCCCTGCAACCAAGACACAGCTGTTACTCCTCTCTCCCTCTCCCCCTCCCCCCTCCTCTCCCTCCAGCCCCCTCACCTCCCCCGGGGACCCATGAAGCCGGTGGCGTGGCACTCATCTATGAAAACCATGGCTCCATACTGCTCTGCCAGCTTACAGATGCCCTGCAGGGGGGCAACATCTCCATCCATAGAGAACACTCCATCAGTCACCACCAGACGCAGACGCGATGACTGGAGGAGAAGATGAACAGACAAAAAGAAGACGAGGATAAGAGAAACAAGATATATAGATAGGATCAAGTGATCAAATTGGAATTGAAATCTCTGATGCTAGTATTGAGGTTGTGTGACAGTCTGTGTGAGGGGCTCAACACACTGATCACCAGGCCAACCTGGGCCTGACCCATGACCCCTGATGCTTGTGACTCAGCACCATGCTTCAAGCTCAGCTGGGGCCTCATGGTCCAACTTTAGGAGGCTTTCAGCCAGACATCCCATAATAGACTGAAGAACACATTGTTGAAATGATGAAGATAGGTTATGATTAATGGTTTATCTGATTTAAAATGAAATTTGTATCCATCTTTTTAGTATATTCTATATTACTGGAAACCATATGTTAAGCTTTGGGGTCCTCGTGCCTGTGAAGGTGGATGCTGGGGGTGTGGGTCGTGCCTTTGGGGGCCTCGTGCCTGTGAAGGTGGATGCTGGGGGTGTGGGTCTTTGGGGGCCTCGTGCCTGTGAAGGTGGATGCTGGGGGTGTGGGTCTTCGGGGGCCTCGTGCCTGTGAAGGTGGATGCTGGGGGTGTGGGTCTTTGGGGGCCTCGTGCCTGTGAAGGTGGATGCTGGGGGTGTGGGTCTTCGGGGGCCTCGTGCCTGTGAAGGTGGATGCTGGGGGTGTGGGTCTTCGGGGGCCTCGTGCCTTTGGGGGCCTCGTGCCTGTGAAGGTGGATGCTGGGGGTGTGGGTCTTCGGGGGCCTTGTGCCTGTGAAGGTGGATGCTGGGGGTGTGGGTCTTCGGGGGCCTCGTGCCTTTGGGGGCCTCGTGCCTGTGAAGGTGGATGCTGGGGGTGTGGGTCTTCGGGGGCCTCGTGCCTGTGAAGGTGGATGCTGGGGGTGTGGGTCTTCGGGGGCCTCGTGCCTGTGAAGGTGGATGCTGGGGGTGTGGGTCTTCGGGGGCCTCGTGCCTGTGAAGGTGGATGCTGGGGGTGTGGGTCTTCGGGGGCCTCGTGCCTGTGAAGGTGGATGCTGGGGGTGTGGGTCTTCGGGGGCCTCGTGCCTGTGAAGGTGGATGCTGGGGGTGTGGGTCTTCGGGGGCCTCGTGCCTGTGAAGGTGGATGCTGGGGGTGTGGGTCTTCGAGGGCCTCGTGCCTGTGAAGGTGGATGCTGGGGGTGTGGGTCTTTGGGGGCCTCGTGCCTGTGAAGGTGGATGCTGGGGGTGTGGGTCTTCAGGGGCCTCGTGCCTGTGAAGGTGGATGCTGGGGGTGTGGGTCTTCAGGGGCCTCGTGCCTGTGAAGGTGGATGCTGGGGGTGTGGGTCTTCGAGGGCCTCGTGCCTGTGAAGGTGGATGCTGGGGGTGTGGGTCTTCAGGGGCCTCGTGCCTGTGAAGGTGGATGCTGGGGGTGTGGGTCTTCAGGGGCCTCGTGCCTGTGAAGGTGGATGCTGGGGGTGTGGGTCTTCGGGGGCCTCGTGCCTGTGAAGGTGGATGCTGGGGGTGTGGGTCTTCGAGGGCCTCGTGCCTGTGAAGGTGGATGCTGGGGGTGTGGGTCTTCGAGGGCCTCGTGCCTGTGAAGGTGGATGCTGGGGGTGTGGGTCTTCAGGGGCCTCGTGCCTGTGAAGGTGGATGCTGGGGGTGTGGGTCTTCGAGGGCCTCGTGCCTGTGAAGGTGGATGCTGGGGGTGTGGGTCTTCGAGGGGTTTTCCCCGCATTCCACAGCCCCTAATATCCAGATCTTTACACTTTGGGCTTAATATCTTCTACCTGTTTGTAGTATTGATAATAATCAGTCAACCCCCAACTATAAATCAAGTGGCACGTTTGAGACCCTGCGCCCACACAGTCATGTCTGTAACTGCAGAGTTCAGGGCCAGTACCATTAGCCGTAAATTGGGAGAATTGTCGTTGTATTAGGAAAACACCTGTAATCTGAAACCCAGGACAAGGGACCAATAATGTTGGGGTGCATAATGTATCTGTGACCAACTGTACTGTACCAATAACAAAAAATATACACAAATAATAATAAGAAAATACAGTAAATAAGGGAGTGTCTGGAGAGAAACTGCAGTGTGCTCCTGGCAGCACGCTCACTTGTTGGATACTCTGTCCAATAAACCTTCACACTCTGAGTTGCAGTGTGTCTGTTTTGGACTTGATTTATTTTTCACTTGTTGGTAATTCGTTTATTTTTCACTTGCTGGGACTTCGAATAATTTTCAACGTTTGGACTAAGCCAATCAAGAAGTGAGCTACCCGTGGGTCTCCATGGCTACCCGTGGGTCTCCATGGCTACCCGTGGGTCTCCATGGCTACCCGTGGGTCTCCATGGCTACCTGGCTCTCCTGCAGCTTGGCCTCCAGGTCTCCCAGGTCCATGTGTCTGTAGCGGAACCTTCGGGCCCGACACAGACGGATCCCATCTATGATGGAGGCGTGGTTCAGCTCGTCAGACAGAACCGCATCGTCCGGGCCCAGCAGAACCTGCCGTCAGAGGAGGGGGACACAGGCCATGGTGAGACAGGTGAGACAGTTGAAAGTGAGACAGACTCCAGTGTTGAGTGGAGGTCCAATGTATCATTAATAAAATAAGCTGTCTATGGAGCCTGTGTGTTGGGGGTGGAGCCAGGAGTGGGAAGGAGCAGTGTAGGATTCCAGGGTTGTGTCTCAATGCTGTTCATATGAGACACGTTACAGTGCTGTACATATACAACGTATTTTTGTTTACCAAGATTTGAAAACAAATGCAGTTGCAAGCTTAGCCATCACCACTTTTCCCTCTGTCTAATTAAAAACAGACAACACAAACTAGGACGTTGATGGCTAACAAACTCAAAAGTCCCCTCACCCTAACCCAGGGGGCCCCTCACCTCAAACAGACCAGCGTTGGCATCGAAGCAGCTGGCGTACAGGATGCAGTCCTCCCTCTCGTGGAACTGGGCCAGCTTCCTCTCCAGGTCCTTATGGAGGTCCTGAGGACACACAGGGTTAACCCTAACCCCTGACCCTAGTACCTGAACACACAGGGTTAACCCTAACCCCTGACCCTAGTACCTGAACAGTCAGGGTTAACCCTAACCCCTGACCCCAGTACCTGAACACACAGGGTTAACCCTAACCCCTGACCCCAGTACCTGAACACACAGGGTTAACCCTAACCCCTGACCCCAGTACCTGAACACAGGGTTAACCCTGACCCCAGTACCTGAACACAGGGTTAACCCTGACCCCAGTACCTGAACACAGGGTTAACCCTGACTCCAGTACCTGAACACAGGGTTAACCCTGACTCCAGTACCTGAACACAGGGTTAACCCTGACCCCAGTACGTGACGCCTGACCCTACCTGTGTTCCACAGATGAAGCGTACGGAGCTCAGCCCGGCTCCGTGCGTCTGCAGCGCTCTGATCCCAGCCTGCACCACCTCTGGGTGGCTGGACAGACCCAGGTAGTTATTAGCACAGAAGTTCAATACGTCTGCCAGGGGAGGGAGGAAGAGAGGGTGAGGGAGAGAGGGTGAGGGAGAGAGGGTGAGGGAGAGAGAGGGTGAGGGAGAGAGAGGGTGAGGGAGAGAGAGGGTGAGGGAGAGAGGGTGAGGGAGAGAGAGGGTGAGGGAGAGAGAGGGTGAGGGAGAGAGAGGGTAAGTAAGTACGTAAGACTTTATTTATATAGCACATTTCATACAAGAATTGTAGCTCAATGTCCTTTACATAAAATCAATAAAAACAATAATACAAGTGATAAGTCATAATTAAAATAGCAACAATCATATAACTAATACAAGTAGTAAAACCCTTCTGAGATAAAATTACTTAAATGCTTCAGTAAAAGGGTAGGTTTTAAGCTGTCTTAAAACCTGTCTAGCGTGTTTGCTTCCCTAATATTTATGGGTAATTTGTTCCATAGTTTTAGGGCGTAATTACATTTTACATTTTAGTCATTTAGCAGACGCTCTTATCCAGAGCGAGTTACAGTAAGTACAGGGACATTCCCCCCAAGGCAAGTAGGGTGAAGTGCCTTGCCCAAGGACACAACGTCATTTTACTCCCTCACCGCTCAGCCATCTGACTCCCTATTAGCAAAGGCCGAATGACCAATCTTCTTATGACTGCTTCTGGTGACCTCTAATAGGCCTGCATTTGATGATCGCAGTGTTATAGCTGGTGTGTAGTTTATAAGGGAGTTAGCAATGTAGCTCGGTCCTTGTCCATGTAGAGCTTTGTATGTGAGGAGAAGGACCTTAAAGTCAATTCTGAAAGTGACAGGGAGCCAGTGTTAAGTAGCTAGGACAGGACTAATGTGTTCTTTCCTTTTAGTTTTGGTTAATAATCTAGCTGCAGAATGTAGTCTTTCAGTGGTTTTCTTGGGAAGACCAGTGAAAAGTGCGTTACAGTTGTCCAGCCGGCTGATTATAAAAGCATGAAGGGAGAGAGAGGGTGAGGAAGAGAGAGGGTGAGGGAGAGAGAGGGAGAGAGAGGGTGAGAGAGGGTGAGGGAGAGAGAGGGTGAGGGAGAGAGGGAGAGAGAGTGAGGGAGAGAGGGAGAGAGAGGGTGAGGGAGAGAGGGTGAGGGAGAGAGGGTGAGGGAGAGAGGGAGAGAGAGGGTGAGAGAGGGTGAGGGAGAGAGAGGGTGAGGGAGAGAGGGAGAGAGGGAGAGAGAGGGTGAGGGAGAGAGGGAGAGAGAGGGTGAGGGAGAGAGGGTGAGGGAGAGAGGGAGAGAGGGAGAGAGAGGGTGAGGGAGAGAGGGTGAGGGAGAGAGGGTGAGGGAGAGAGAGGGTGAGGGAGAGAGAGGGTGAGGGAGAGAGAGGGTGAGGGAGAGAGAGGGTGAGGGAGAGAGAGGGTGAGGGAGAGAGGGAGAGAGAGGGTGAGGGAGAGAGGGAGAGAGAGGGTGAGGGAGAGAGAGGGTGAGGGAGAGAGAGGGTGAGGAGCTGGGCCTCTAACCCTTTAAGACCTGGGCCTCTAACCCTTTATGATCTGGGCCTCTAACCCTTTATGATCTGGGCCTCTAACCCTTTATGATCTGGGCCTCTAACCCTTTATGATCTGGGCCTCTAACCCTTTATGATCTGGGCCTCTAACCCTTTATGATCTGGGCCTCTAACCCTTTATGAGCTGGGCCTCTCCATGAATGGTGGCTCTCTGTGTGAGCTCTGAGCAGGGAGTTACATGGGGGGGGGGGGGTATTGTAATAGAAAATTACTATTCTTTAGGATGTCTAAAATATTATTTGGCCTACAACAATTATTACTGAGGTTTTAACTTCTGTGAAGCTAGCATAACCTTTTGGCCTAAGACAGTACTGCTTAAAGGAGACATGACATGAAAACTTCATTTTATGAGGTTATTTAACATTAATGAGTTCCCCTCGCCCGCCTTTGGTCCCCCATTGGCTAGAATTTTCAATAAGTGTAAACCAAGCCCTGGGTATTCTTCTCCGCCTTTGACAAAATGAAGGCTCAATTGCTCTGTTTAAAAATCTCCCCCTAGTGACGTAGATAGGAGGAGGGTTACCTCCCCTCTCTCTGCTCTCCCCACCCAGATCATCCATGAGAAACTGAGCTACCACCATATCGGCTTGTCCTGGAGAGACATCATGGCGAGCAAACAAACGATTCATAAAAGTTGCTCAGTGCTTGGATGTACAAATGCAAGCACAAATCTTTTTTTAGTTCCTTCATCCGAGCCTCTGCACAACCACTATCTCAATATTATTTTCGCTGGAAATGCGCCGTCACAACTTCCCAAAGTTTTGCATGTCTGCGCCAAACATTTCAGCGACAACTGTTTCCACAACTCGGGACAATACAAAGCTGGCTTTGCTGTCCGTCTGCAATTGAAGACTGGATCAGTACCAACTCTCTTGGGTCCAGCTACAAACCTCGGACAAGTAAGTCAACTAATGCTACATAATTGTGTTGCTTTACTGTATATGTTTACCTAGCTTGTTACCCTTCGAATGTGGCGAAAATGTGTGTGAATACACACTGTAATGCGAGTGTTGTACCCTTTATTGTTATTTGGATAGCCGTTCTGCTGTTGTTGTAATGGCGCATGCTCCTCATTAGCATTTAAAGCTACAGACACAGAAACAGCGCGTTCTGAGGAAAGCTCATTGTGGGACTACTCGTAGTGGCTATAATTCTGCATCATGGCTGAATTTCGGGAAAGAGCCTTCAGATACAGTATTAGGGGGCCACTAAGGCCTATATAAAAGCATCCAAAAACAGCATTTCATGTCTCCTTTCAGTTTCCGTTTGCGGACAAACGTCTTAAACAGGATTTTTGCTGACAAGTTCTTTTTTCTTTTCTCAAGCTATATTATTATTAATATTGAGCATCTGTATTGAGTTCTGCAACCTATTTCATTTTTCACTTTCTTGTTTATTGAAGACTTCCTCTTTTGATATACATGAACTATTGAACTAAT
This sequence comes from Hypomesus nipponensis, assembly GCF_054491055.1. Classification (NCBI taxonomy): domain Eukaryota; kingdom Metazoa; phylum Chordata; class Actinopteri; order Osmeriformes; family Osmeridae; genus Hypomesus; species Hypomesus nipponensis. The sequence goes on from NC_140377.1 coordinate 23,520,481, forward strand.
GATGTAACTGTCTGGAATGACTGTATAAAAGAGTGTTCAAATCATGACACCTTTAGAGCCCTTCTACTCCAGACATCATTTATGATACTGTTTGAGATCTGCTCCTCCTTGCTTGCAAGAATAAACAGATAAAGACAAATTCTTCCGACCTCAGACATTTCATGATAGAAATTGAGTACTGAACAGCCAGAGCACTGAACAGCCAGAGCACTGAACAGCCAGAGCACTGAACAGCCCGAGCACTGAACAGCCCGAGCACTGAACAGCCCGAGCACTGAACAGCCCGAGCACTGAACAGCCCGAGCACTGAACAGCCCGAGCACTGAACAGCCCGAGCACTGAACAGCCCGAGCACTGAACAGCCCGAGTACTGAACAGCCCGAGCACTGAACAGCCCGAGTACTGAACAGCCCGAGTACTGAACAGCCCGAGTACTGAACAGCCTGAGCACTGAACAGCCTGAGTACTGAACAGGGCACAATGAAGGACTTGATCCCAGGACCTAATGTGATGCAACAGTGCAAGGCAGTGCGTCACAGTGCCACCAAGTTGGAGGTTGGGGGACTGCAGAATATCTCCTAACCTGCTGCTAATCTTCAATTTATAAACAAGACAGACAGTCTGTACACACACGAACACACACAGCTGACTACCGAACACAGGTAAACTTGACACGTCCTTGGTAGCACGCAGGACTGACCAATAGCGTTAATGTCAACACTAGCTCTCCCAGTCACAGCGTCACTTAAAAACAATTAACGAACAGAAACACAACGGCTCAGACTCAATCAACCCTGCCAGTCACCACAGACGGATCCGTATAGTTTAAAACAGCTGTTAACAAGTTGGCTTTTGTTCGCAATCGTGTGTGGGCTACAAGTTAGCAAACATTCTAGGCAGACCGTAGAATAAGAGTTTTGAGGGACAGACAGTAATCTCGGAATGAAGAATTGAGGTCGTCTAGCTAATAGAGGCGAGTAGCTGGCTGATGTGTACCGGTACTCACCGCCAGAACTTCCGTCCACGCTGATATGCGATCCCTGCTTCGAGGTTATGATTCTCTCCCCTTTCCACGTTCCACCTGATCTGATCGTTTCAAGTTCGCTCTCAAGCACCGACCTGGCAGCGGCGATGGCGGCATAGCCCCGGCTCGTGGAGGAGACAGTAGCTTGCACAACGCACTGGATCGGGGTGCGAAGACCGCGGACGACCCACCGTAGAGACATGGCAGAAGAACTGTCAAACCCACTACTACCAGACGCAGAGTTAACGCGTGGCTAAACGTAATATATGTCACGTCGAAGGATTTAGGTGAGTTCGACTTCATACAGCACCGGCGTCGCCTGCTGTCCGGCTGACTTGAAGCAGCCAATGGCATTCTCAGCTTCAAGGCAGCCGACTGCAGCCGGCTGTCGGCGCCGCCGGTGCTGCATGAAATCGAGTATACCTTATGTAACCCATGAGGCGTGCCGCGGAGAGCCAATCAAAAGACGGGGGCTGTGGCAACGCTCCGTGGCTTCCAATCACATCTCGAATTGTGCCCTTACTTGCAGCACTCGGGTTACAATGGTACCTTCCGCTTTTTTTGTTTGGTTGCTTTCCAGTTTATTTGATTATGGCCCAGTTCCCCAGACATGAATTAAGCCAAGTCCTAAACTAAAACCTTTTCAGTCAAGAACAGTTGTCTGTCTGTCTGTCCGTCCGTCCGTCCGTCCGTCCGTCTGTCTGTCTGTCTGTCTGTCTGTCTGTCTGGACTGCACCCACGCACTTGTGTAATGTCCCGCTGTATTCCGTTGTTTCATGCTAGACTGTATAGTGTTCATTAAAGGTGACATGACATGAAAACTTCATTTTATGAGGTTATTTAACATTAATATGATTTCCCCTAGCCTGCCTTTGGTCCCCCAGTGGCTAGAATTTTCGATAAGTGTAAACCAAGCCCTGCGTGTTCTTCTCCGCCTTTGACAAAATGAAGGCTCAATTGCGCTGTTTGAAAATCTCCCCCTAGTGACGTAGATAGGGGAGGGTTACCTCCCCTCTCTCTGCTTTGCCCGACCAGATCATCTGGCCCGCCCATGAGAAACTGAGCTACCACCGTGCAATCGCGAGTGCGATATCATTTTTTCCTGGAGAGACATCATGGCGAGCAAACAAACGAAGCATAACAGTTGCTCAGTGCTTGGATATACAAATGCAAGCACACATCTTTTTTTTTGTTCCTTCATCCGAGCCTCTGCACAACCCGTATCTTAATTGTATTTTCGCTGGAAATGCGCCGACACAACTTCCCAAAGTGTTGTATGTCTGTGCCAAACATTTCCTCAATTTGAGCCAACTCAAAGCTGGCCTTGCTGAAATTAAATTCTGGATCATTACTAAATCTCCTTGGTCAAGCTACAAACCTTGGACAAGTAAGTTAACTAACGCTATATCATTTTGTTGCTTTACTGTAGCCTATATGGTAGGCTATACCTAGCTTGCTACCCTTAGAATGTGGCTTTAACATTTAACATTAGCTCTGCAGCTAACAGCTGAGTTACTGTTGCTAACGTAAAGATAAATGGCATCAAGTGTGTGTGTGAATACAAACGCTGTAGCGAGTGTTGTACACTTCTTTGTTATTTGGATAACCGGTCTGCTGTTGGTGTTATGGCTCGCGATATCCGCCTTTCTCCACATTGAAATGACTGAGTGTGCACCTCTGCAAACCAGGGTGATCAGATGAGAATGGCTAAATTCGAGCTATCTTACAGCAACGGGGGCAACGAGCCATTGCGATACATCCTTGTAAACATTAGCGCATGTTGCCGCCCCTCTCCTCCTCATTAGCATTTAAAGCTACAGACACAGAAACAGCGCGTTCTGAGGAAAACTGATTGTGGGACTATAGTGGCTATAATTCTGCACCATGGCTGAATTTCGGGAAAGAGACTTCAGATATAGTATTAGGGGACAACTAAGGCCTATATAAAAGCATCCAAAAACAGCATTTCATGTCACCTTTAAGATGTTATTGTTGCACTGTAGACAGGGTTGTAGATTGCTGTTCACCGTGCCTGCTGGGTACTGCTAACCCTTTACACCTCCTCCTCTCCAGAGGTGGAAATCCCTGAGGGGACGGGGGAGACACGACCCCCGTCCTGGGGAAAATATGATATGCCCTCCCACATCACTGTAAACATAAGGGCATTTAAATAATGTTAATAACATACATTTAACTTATTACAATGTAGGCTATGTGTTACAGCAGTAATTTTGGTGTCCCCCTCAGAAATTGCTCTTGAGAAAATGTCATATTTGTCCCCCCCAAAATTGATAAAAGATTTGTCACTACTCCTCTCTCTCTAACCCTAAAGCGAAATGTATACTACTCAGGGTTTTTCCTGGGTCAAAATGGGTCTTCGGTGCTCAAAAAAAAAGAAGAAAAATTTATATATATATATATATATCCTTTTTTTTCTAATCAATGTATTTATTCCCAGGTGTTTTACATCCCCCCCTCCCCCCACACACACACACATATGTTTGTCCTATTTCCCCTAAAGCAATAAAGTTAGGGTACTTAAAGACACCTTACACTCATAAAGTATGTTCTAAATGGCATAAATGCTGCCAATTAATAATTGACATAACAACGTATTGTAAAAGGTCAGGAGCCTAGCCTATTGATTAAGGTAGGCCACTCTGAAGCATGTACACTGCTTGCTTCATTTGATCTTGATAGGCTAAGCATTCTGTAGCAAATATGAACAATAAACCCACTTTTCATTCATTAAAACTACTTCAGCATAATATTGTACCTAAACTACAAACCTGAGCAAGGGCAGCAATCGTTATTAGCTAGCAGGGGGAAGAATAAAAACAACAATCACCAGTTAACTTGATTTAAATTTGTAAGAACTATAGACTTATACAATAACAGGCTTAAATGAACTTAGTTATACGACTTACAGTTCTCAAGGACGCACATATGCAATCTCAACTGCGGTGTGAAGCGCGTGTCCGTGCAATTCTCCAACATGCACTAACAATCACTGCTGATACAGGGCCAAAAATTTTGTACAGCCTGATTTCTGATACCGTGGCGGCAGAAATGTAGCCATGGAAGAAACACTGCACTATATATTATCATTCTAGGTTAAGAATACCAATGGAGGCTGCGTTGGAAATCGTAAATCAAACTTTTGTCAGCATTTTGAGTGGACATTTAATTGGCATTTGTACAGATGTATTCTTGCACGTCGGACTGGCCCTCGCAGCGGAACGAGTTTAGTGGCCACTCTGTCCATTCGCGCACCTCACAGTTGCGTATTGATCAGACAAGAAGACACGCTTATCACCTCGATTACTATTGCTCAAAACAGAACGAGGGTTTGGCTGTAGCCTACTTGAAATATACTATTGAGAACATATTCGCTGACATGCATTGCACTCGTGATTTCTAACATTTTGTACAGCCTGGTTTCTGATACTGTGGCGGCAGAAATTTTGCCATAGAGGAAACACTGCACTATATATTATCATTCCAGGTTAAGAACACCAATGGAGGCTGCGTTTGAAATCGTAAATTAAACTTTTGCCAGGATTTTGAGTGGATATTTCATTTGCATTTGTACAGGTGTATTCGTGCACGTCGGGGTGGACCTTGCAGCGGAACGACAGTTTAGTGGCCACTGTCGATTTTCACCTCACAGTTGCGTGCTTATCAGACAAGAAGACACGCTTATCAACTCGATTACTATTGATCAAAAGCCTGGTTCGGCTGTAGCCTACTTGAAACATACTCAGTTGAGAACATATTCGCTGACATGCATTGCTCGCGTTTTTATTTTCTTCAATGCAGACTTTTTTTGCCTTTGGCGCTCGGGATTTGTCATTGGCGCTCGGGAAAACAACTTTGGCGCGCGCCAACATTTTCTCTATGCAGGAAAAACCCTGCTACTCTGTTTTCACAGAAACGGACACAGGGAACCATGGGCGTAGGTTTAGGGGGGGACGGTAGGTACTAGTCCCCACCAATATTTTAGGTGACAAAATTGTACCCACCAATATTTTAGCGAACTCCTTTGTGCTGCAATTTGGATCGATTCTGAAAAAAATATTTTTCACAATATATTTGCAAAACTCATTCGTATTATTGTTCGTCGCCCAGAAAAGTGAAAAATACATTTCCAAGTTAACCAATGCGCCCTCGAGCCTGCAAGACAAGCTATCATTTAATTGTCTGAAGTGTCAGAGTCAGAAACACTTTGTGAATCTTGACTTGCAGACAGAGAGCTGTCAGTAGTCTGACACGGTAAACTACTAAATACACCAGCCTCATATTAGTATTTCGTTTGGTCTCAGCATTAGTATTTTTGACCCTTTTGTGTTTTGTAGATAGAAAAATGTCACCCAAAAGGAAGAGATGTATCAGATGTTTTTTCACCACCCAGAGAGTAAGTAGCTATCAAGAAGGTTGTTAGTTAGTTAGCTAGTAGGAACACTACCCACACAGTCCAAACCTGCTGGTCTTACATTGCCACCTATTCTCTATGGAAACACAGTTTTGAAAGTTGTTAGAGTAGTAGAGCATGTAACTTTTGCTTGTATTAAATCTATCCCTAGCGTCTGCAATCTTTCGACCAGTGTGTTAGCAGCAGCTGGTCTTGTTGAAGCCAGAAGGATAAAGCTAATCTACCCACATAATGGGACCGTGCTAGTTTAGCCTAGTACCAGCAGGCTAGCAATTCAAAAGGGATATTAACTGGTAATAAGTAGTTCTATATGATCCCTTGGATAGTAATATGCCTATCCCTGTAATCTCAACCAATGTCAGCAGTCAACTAAGCATGGTTAGTTTCTGTATCAAATTGATGAATTACTGTGCAGGAAAAACTGCACCCTGAAGCTACAGATGTAGAGCAGGTTGGTGATGAATCAGCATCAGGGGTTCAGGTGAGAAGTTGAATTGTCCATTTTGGTAAAGATTGCATTAAACTGCCGTTTTTTAATGGATGTTTAAAAATATATATATATTGGGGGGGCAGTGCCTACCAAAGCTGAGACCAAACCTACGCCCTCTCCGAGCCCTCTCCAATGTGGAACGCCCTCTCCGAGCCCTCTCCAATGTGGAACGCCCTCTCCGAGCCCTCTCCAATGTGGAACGCCATCAAGTCAGGAGGTGCACAACAAGCTCTCTGAACCCCTCGGAAAGCTTGTCGTGCACCTCCTAATTTTCCTGACTATCGGCCGAATTTTACGGATACCCCTTGGCTGTGATTGGTCCGCTAACAACATCATTTCCGAATGACATCATTTCCGGAATCTCACACATTTCCTGTTTCATTCACAATATTCTTTTCGCCATCATTCACTGTGTGAGGAAAAGGCGGGAGGGGGTAAACAAACAATTGACGACTTCCACACACAGACGTCATGGGGCAGGCTTCTCTAAGGTTAGAAAACCTTGCGCCACCTACTGTTCTGGTGATGAATTCTTTTCAGCACCCACAGCCTTCGGAGTACTATAAATTCGAAAGAGTAAATCGAATCCGTCAGAATCCGTTTGTCTGTCTGTATCGGAGTAGTATAAATTTCGCTTAACCCTATTCTCTCGCTCTCTCTACACCTCCTCTCACCCTCTACTTTCTTCTCTTCCTCCTCCTCTCCTCTCGTTCCTCCTCTCTCCTCCCTTCCCCCCAGAAGAATCACTACAGGTATGTGAAATTAGCCGGTTTAATGACAGTAATTCATTAGGACACTGTAACATGTTAACTTCAAAACCCTTACAGACAGCATGTTCTCCTAGTCGTGTTTTGGTATTATCAACTACCACTGTGATAGTGTCACATGACAAGCATCACATGACTCATCATCCATTCCTTCACTTAACAGCATCTCAAGTGTAACAAAACCATCCACTTGCTCAAGTACTTCACAGGTTTAACCCACACCATGTTAACCTTTAACATATTCAGTCGTAAGGATTAAAATACATATACTGTAAATGTGCAAATATCAGCATACACACACACACACATACACAAACACACAGTCATTCATCAACAGAAAGCTTAGAGTACAAACAGTACATGTGTCTCTTCCAGCTCAGCTGAACTGTTGGTCCAACATAACTGAGCATTTCTATAAGAACAGACACAGTAACACCTCACCCACCTGAGGCAGGTAGGCATCTGTCACAACACACATTCCATTGGCTGGCTGCGCGTGTCAATCAGCCAGCCAGCCAGTCAGGTCCCTGGCCCTCCCACTATGGAGAAACCCATTGTTCAAGAGACCGGAAGTGGTGTGGCCTATGGCTGTGATTGTTTGGTGTTAGAGGAAGTCTTCAGGGATGGGAGCCTCTCTGCAGCTCGTGCCCTTTCTGCCAGGAATCTGTCAAACTCTGAGCAGGGAAGGAGAGGGTAAGAGGGGGAAGGAGAGGGTAGGAGGGGGTAGGAGGGAGGGAAGGAGAGAGAAGGAAAGGGTAGGAGAAGGAAGGAAGGAGGGAGGAGAGGGAAGGAGGAGGAAGGAGGGGGTAGGAGGGAGGGAAGGAGGAGAGGGTAGGAGAGGGAAGGACAGGGAAGGAGGGAGGGAGGAGAGGGAAGGATGGAGGGAAGGATAGAGGGCAACGGAGAAAGGCCAAGCGAGAGGCAGGTGGAGGGGAAAGAAAGGGACAGTCATAGAAGTCAAGTGAGAGAGAGACAAAGGGTTAAGGAGAGTCATGGATTTTCTATGTGAGGCCGTCTAGGGGGAAACTCCTGAAACTTGCTCATACACATGCACTCATCCCTTGCTCATACACATGCACTCATCCCTTGCTCATACACATGCACTCATCCCTTGCTCATACACATGCACTCATCCCTTGTGCTACCAAGGGGTGGAACGGTACACTGAAGTCACGGTTCGGTTCATAACTCGGTTCAGACATCACGGTTCGGTACAACGGAGGGAAAGGAAAACACACCAGGTTCTTCTACGAGTAAATATGGCACATTGAAGATGACATGTACATTCAGATTGAGTGATTTTTTTTGGCCCTATTTGTATGTGTATCTAAAGGCTGGTTAAGCACTGTAGAGAGTTTTTGTCTCGTTCCAGTGATTGGCACACCTGGTTGATGGCGTTGGATATTTTAGTCATTTAGCACAGGCCAGATGTGTTATATGCGTTAGCATGTTACATGCATTTCCACTCACATACCCCACAACTGCTGAACAACGCCGACACACAGCGCTTGTCTTATCCACCACGACCGTACTGTTTGGGTTCAATACAAATGCATGTACAGTTCCACCCCTAGTGCTACTCCATGAAACACTCATACACACAGACATAATAAAGAGTAGACGCCACATCGACCGCTACTGCCTCCTGGCGCTGATGAGCAGGGCCGCCATCTTGGACCGGGCACCCGCTCCACTCAGTGTCATCTGTTTGGCTGGGGCAATGAGCTGTCAGCGCATTTATTTAATTATACCGAACTGAATATCAAACTGATTTTCACATGGTTTGCTTTGCTGCAAAGGTCATACATGTAGCTATGATACATATATATTTTGTCATTGCTATTTCAGTCAAAGGGCTGCCTTGTGATCAGCGTGTCGCAGAAACTCGTACTGCCTACCCGTGGGGTGGGGGAGAGAGCGAGAGAGAGAAGGAGACAACCTTCCGGTTTCAGTGCGGCCGAAAGTCTGTTCATTGTAAAGGGCAGAGCCTACTTTTTGCTAAATTCTTCTGAATGGTTTCAATTTATAAGCCTGATGATTATTCATGCTGGTAGGCTCTGCCAACCTGAAGACATGCAATACTGTGTTTTACGCTAGGCTTTAAAATGAAACGAAAATGCACATTAGAGTTATTGTTGTCACTTGGTAGGTGATTAGGCTAAATGTAAAGTAGGCTATACCTATGCTATAAATATACTTCATCTCATATATACTAGGCTATAAATATATCCTAGGCCTACTTAATCTTATTTCGATTTTGATGAATTACAGAAAACAAATAGGTGCTCGCCTACGAGTTTTTGAACATCTGCTGAGATAAGACAGATAGAGGAGCGATCCTTGAAAGACAGATAGAGGAGCGATCCTTGAAAGACAGATAGAGGAGCGATCCTTGAAAGACAGATAGAGGACCGATCCTTGAAAGACAGATAGAGGACCGATCCTTGAAAGACAGATAGAGGAGCGATCCTTGAAAGACAGATAGAGGATCGATCCTTGAAAGACAGATAGAGGAGCGATCCTTGAAAGACAGATAGAGGAGCGATCCTTGAAAGACAGATAGAGGAGCGATACTTGAAAGACAGATAGAGGAGCGATCCTTGAAAGACAGATAGAGGAGCGATCCTTGAAAGACAGATAGAGGAGCGATCCTTGAAAGACAGATAGAGGAGCGATCCTTGAAAGACAGATAGAGGAGCGATCCTTGAAAGACAGATAGAGGAGCGATCCTTGAAAGACAGATAGAGGAGCGATCCTTGAAAGACAGATAGAGGAGCGATCCTTGAAGGACCGAAAGAAATAGCCGACCGCAAAGTAGCAATTTAACAACAAAAAATAGGAGCAAAACAGTTTGAAATGAAGTTTTACTAATGTGATTTTATAACTGGGTGATGAATCATGTAGGAAAAGATGGTCCTGGAATTTGATAGAGAGCAAAGATTTCTTTCTATCTGTCAAATGAAGGCGCCCTGCGTTTCCAATGTTCAAAGAACCTGTCCTATATATATTTTCTAATCTGAAGCAGCAAACGTGTTGAGCTATTCGGCAAAAAGTATGCTCTCGCTCCCTTTTACAATGAACAGACTTTTGGCCGCCTTGAAACGGACTCCTGGGTAAACTGAAATAATCGCAGTCGGCTATTTATTTCTGTCTTTCAAGGATCGCTCATCTATTATCTCGGTAGACGGCGCATTTCTCTGAAATGTAATTTCAATACTGGATGATTCAATATTTAGAAAAATCCATGCATTGTCCAATGCACCTGACAATAAAAAACTTGAAACTCCTAGAATTCGATCTGTGCAAAACAAACTTCCAGGTGCACTGAATCTCTCCCCCCCCTCCCCCCCTCCCCCTCTCCCCCCCTCTCTCTCCTCCCCCCCCCTCTCCCCTCCCTCCCTCCCTCCCTCCCTCCCTCCCTCCCTCCCTCCCTCCCTCCCTCCCTCCCTCCCTCCCTCCCTCCCTCCCTCCCCTCTCTCTCTCTCTCTCTCTCTCTCTCTCTCTCTCTCTCTCTCTCTCTCTCTCTCTCTCTCTGTACAGCAGTGCCAAAGAACAGCTGAAGAGTGCATGTGTATGAGCTAATTTCGCCCGAGACGGCCTCATTTTTTTTTTTTTACAGAACTCACCCTCGCTGGTCACTCCCTCCTCTGAAAGGTCCTCTTCCTAGAACACACACACACAAAACACAAGCACCACACACACACACACTATTGGCAGTGATAGCCTCATTAAGTTTGAGTGTTTGTCTGGGGTGTGTGTGTCTGGTGTGTGTGTCGAATATATGTGTCTGGAGTGTGTGTCTGGTGTGTGTGTGTGTGTGTGTGTCCGGTATATGTGTGTGTCCAGTATATGTGTGTCTGGTGTGTGTATGTGTGCCTACCTCATCCACATCCAGCCACTTCTCAATGTCGTCCATTACTGAGGTCTGACTGACAAGGATCTGTAGGGGGTGAAGGATGAGAGACAGGGTGGAGGGAGAAGGGAGGGGGGAGAAGGGAGGGGGGAGAGAAGGGAGGGGGTGAGAGGGGGAGGGAAGGGAGGGGAGAGAGAGAAGGGAGGGGGGAGAAGGGAGGGGGGAGAGAAGCGAGGGGGTGAGAGGGGTAGAGAAGGGAGGGGAGAGAGAGAAGGGAGGGGGGAGAGAAGGGAGGGGGGAGAAGGGAGGGGGGAGAGGGGGAAGAAAGAAGGGAGGTGGAGAAGGGAGGGGGGGATAGGGGGGAGAGAGAAGGGGGAGGGAGGGGGGAGGGAGGGACATGGAAATTAATTAGCAGTAGGACGTCTCTATAAATTACTAGTTACCTAGACTCAGATTAAGACTAGTTTTAGACTAGTTCTAGATTGAGCAATGTCAAATCTAAATGCAGGCACCCAAACCTAGACACTCTAGTGGCACCCACCAGACACACACAAACACCAGACACACACACACACACCAGACACACACCAGACACACACACCAGACACACACACCAGACACACACACACCCACCAGACACACACCAGACACACACCACACACACACCAGACACACACACCAGACACACACACCAGACACACACACACCCACCAGACACACACCAGACACACACCACACACACACCAGACACACACACCAGACACACACACCAGACACACACACACCCACCAGACACACACCAGACACACACCAGACACACACACCAGACACACACACCAGACACACACACCAGACACACACACACCAGACACACACACACCAGACACACACACACCAGACACACACGCCAGACACACACGACAGGGTATTGTAAACCTGTTCTGGTTTGCAGATGTTGTGATCCAGATCTGCAGCTCCTGCTTTTAGCCCACTGCAATAGATGTCAACAAGGTTACCTTGAGATAGCACACAACATGCTTAAGGGGGAGACATTGACTCAATTGTGTGTGTGTGTGTGTGTGTGTGCCTCTGTGTGGGGGAGGGGCTCCTCTTCTGTAGAAGTGAGTCATCAGCTTGTGTTGCTGTGGGGAAAACAGAGTCCATGTTATCATTAACATTCTTTATCACCTAGCATCCCAAACCTAACAACTGTCTGACTGTTGAGTGTGTGTCTGTTTTTCAGATAGATAGACAGGCAGACAGATAGACAGGCAGACAGACAGGCTGGTAGACAGGCAGACAGACAGGCACTCACTTAGTCTTGTCATCTGACTGGATACACTGTCAACAGTGTATTGGTTAAGATGGCTGTAGGTGGGAGAAGCAGCACACTCTGATTGGTTGAAGGGCTTGACATCAGATTGGAGGTCAATGAGGTTGACGTAGGTGGGGCTCTGATAGACAGAAAGAGACTTCATGAAGGTGGGGCTCTGATAGACAAAAGAGACTTCATGAAGGTGGGGCTCTGATAGACAGAAAGAGACTTCATGAATGTGGGGCTCTGATAGACAGAAAGAGACTTCATGAAGGTGGGGCTCTGATAGACAGAAAGAGACTTCATGAAGGTTGGGCTCTGATAGACAGAAAGAGACTTCATGAAGGTGGGGCTCTGATAGACAAAAGAGACTTCATGAAGGTGGGGCTCTGATAGACAAAAGAGACTTCATGAAGGTGGGGCTCTGATAGACAGAAAGAGACTTCATGAAGGTGGGGCTCTGATGGACAAAAGAGACTTCATGAAGGTGACACAGACTCACACTCACACACTTCTCACCTGCTGTGTTGTATTCTGACTGTATTGCTGCTCAAACCTGGTGAAATAAGAACCAGCAGGGTTAGCACTGAGTCAGGGGTGAGAGGTCATGGGTCAGGGGTGAGAGGTCATGGGTCAGGGGTGAGAGGTCATGGGGGATGAGAGGTCATGGGTGAGAAGAGTACTTGTGGTAGCGTGTGAAGGTGGTGTTGATGTCGTCATTGGCAACCAGCAGCTCCTTTATCAGATGCTCCTCGCTGAGACTGGGGACAAGTTCCACAATCCGATCCTGCACGTCCTTACACACCCCATACAGCTGCTGTTAGAGAGAGAGAGAGTCCTTACACACTCATACAGCTGCTGTTAGAGAGAGAGTCCTTACACACTCATACAGCTGCTGTTAGAGAGAGAGTCCTTACACACTCATACAGCTGCTGTTAGAGAGAGAGAGTCCTTACACACTCATACAGCTGCTGTTAGAGAGAGAGAGTCCTTACACACTCATACAGCTGCTGTTAGAGAGAGAGAGAGAGTCCTTACACACCCCGTACAGCTGCTGTTAGAGAGAGAGAGAGAGTCCTTACACACCCCGTACAGCTGCTGTTAGAGAGAGAGAGAGTCCTTACACACTCATACAACTGCTGTTAGCGAGAGGACCTTACACACTCATACAGCTGTTAGAGAGAGAGAGAGTCCTTACACACTCATACAACTGCTGTTAGAGAGAGAGATGGGGAGAAAGGAGGAGGAAGGAGAGGAATAGAAAGAGAAGAGGAGAAAGAGAAACGGAGATAGAGGAAGGGAGGAGGAGGGAGAAGAGAAGAGAGAGAGGAGAGAGATGAGGAGAGAGAGAGGGAGAAGGAGGTAGGAGAGAGAGAGAGAGAGAGAGAGAGGAGAGGGAGGCAGAGAGAGAGGAGAAGAAGGAAAGGAGGAGAAGGAGGAAGAGAAGGAGGATAGAGAGGAGAGGAGGATGAGAGAGAGGGAGAAGAGTACAGAAGAACAGTGAGATATATGGTCCCACTCAGCACCCTCCCAGTCCCACCTGCAGAAGCTCTGAGTCCTTGTGATTGGCTGATCCCGGTTCCAAATGACTCAGTATGTCTGACATCATTGCCAGGTTGCCCCGGACAACCACCAGGTCCGCCCTCAGCTTCCTCACCTGGAGCAGGAAGAAACAGCAACATCCTGTCTGATGTGACATGCTGGGGAGAGTGGAGGGTTAGGGTGGATGAGAGGCTGGAGATGAGGGTGGAGGTGAGGGTGGAGGTGAGGGTGGAGATGAGGTGTGTGGAGGTGAGGGTGGTGTGTGTGGAGGTAGGAGAGGGTGGAGTAGAGGGTGGTGTGTGTGGAGGTGAGGGTGGATATGTGGTGAGGTTGGAGGTGAGTGTGGAGATGGAGGTGAGTGAAGGTGGAGGTGAGGTGTGTGTGTGTATGGTGTGGGTGAGGTGTGTGGGGTGTGTGTGTGAGGTGTGTGTTTGAGGTGTATGAGGTATATGTGAGGTACGTGTGTGTTTGTCACCTGGTAGGGGCTTAAGGAAACTGGTCCATCCGGGTTGGGCTGGTGTGCAGGGCACAGTGGGGAGGGGGGGGGGGCTTGGGGGAGGGGGGAGCAGCAGAGGCAGATACACTCTGTAGGATGGGGATGGTGGGGAAGGGGTGAGGATGGGGGAGGGACAGAATGAGGGACAGGAAACATGCAGTTAGACAAGGCCACAGCTGGACTGGAAGAGTTAGTGAAGAACAGTTAAAGGAAGATTATTAAACCTGGTTGAAGGTGAGAGGATGGGGGAGAGCCCTACCCTGTCATGGGGGAGAGTCCTACCCTGTCAGGGGGGAGAGTCCTACCCTGTCATGGGGGAGAGTCCTACCCTGTCAGGGGGGAGGATGGGGGAGAGCCCTACCCTGTCAGGGGGGAGAGTCCTACCCTGTCAGGGGGGAGGATGGGGGAGAGCCCTACCCTGTCAGGGGGGAGAGTCCTACCCTGTCAGGGGGGAGGATGGGGGAGAGCCCTACCCTGTCAGGGGGGAGGATGGGGGAGAGCCCTACCCTGTCAGGGGGGAGAGTCCTACCCTGTCAGGGGGGAAAGTCCTACCCTGTCGGGGGAGAGCCCTACCCTGTCAGGGGGGAGGATGGGGGAGAGTCCTACCCTGTCAGGGGGGAGGATGGGGGAGTATCCATGCAGCTCTGTCATGGGGAACTCCAAGCCCCGCCTCCTCAGGTCCTCATAGACAGAGACCACGCCCGTCAGAGCCGGGGAGCTCCGGAACGCATCCGCCCACGCCTGGAACACAGTATGCAGGTGTACAGGTGTGAGTGTGCAGGTGTGAGTGTGCAGGTGTGAGTGTGCAGGTGTGAGTGTGCAGGTGTGAGTGTGCAGGTGTTAGTGTGCAGGTGTGAGTGTGCAGGTGTTAGTGTACAGGTGTGAGTGTGCAGGTGTTAGTGTGCAGGTGTGAGTGTGTGAGTGTACAGGTGTGAGTGTGTGAGTGTACAGGTGTGAGAGTGCAGGTGTTAGTGTGCAGGTGTTAGTGTGCAGGTGTTAGTGTGCAGGTGTGAGTGTGCAGGTGTTAGTGTGCAGGTGTTAGTGTGCAGGTGTGAGTGTGCAGGTGTGAGTGTGCAGGTGTGAGTGTGCAGGTGTGAGTGTGCAGGTGTGAGTGTGTGAGTGTACCTGGATGATGCTGAGGACTCTGTCCTGCAGCACCTGGGGGGGGTTGTTCTTGGGCAGGATGCAGCGGACCAGAACCCCCTCTACAAACTCCCTGTTGGACACCAGCACATGAAGCCTGGGGCCACAGTTCTTCACACACGCCTCCAGAACCTGCCCCGGGGGGAGGGGAGGGGAGGGGGGAGGAGGGGAGAGGGAGGGGGGGAGAGAAGGAGGAGGGTGGAGGAGGGAGGAGGGGGAGACGGAAGAGGGGAGAGGGAGGAGGGGGGAGGAGGGGAGAGGGAGGAGGGGAGAGGGAGGGGGGGGAGGGAGGAGGGGAGAGAGGGAGGGGGGGAGGGAGGGAGGGAGGGGGGAGAAGGAGGAGGGGAGAGAGGGAGGAGGGGAGAGAGGGAGGAGGGGGGAAACGGAGGAGGGGAGAGGGAGGAGGGAGGGGGGAGGAGGGAGGGAGGGGGGAGGAGGGGAGAGGGAGGGGGGGGAGACGGAGGAGGGGAGAGGGAGGAGGGGAGAGGGAGGGAGGGGGGGGAGAGGGAGGGGGGAGAGGGAGGAGGGGAGAGGGAGGAGGGGAGAGGGAGGAGGGGAGAGGGAGGAGGGGGGAGGAGGGAGGAGGGGGGAGGAGGGAGGGAGGGGGGAGGGGGAGGAGGGAGGGAGGGGGGAGGAGGGGGGAGAGGGAGGAGGGGAGAGGGAGAGAGAAAACACAAAGAGAAGACCAGGGGCCTCATGTATAAATGTTGACTATTCAAAAAACATAACAAATACAAGTTTGATCATTAATGTGGATGAACACATCAAAATGCCAAAACCCAAAAAAGGAAATGCTATATAGCCTTCTGTTTAATCCGCCACCACTTAACAACTTCTGTTAAACTTGAGGGTGTCAAACGAATGACAAAATCACTCAGGAAATGCATGTTAAACCCACAGGATTTATGGTCCTATAATACTAATAATGATTTTATTTGTAATGCGCTTTACATTGAGCTAAATCTCAAAGTGTTACAAGTTAAAAACAAGAAAAGGCGCAAATAGTGACAGTTTTCCACTCGCCGCAATTCTTTTGTCTAATACCTGATGACAGGGTTAGGGTTAGGGTTAGGGCCAAACAGTACACATGTTCTCGCCTCCACACTCGGTTGTCAGAACCTCATCTCAGTCTGTGAATTTTTTCTTTTTTGCGTGTTTAGCCATTTAACCTTATTTCTTTGAATAAACGCCACAGTATTTATTAAATAACGTTAATTTTTGGTGCAGCGTTTATTTGAGGGTGGCGTTTAATCGAAGAAATACGGTAATTCAGACAAAGAAATAACCTCAGGAGCGCATTTATAGCCCTTCTGCATATTAATTTATTGGAGGAAGCAAGACGGGGTCAGTGGCTCGTTCATGTGGGGTCAATCTCACGTTGATTGTGATTTATAAAGGAAAGGTGTGCAGGACCTGGCGTACGACCGGTTTTATACATGTGAATATTTCTGTGCCTAGGTACTTTTTGTGTTGGGCGTACGCTATCTTCTGGTATGAAAGCTGCACAATCCTTTATACATGAGGCCCCAGATTACTACTGATGAGAAGAGGGAGGAGAGGAGAGAGGGAGGAGAAGAGGAGAGAGGGAGGAGAAGAGAGAAAGAGGAGAGGAGAGAGGGAGGAGAGAAGGAGGAAAAGAGAGAAGGAAGAGAGGACAAAGCTAGGAGAGAGGGAGGAAAAGAGAGGACAGAGGGAGGACAGGAAATGAGAGGAAGGAGAAAAGCTCACGGTCAGGGTCAGCATGACCTCTCTGAAGTTCTTGTTTCCTACAATCCTCTTCTTCAGGGCTCTGACAGCATCTTTAGGTCTGAAACACCAACACCAGCATCACGTTACCATGGCAACAGCATCCATGCCCCCTAACCTGATCCCTAGCTTCCAGTCCCCTAGCTTCCTGTCCCCTAGCTTCCTGTCCCCCAGCTTCCTGTTCCCCAGCTTCCTGTCCCCAAGCTTCCTGTCCCCCAGCTTCCTGTCCCCCAGCTTCCTGTCCCCCAGCTTCCAGTCCCCCAGCTTCCAGTCCCCCTGCTTCCAGTCCCCCTGCTTCCTGTCCCCCAGCTTCCTGTCCCCTAGCTTCCTGTCCCCCCACTTCCTGTTCCCCAGCTTCCAGTCCCCCAGCTTCCAGTCCCCCAGCTTCCTGTCCCCCAGCTTCCTGTCCCCCAGCTTCCTGTCCCCCAGCTTCCTGTCCCCTAGCTTCCTGTCCCCCACTTCCTGTTCCCCAGCTTCCAGTCCCCCAGCTTCCTGTCCCCCAGCTTCCTGTCCCCTAGCTTCCTGTCCCCTAGCTTCCTGTCCCCTAGCTTCCTGTCCCCTAGCTTCCTGTCCCCTAGCCAGATACTCACCCGTCCTCAGTTTCATTGACTATGTCACAGATCTCCATGTTGAGAGCCCAGTCCTCTGACTGCAGGCTGGGGCAGGTGGCACGCTCTGGGAACACACACCCACACGTACACATTTACACACACAGACAATGATGACTTGTAATTCCAAGTTACGAAGTAAACTAGACTACTAACACGTCTAATAGGGAGTCTGATGGCTGAGCGGTTAGGGAATCGGGCTATTAATCAGAAGGTTGCCGGTTTGATTCCTTACTGCGCAAAATGACGTTGTCCTTGGGCAAGGCACTACTTACTGTCTTTACATCAGTAATACTGTCAAATACTGTCTCTACATCAGTAATACTCTGTCTAATACTGTCTCTCCGTCACCAATACTGTCTAATACTGTCTCTACATCAGTAATACTGTCTAATACTGTCTCTACATCAGTAATACTGTCTAATACTGTCTTTTCATCAATAAAACGGGTTCTGTCCATCCCTCCTCTCATCTGCCTCACAAGTTTAAGTGACACAGCAATTCTTCTGGTGATTTATTTAGATTTTAATTACTTGAGACAACCATCATCTCAGTATGCCTGTGCCTCGTCCATTAATTGTACAGTATATTGCGGGACAAGTTATCCCTATTTCTCAGGGTGAAAAATGAGAAATGTTTGAGAAATACAATATGTTGCGTAAGAGCGTGAGAAATGGCTGAATATTTGTTCCTGATTTTTGCTAAATTTGAAACCAATCCGAAATGGGTAAACTAGCATTGCATTTATTGCCATAAGTCAAGAAAAATTACCTGGGAATGTGCTCGCGGATACAAACGGGGCACAAGCACAAAAGGGAACATTAACCGATCGCTGGTTGACCTGAAGCTGAATGAGCACAAGGAGAAAGGGCTTGATAATCTACAGCTGCCTGCCCTGCAGTAACCAGTTACAAATGGTTGCACACATACATGACGGTTGTTTGTAAAGTTTATTTCCTTTATTTTAAAGCAGATTTAACCATTTTGTAATGAACGTTATTATGTTCATGACATGACAAACGTAATTATAGCCTAATAGGGTAGTTAGGGACTCTCCCCTAGGCAGTAGGCTACTTAGCCTATGCAGGTCACTTGAAAAATTATCCAAAGACTCCGGCAGATGAACGAATCATTGATCCGAAGACTCGGTTGGGAGGTGAACAATTCGTTCATCTGCTGGGTACGAGTCTTTGGATCATTTTTCACTTGACCTGCATAGGTTCAGTACTGCTAGCTAGAGGAAACAGAAATGATTTGTTCATTTTGCCTCGGTGTTCGGGTACGGGTCTTTGGATCATTTTTCACGTGACCTATATAGGCTCAGAAGAGGAAACAGAAATGAATTGTTTACCTCGTTCACTTTCGCCTGACTAGGTTTAGTAAGACGTGAATATTGTTTGCTGCGATAATTAAACGCTAGTGTGAAATGACCATTTTGAATCATACAAACTGTCATGAATCATGATGCATTATTTTAATCCAGGAATTTCTTTTAAAATAGTGTCTTCTGGTTTACAAGCAGGCCTACATGAGAATATGATAGTTCATTTTACTGAACAAGATTCAAAGAACCGAGTCAGTAAAATGATCCAAACTTCCCATCACAAGTTGGAAGCGTGCACGAGTCTCGGAGCAAGGCGAGCCACTGTTCTGCGCAAGACCAGACGAGCCGGAACTGACAAGGTGGCGCGGTCCGTTTCGCGCTCTCGCTTGCATCGCTGCACAACTGAGCACTTCTAAGAAATGAATGAGGACGCCATCTTTAAAGAGCAGACTCGCTGTGCCTACTGTATAAATCCATGGGAGAAACTGACCGGCTTTTCTCCCCCATAAACGTAGTCTGTGGCATAGCAACGCCACACCCATTGTCCAATCACCTTGCAGATCAGCCCGCCTACGTGTCCCCATTGTGCAGTGCAACTGTCAATCCAGGAATAATCTGTCAATTCTAATCAACTAAAAGAGTTTTAACTTTCACATACTTTTCTTGTTACCAGGCGTCTATGTTAATCTCATTCTAACCCTAACCCTATTTACCTCCAACAAGAGTTTATTGTTTGTCGATAACGGACGTTGAGGAACCTTGCTTGCAATGTAAATACAAAACTAGACAACTTCACTTGTTCCTTACAATTGTAGGCCCAACGATGCACTTCATCGTTTCGTTAAGGCGAATCCTTCTTTCTCTGCCTACCTATTCGCTGTCCTACTGGCGTAGAAAACGGATTTCCAATAAAAAAATCCATTTTCGCCTTGTCCTCCGTTCCCTGGTTCCGCGTACCAGCCGTCCCACTCCGCTCCAACAAAACCGGGAGGAGTGTTTCTCAAAGCAATGAAGTAGGGGCACCAGTTGAATTAGGTGACGTAATCCATTAAAGGGAAAGGCTACTGGAGCGCGTTACTTCATCTGACCTTGTTTCAAACTTGCAAAGTAGTTTGTGATATTTTGAACATGTACCTTTAGAGTCTAAAGGTAGGCCTACATGTCGTTCAAAAGGGACATGTTCTAAATAGACCAATAAGGAAAACCTATGAATCTATTGAAATTAAACCCGTCAGAGTTTAGACCAAACATAGACATATTAAGCTCTGACAGGTCTTATATGATGATAAGCGCGTTTGGGTGTTTGCCGCTTGGGTGCGCTGTTAAATAAAGTTAAAAAAAAGACTTTAACAACGCATTGCATGAAACGCGTTATTTCTACAGTAGGCTATTTCGATCCGTATCGCCTAACCACATCCAGGGGCGGTTAGGCACGAAGTTAGGGGCGGCATTTTCGAGACGGGCGGCTTTTCCGCAATTTGTGTGTTTGGTGCGTCCTCTGCTGGCCAAAAAAGGTATTGCAATTGTGTTCGTGCCACTCGTTCCGTGTACTCTGTTGGGGCGGCCGGCGGGGTAGGAGAGCCTGTCCACTCCTTATTAAGCCCCATTGTACCGAATTTGGTTCCAGTTCCACCCAAGTTCCACTGGGGGTGACAGCGAGCGGGTGTAAAATTAATGGGAGTCTATGGAGCTAAATGTGTCTCTTTTGCCTGATTGTCACTGAGAAATCTCAGATTTGATTGTAGTTTTTGCATGTTCAACATGGATTACAGGTCAAAAGTTGAATGAACGAGTACTTAGGACGAAGGACTGACAACGACCAGAGATCCCGCTTGATGGCATCAAGAACCAGAATATCAAAGCATTACCAACATCAGCAACAACATTAGCAAGCCAAAACTCTTTCTAGCATGTGTATTGACAGGGAGAGCCTAACCTGTCAGCTGTGTTGTTGATGCCTCGAGAGAAAAAAGGAAGTCACCAGAGCTTGCCATAAAGCAGTTTCTCTGGTCATAGGATGTGTATGGGAGTCAGGTGGCTGAGCGGTTAAGGAATCGGGCTAGTAATCAGAACTCATTATTTGAGCTGCACGACAGTGATAACCGGTCTCAGGAGAAAAAGAACAAATACAAAAGTCAGGGCTATTGACATGCCAAATGATGTTGTGTCCTAGGGCAGGTTAGTGGTCAGGGGCTTTGGGCAAAGCACTTCACCCTCCTTGCCTCGGGGGAATGTCCCTGTACTTACTGAAAGTCGTTCTGGATAAGAGTGTCTGCTAAATTGCTAAATGTAATGTAAAAGTCAAACCGGTAAACCGGCATACTTGCTAACCTCGGGCAAGGTATTTCACCCTACTTGCCTCGGGGGAATGTCCCTGTACTTACTGAAAGTCGCTCTGGATAAGAGCGTCTGCTAAATTATTAAATGTAAATGTGAAAGTCAAAGCGGTTGTGGTGCTTTGTTTTAGGATGGTATTTGGTGTATAGGTTACAAAGATACTCGTCAGGGAAATACGTTTTTTGTTGGACTCTCGCACCTCCAGGGGCATTCACACGTGTTGATCTATTATCTGGAAAATAACCGGTGTGCAGATAAGTTATCTTGGCAAAGCACCCCCGTAAAAAGTGAACTATTGTTGTGCCACCTGAAAACCCAGGGTTAAATTGAAGTTAACTTACAAAACCCCAAATCCTGCTTCATAGTCTAGGCCCCTGGTTTCTAGGCCCCTGGTTTCTAGGCTCCTGGTTTCTAGGCCCCTGGTTTCTAGGCTCCTGGTTTCTAGGCCCCTGGTTTCTAGGCTCCTGGTTTCTAGGCCCCTGGTTTCTAGGCCCCTGGTTTTTAGGCCCCTGGTTTCTAGGCCCCTGGTTTTTCATGCTGACCTGCTCCAGAAAAGGACCAAATAACCATGAACACAGACACATTTCTCCACACTCCAACATATTTTAAATAACACAACAGATACAAAACAATCACAAAAGTACTCCCCTGTCAAATTTGTACAGACACATCCCTGGGACACCCAGACAATATTGGACTACAGACAGTTCAGTGTTGGACTACAACTCCCAGCCTCAGAAAGTGATGAACTGTTGGTCATAAACAAATACAGCACTGCTCAGACAGCTGCCCGTTTTACCATCCCTGGGGTCTCATTTATAAAGCTTGCGTATGCACAAAACAGGGCTGAAAATGTGCATACGCCACTTTCCACATAAAGGTTGTGATTTATAAAAAACAAACTTAATGGGAGAATGTGCGGTCCTCCACGCAAACTCTGACCCTCCCTTAGGCCTACGCACATTTTGGAAACAGTTGGAATTGGCGACGCAGATGACCGTACTGTAGCCAGACTGCAGAAATCGAATGTGGGAAGAACATTACTCGTAATATTTATAGATTTTGTTATCATACAAGTTTTTTTCATTCGATTTCATGACTATCATGAAGATTACATCCAGCAGTGTTATTTGCGCTTGTACTGAGTGGTAATTACATAAAACCTTGTACAATCTAACTCAAATTTTAAATCAAAATTCAGTGCTGTCTCACCATCAGATTGTCCACTATGGGAGTGTAGGAGGGGCAGATGCCCGACTTCATGGAATACAGGATAACATCACATATCCTACCTTTAGATAACTGCAGAAAACAGGGTATAACTAAATATATGTATTTAATACTGTGCAAATATCCTCATATGTAAAAAACTGGAAATACAGTCGTTAAGTTCCCGTGCAATCACTACACTATACTCTCTCAGACTTTAATAGATCACTGTTCATAACAAAAAGCTTTTGTTTTCAAATTGTATCTCGACTCCGGGTATCGTCTGGCACAGTGACGCCACTCGCACAGTTTTTTTTTATTGGTGATCCACCGGCCACCAAATACTGTGTTTTCATGGCCTCCACCCATAGGCTAACAGTGTCTGAGAACTTTCGCTTTTTTAGTTTTTTTGGTCGCCATGATTCACCGTGAAGAACAATCCCATGCCAGGGTCATGAAATACTAGATTAGCATTCATGAGGTGCTTTGCATTGACTATTTATGGTTAAAAATGGGCGTGTTCAGGGAGGGGTAACATGGTGATTCACGTACGCACACTTGTGGGTAATCTGTGATTTATAAAGGAAACATTGCGTTTAGGTGTGCGTACGCACGGTTTTATAAACCCGAATTTTTGTGTGCGTACGCCATTTAAGGCTTTTGGGCGTACGTACACTTTTAGTAAGAATCCTACGCAGTTTTATAAATGAGACCCCTGGTCCTTGCCTTCACCACACGCACACGCTCACACACATGCACATACACACACACGCTCACACACATGCACATACACACTCACACACATGCACATACACACTCACACACATGCACATACACACTCACACACATGCACACACATGCACATACACACTCACACACATGCACATACACTCACACACATGCACACACATGCACATACACTCACACGCACTGCATTTTTTCCAGCCATATGGCTGAGAGGAACAGTTTAGGTACAGAGTGGCTGACCCATAATAACACCTGACAACAAATGAGAACAAATGTACTCTCTGATGGTCTCTCTGCTGGTCTCCATTTAGTCCACTGGTCACTCTGCTGGTCTCTACTGTCCATGCTGTCCACTGGTCTTCTGCTGGTCTCTACAAAGCCGTCCTCCTGGTCCTGGCATTGTTGCTTCTGTCGTCCTCAATGGCTTTCTCCAGCCAATCATGCTCCAGATCCGACTCTGATTCGCTGAGCTCACTGTCGCCGGCTGCCAGGAGGCGGGAGTAGTTGATCCTGCGCTGACTGGGGGCTTTCCAGAGAAGAGGCAGACAGACGCAGGACACCGCCAGAATCAGCCCCACCCCCCTGAACATCCAGGCAACGCCCACCCTTTGGACCGCCACGCCCCCAGCCAGACTGCCAAGCCCTGCACCCAAGTCCAGCGCCAGGACCTCGTACAGCCTCCTCACTACCCGCTCTTCCCTAGGCGATGCCACTCCACCCACCTGCACCCCCACCGTCCACCAGATGGCGCCAGAGCTGAGGCAGCAGAGCGTCTGGGCGGGCAGGGCGGCCCAGGGGCTCCACAGCAGGCTGAAGCAGAGGGCCTGTAGGGCCGAGCAGCCAAGCCCCAGCCCCAGCAGCAGGCCCGGGCTGACCCTGCGAGCCAGGCCAGGCCCCAGCAAGGGGTAGGCAGCCTTGGAGAGCAGGCCCAGGCCCAGGGCCAGGCCCATCTGCAGCTCCGAGCCTCCCTGGTCCTCTATAGCCCACAGCAGGAAGTCGTCCATGGTGGCCTGGGCTGCGCCCGCCAGCAGCATGATGGCTGCCAAAAGCAGGGCGTGGCTGTTGGCCCACACCATCCGCAGGGGTTTGAGGGCAGAGCATATGAACTCACACTTCCTCCTGTGGCGCTGGAGGGGCAGGAGGGCCACCAGGGGGAGGGCCAGGGCTGTCAGCACCATATAGGAGTAGAAATGCAACACGCCCCTGGGGCTGTGAGGGGTCAAGGGGAGGCAACCTAGCTGACTCACCAGGATCCCGACGCTGGTCGCCCCGCACGCCCCTCCCAGCAGCCCCCACACACCACTGTCACCGTAGCGATCGGAGGCGTCAACAGAGTCAAGGAACTCGTGCAGGCTGTCGTCCAGCATCCACTCAAGAGGGGCGGAGCAAGCCTCCCACAGGGAGAGCGCCATGAGGAGCAGGAAGAACAGCTGGTGCTGCGCGTCCATTGATTTCAGGCCGCCCAGGAAGTCAAAACGATTGCCATCTATCTCTCTCTGAAGCTGCTTTTCCCCAAGCCCCTTCAGGCCTCTCCCTGCCCTCCTGTGGGTGGGGGTAGGGTGGTGGTGGACAAGCCTTCTGGTATCTGCTGCCACACTGAGGTTGCTGCTGGACCCCTTAGACCTGATTGTGGGAAGCTGGGGCTGTGAGGGTGGAGGCTGGGGCTGTGAGGGTGGAGCCTGGGGCTGGGAGGGTGGAGGCTGGGGCTGGGAGGGTGGAGGCTGGGGCTGTGAGGGTGGAGGCTGGGGCTGTGAGGGTGGAGGCTGGGGCTGGGAGAGTGGAGGCTGGGGCTGTGAGGGTGGAGCCTGGGGCTGGGAGGGTGGAGGCTGGGGCTGGGAGGGTGGAGGCTGGGGAGCTTGGGCTGGGAAATGTGAGGCTGGGAATGGGAGGGTGGAGGCTAGGACGCTGGGACTGGGAAAGGTGAGGTTGGGAAGCTGGGGCTGGGAAGGGTGAGGCTGGGGCTGGGAAGGGTGAGACTGGGGCTGGGAAAGGTGAGGCTGGGGCAGAGGGACTGTAACACTCCCAATCAGAACAGATTCTGTGTGATTGAGTGTCTTTTTAAATAAAGCTGAATTGACATCCAATGGCATTTGGGAACCAGCGCTGGGCGCCACTCCTCTCCCTGAGTCCCACAAGTCTTCTCCCGGATGCCCACTGGGGAGGATGGGGAGCGAGAAGGACAGGTTGCACTGACTGGCCAGCGTTTCTGGGACGGTGGAGGGGAGGAGGACGATGATAAGGGCAGCGCCCGCAGCTCCCAGAAGGGAACCGGCTCCCAGCAACCTCCTGTGGCCCCAGGCCCCAGCCAGCACACAGCCCAGCGGACGCACCATCACGGACACCAAGTGACGTGTCGCTGCACAGATGCCCACCATGGCGGGGGAGAGGCCGAGGTGGCGAAGGTAGAGGGTGAGGAAGGGGAGGGCACAGGCACGGGCGCAGGCGAACAGGAAGTGGAAGGTGGAGGCGAGGGTGATGGTTGCCCTCACGTTGACCTGCTGGTTTGTCTTCATAATGGCTGTGGGTCTGGGGATTGCATTTCATTACAATATGTTTTGTTTTCATTGCATTTGATTCATTTAGCAAACATTTAACAAAATTTGGCGCCGAAAATGGCTGCCGAGGTAGGCTCTCCTGCCAAAGTAAATTCCTTGTCTGTGCAAACTTTCATGGCGAATAAACACCAATTCTGATTTTGAATTCTGGTTGATTCGAAAGTGGGATACAAATAGTACATGTAGAAAACACTGCAGAAAATCAAGGATACAAAATGCATAGTTCTAAGAGCATTTCGGTGGTCAGAGTCAAGGAACTGTCTGTATTTACCACTCAAGGTGCAAAGTTACCACATCAGTAGCAGAACTGCTGGACAGCCCTCCCTAACACAAGAGAGACCAGTGCTGCTGACAGCCCTCTCAAACACAGGAGAGACCAGTGCTGCTGACAGCCCTCCCTAACACAACAGAGACCAGTGCTGCTGACAGCCCTCTCAAACACAGGAGAGACCAGTGCTGCTGACAGCCCTCCCTAACACAACAGAGACCAGTGCTGCTGACAGCCCTCTCTAACACAGGAGAGACCAGTGCTGCTGACAGCCCTCTCTAACACAGGAGAGACCAGTGCTGCTGACAGCCCTCTCTAACACAACAGAGACCAGTGCTGCTGACAGCCCTCTCTAACACAGGAGAGACCAATGCTGCTGACAGCCCTCCCTAACACAAGAGAGACCAGTGCTGCTGACAGCCCTCCCTAACACAGGAGAGACCAGTGCTGCTGACAGCCCTCTCTAACACAGGAGAGACCGGTACTGCTGACAGCCCTCTCTAACACAACAGAGACCAGTGCTGCTGACAGCCCTCTCTAACACAACAGAGACCAGTGCTGCTGACAGCCCTCTCTAACACAGGAGAGACCAGTGCTGCTGACAGCCCTCTCTAACACAGGAGAGACCGGTACTGCTGACAGCCCTCTCTAACACAACAGAGACCAGTGCTGCTGACAGCCCTCTCTAACACAGGAGAGACCTGTACATGTGTTCAGTGACAAACACAACCCACAACCAAAATGTCCAAAACTTTTACGATCAAGTGTATTCAAAATATAAATTTGAATGTTACGTATGTTAATATGAATGATATGTTGCCAAAAATAACATTAGCTAGGCAGCTGACACAAACAACCCAGTCTGACCCATTTGACCTGTTCCTTTACGCTTTACACACAAGTGCAACTTGGCACATGATATAGGGAACACTGCTACTCAAACCCTGACTCAAACCCTAACCTGACTCAAACCCTGACTCAAACCCTAACCTGACTCAAACCCTGACTCAAACCCTAACCTGACTCAAACCCTGACTCAAACCCTAACCTGACTCAAACCCTGACTCAAACCCTAACCTGACTCAAACCCTGACTCAAACCCTAACCTGACTCAAACCCTGACTCAAACCCTAACCTGACTCAAACCCTAACCCTGACTCAAACCCTAACCTGACTCAAACCCTGACTCAAACCCTAACCTGACTCAAACCCTGACCTGACTCAAACCCTGACCTGACTCAAACACTAACCTGACTCAAACACTAACCTGACTCAAACCCTAACCTGACTCAAACCCTGACTCAAACACTAACCCTGACTCAAACCCCAACCTGACTCAAACACTAACCTGACTCAAACCCTGACTCAAACACTAACCCTGACTCAAACCCCAACCTGACTCAAACCCTAACCTGACTCAAACCCTGACTCAAACACTAACCCTGACTCAAACCCCAACCTGACTCAAACACTAACCTGACTCAAACCCTGACTCAAACACTAACCCTGACTCAAACCCCAACCTGACTCAAACCCTAACCTGACTCAAACCCTAACCTGACTCAAACCCTGACTCAAACCCTAACCCTGACTCAAACACTAACCTGACTCAAACCCTGACTCAAACACTAACCCTGACTCAAACCCCAACCTGACTCAAACACTAACCTGACTCAAACCCTGACTCAAACACTAACCTGACTCAAACACTAACCTGACTCAAACCCTAACCTGACTCAAACCCTGACTCAAACCCTGACTCAAACACTAACCTGACTCAAACACTAACCTGACTCAAACCATAACCTGACTCAAACCCTAATACTAACCTGACTCAAGGAACAGTTGGAATTGACTAAGATATGGATGGGATGATTAGGTGTGAGTGTGTCCGGTCTTTCTGGAACTGAGTGACTGGAGAGAAAAACATCAAATTATTATCAAAGCTACGTACCTCTGATCCGTGATTATCTGATGTAGAATACTTTCCATATGCTTTTAAGTAAAGCGCCTGCTAAATCTGGGATGAAAATCTAATATTTACTTGGGGAGACAATTATATTACATTTTCTGAAGAGCAATTTTTGAGGGGGAGCACCAAAAGTAGGGCTGTAATACATTCTCTACGTTGCACTCAGCGCTTGACATTAACATGTCGAGCCCTGGTTGTAATGTAGGCCTATATTGGGGTGATAACTCATATTTTGTCTAGGATCCCCCGGGATTTCCGCCAATGTGCTAAATGAATAACATTTCAATGTTATTCGGACGTAGCCTAAAGGATTCGTAGGCAAAGTAGATGTGGCAGGTAAACAAGGAAGTAGATATTTCAAGTGAACTGAAAGACATTCAAAATGCTAATTTTATATTGAAACCTTGGCTGAAACGTATTTCCCTTAAGCGTGAAAAGGCGTATGCGACAGATATAAAATACTGAGTCAACTCGCCTGCATTAAAACTTGTGCTGAGAACTTATCTGCTTATAGCAACTCCAGAACTCACGTAGCGTTCACGCGAGGTGTAAAAACAGACGCACCTGTATCAGCGCGGCATAGAATAATTACTTCCTCATAAAACAAGGGAATCACTCTTTAGGCAACTTCAGGATAAAAATGTATGGATTCTCTCTACTTGTCTTCCTCTTATTATACTGCTGTCATTTTCGTCCGAAACCACTCCTTGGATTAGACTACGTGTAGTTGATTAAATTCCGTGTCTGGGTCTATTGTTCCTCGGCTTGAGGCAAGGCAACGGCCCCGGTGGATATTGGTGGTATTGCATTTACGATTAGGTACCCGACTCGTCCGGTCGATTTTATTGTGTTAAAGGGGTGATTGACTGGGTTTTTGGGGGGGTGTTTCAGACTGTTCCTCGCCGTGCGTGTCCACTACAGCGTTTTTTAACGCTCTGCACCGCTGGCCTTCCCACAGTGCACCACGCTCGGGGACGTGTTAAAAAAGTTAATACAGAGTTGTAGTTCTCTAAGGTCACTGTTTTAGTTTGTGTAAAACGGTGTCACAGACAAGTGTGCAGACATTTATTTACAATATTAGACTTAGTTTTTTAGACTCTTTATTCAAATGGCAATGTATTTGTCAAATGGCAATTCAATGTGCAAATGACAATGCGATCCGCAATTCAGTTTGTATTATTTTGAATAAAAATTTGAATGAACGCTCATTGCATTGCATTTCATATTGACAAGGTTTTTCAACTCTTTATTCAAATGAAAATGCATTTGTCAAATGGCAATTCAATGCGCAAAGTGACAATGCAATCCACAATTCAAATGGGAAAGCAGTTGTCAAATGGCAATTGAATGTGCAAATGACAATGCAATCCGCAAATCAGTTTGTATTATTTTGAATAAAAATTTGAATGACCGCTTATTGCATTGCATTTCATATTGACACGGTATTTTCGACTCTTTATTCAAATTAAAAGCACATTGAGATTCAATGTGGTAGCTAAACAGCGCCCCTAGTCTATTGCATTAGCATTTACTTGTCATCACGCTCTTTTTGTTGCAAAATTCAATTGGAAATGCAATCTGTCAGTTCCCCCATCAAGGCGGGTCCCCACCCCTATTGAGGGTAAGACCCAACTCTACTCTGCTTCTCGGCCTTTTGGCTAAGATCAAGCGAGTACCTGTCCTTCATTGGACAGGTATTGACCCGCCCCTGTCGATACCGGATTGCCGGTACTGGGATCCGGTGACGGGAGCGGATCGGAGCGATCGCCTGCCTGGGGGCTTCGGCTCCAACGCCAGGCGGGGACTTGTCCCCTTTTTCAGAGCCACGTTGCTACCCAACCCAGAGACGGGCCAGGCCGTCGGAGGGCTAGACCGTCGGAAGGACAGAGGGCCGGACGACTCAAATAATTGGGATCCTCTCGAGGATCGAACACCCTCGCCAAAGGGCATCCTGGGAGCAGTGGCGAAGGGATGGTGCCTTCCCAGGGGCCGTCGCGATGCAAGTCGCTTGACCCCACCGGCAAGGGAGACTGGGAGGAGAGTGCGATGGGGACGGCAAAAGCCCTGCACCCCCGCCAAACTTGGACTCCCGCTAGTAAACCCCCTAGGGGGTAATTGAAATGTTTTCTTGTCCTGTACCCCCTTGTGGGGATCCTGTATGTCGTAAACTGTCTTGTTGGATGTGTCTTTTTAAAGAAATGTATTTTAAGAAATGTTTGAAGAGTTGAACAATGCTTATTTTTTCTTTCTTTTTTTAAGAAAAAAAAAAGAACCTTTGACTTGCCAAGCGAGACCACTACCAGCTACGCCAAAGAAAAGCTAGCTATTCGTTGACGCAGGTAGCCCACTACATACCTGAGGTGTGAGTTTCACAGGTTCACACCCGTTACACTCGCGGGTACGAAGAGGGCACAAGCACAAAAGGGAGCTTCTTCTGGAGCAAAGACAAAGATGAATAAATTGTGTCTGATAACCACAATATTGTTATGGTTATGCAATGTTAATAAAGCAACACTCATCATCATCATCATAATAGTAACATATATATAGGCCTATTTAACTTAGCTTGCTTTGCCGGGCTAGAACAACGACGGAGCCAGATATTCAAGTTTACAGTTTCTTTAATCAGACATAAGAGCCTCATACTAAAAACACAAAGCAAAAAGAACAACGTATATGTGGTGAGTCTGAATCGTATGTGGAACGTATACCATCTAGAATAGGCCTATATTTCTAAAAACCAAGAGAAAGGAATACTATACAGTAGGCCTACTAATAGCATTGATTTTCGTAAAGTTCACATGATGTATCTGCTTCTTGCTCAGACTTAATACCCCATTCTGCCAGTTTTCTCCACTGCAATCCCTTAGCTCACACGCTTGCGAGTGAGCTAAGTTATCCCAAAGTATGACATGTACAGCTAGTTGCAAGCGTGCATGAGCCTCGGAGCTAGGAGCAAGGCGAGCCACTGACCAGACGAGCCAGAACTGGAAAGCTGACGCGGTCCATTTCATGCTCTCGCTTGCCTCACTGCGCCACTGAGCACTTTCCATAGAAATTAATGGAGACGCCATCTTAAATGTATTCATTTAGCAGACGCTTTTATCCAAAGCGACTTCCAAGAGAGAGCTTTACAAAGGTCAGTGATCATAAACAACGAGATAGCCCCAAAAACATTGTGGGTAGACAAAACATGAAGTATACATTGTGAAAACTAAATACGTGTCAATGGGAAGAAACATAAGAACATGTAGTTAAACACGTTACAAATTAAACAACATGAACCATAAAAGTGCAAGAGTGTACCTGTAGGAAAACGAGCTACAATAATATAATTCACAGCGAGTACAAGAAGTTAAATCAGTTACAACTAACCAACAAGAGCAACAAGGCCCTCAAGAGTCATTGTTTTCCTGGAGGAAACTAACATCAGGTCCAGCAAATCATTCCTAAGTACCGTTGTACTCCCGGAACAAGTGCGTCTTGAGCCTTTTCTTGAAGGTGGGGAGACAGTCAGTGTCTCTGATGGAGGTGGGGAGCTGATTCCACCATTGGTATGAGAGACAGGAGAAGAGCTTGGGTTGGGAGCGGGCGCTCTTGAGAGGTGGGACCACCAGACGGTTGTCTGAAGACGACCGTTGGTGACGGGTGGTGGTGTAAGGCTGCAGGAGAGACTTGATGTAGTCGGGTGCAGTCCCGTTCATTGCTCAGAAGGTCAGTACCAGGGTCTTGAATCTGATGCGGGCCGTGATGGGAAGCCAGTGGAGGGAGATGAGGAGCGGGGTAACATGGAAGCTCTTAAAATGTTTGTCTCCCTGCTGAGAGAGAACCATTGCTGCGGCGGCATCAGCAACATTTGACCCAACAATGCATAGTGTAGGCATAGTGTCTGCCTGGATTTCACTTCTTCTTTCAATGTGCAGACGTCAAATAAATCACATTTGCAGAAACAAAATTACTCCCACAAGTTTTTATTTCAAGATAAAAATCTTTTTTCTGCCCATCTACATTGTGCGGACAGCTTTACTAACAGCTGTAACTTCACAATTACATTACATTAATTCACGAGACACTTTCATTCAAAGCAACATACAAATTGAAACTATAAAAGAACATACAGCAGAGTATCAAGATCATAAGGTGTAGTTGGTTCAAACAGGATTGGTTACATTGTTTATTTATCGGCTAATAGGAGACACCCGAGAAGGTGTTGATTGGCAGAAAAAGGTTCTTGCTCATGTTTTTGCAAAGCCCCACCTCGTCCTTCCCATTGGCTGCTCTTGTCCTGGCTCTGGGTCTTGATTGGATGCTGTATGCTGGGTCTGTGCATGGGGAGATGGACAGGCTGCAGACCAGAAGAGACCAGATCAGAATCTGAATGAGCTTTATTCACCATGTACATTCACACAAACAAGGACTTGTCTGTGGAAGCAAGGTATATCAAATCTAAAATAAGATCTAAAATAAAATCTAAAATTAAATTAGATTGGTAGATGGTGCAAAATGACTGGTAGATCACTTGTGCAATGTGCAATAAGTGTGCAATAAGTGATAGATGGACTAAAAGGAATAAGAGTTATAAATAAAAGTGTTAATGGCAGTGGGAGTCCTTAGCCTTGTTGAAGAGGCCAGCTGCGGACCAAGTTGCCATTGATACAGCAGGGGGATGGATATAGCCCAGTGGTAGAGTATGGTGATGAGTATAGCTCAGTGTTAGAGTATGGTGATGAGTATAGTTATTTAGTTAGTTTAGTTAAGCTAGTTAGTTTATTTAGTTAGAGTATACTTATTCTTTTGTGTATATATATTTTATTTTATATTAAAATTGGTTTATTCTTAGATTGTTTGGTTCTTAGGAATGGTTAAACTTTTGTACCTTTACCTAATTTAAGATTTGTATATGTTTAGTGTTTGCACCTCCCTGCCACAGTAAATTCCGTGTTTGTAAAACATACATGGCGAATACACCGGATTCTGATTCTGTTTCTGATAGCTCAGTGGTAAAGCATGGGGATGGGTATAGCTCAGTGGTAGAGCATGGGGATGGGTATAGCTCAGTGGTAGAACATGGGGATGGGTATAGCTCAGTGGTAGAGCATGGGGATGGGTATAGCTCAGTGGTAGAACATGGGGATGGGTATAGCTCAGTGGTAGAACATGGGGATGGGTATAGTTCAGTGGTAGAACATGGGGATGGGTATAGTTCAGTGGTAGAACATGGGGATGGGTATAGGTCAGTGGTAGAGTATGGTGATGCATATATTTCAGTGGTAGAGCATGGGGATGGGTATAGCTCAGTGGTAGAGCATGTGAACTCTGGACTAGCTAAGTAGCAGAAAACACGTTTGCGAATGTTGAGTTTTGAGTGACCCAATTTTGGCTTCTGACCTGTGAACGTTGGAGAAGATTCTGCGAGAGTCTCGGTCCAAGCAGATGCTGAAGGTTCTCTCATCTACAGTTCTGATGCTGAAGCACTGGCTTCTAATCTCCTGTGGAACACAGTATAATTCCTTAATGGTTTTAAGTCCAATGTAAAGTATTATGATGAATACCCAGTTCCAGCCTTTTTGTATAGTACTACCATGAAGACCTTGATGGTTCTGACCTCTGTGTAGAGTCCCACTATGCATCTACCCTCCCAGGTGTCTACAGTGTTAGAGGCGGTGTAGCGGCAGACAAATCGCCTTACCGTGCACTGTCTTGGACTGTCACCCAGCAACCAGGCTGTGAGGGAGTGCAGACCTGGGAGAGGAAGGCAGGAGAGATTAGATACAGAACTGTGTCGACTACTAATCCTACAGTGTAGACTATCATCATGATGTAATCCTACAGTGTAGACTATCATCATGATGTAATCCTACAGTGTAGACTATCATCATGATGTAATCCTACAGTATCAACTACCATCATGGGCCAGATGGCTGAGGGGTTAGGGAATTGGGAGGTTCAGGAGGGAGGTTAAGGAATCAGAAGGTTGCCGGCTCAATTCCCAGCCGTGATAAAAGGTTTTTTGTGTCCTTGGGCAAGGCACTTCACCATACTTGCCTCGAGGGGGGATTTCAATTAGAATGCATTGGTCTGAGGCAACATTTTAATCAACTTGTCAACTCATATTATTATGTTATTATATTCTTTTGAATTATTTGACCTGTAAACAGAGCACATTGCCACCAGTGTGGGTCTGTGATAGCAATCGAAGGAAGTCTGTCAACCCATAAACTGATACAGTAACTTTCACGTGAGACCAGCTACTGTAGCCAATATTAAACATTACCCAAACATCCCAAGATTCAGCCTTGAAGATAATTGACACGGAAACTTTTATCAACCAAAATTACAGCAATAGACAGGGCCAAGGAGTTTTCAGGCAATCTTTATGAGGATGGATAAATACTTTTTTGCAAAGTCTGTTGCAAAACATGACACATTTCCTCACCTCCACCTCTGTTGTTAGAACCTCAATTTCACAGTCTGTGATTTATTTCGGTTTTGCGTGTTTAGCCATTTTAATTCAGACAAAGAAATGATCTCAGGAGCGCATTTACAGCCATCTGCATACTCATTTATGGGAGGGGGCAACGCAGAGTCAGTGGCTCGTTCATGTGGGGTCAATGGTTTATATGTGATTTATAAAGGGAAGGTGCGCAGAACCTGGTGTACGACCAGTTTTATACATGTGAATATTTCTGAGCGTAGGTATTTTTCAAGTTTTGGCTGTACGCCATCTTCTGGTGTGAAAGCTGTGGAATATTTTATGCATGAGGCCCCAGGAGAAGCCAAGGCAGAATCCTGTAACATCAGTGATGGTGCTTTGCCTTTGCTGCACTCTAGAATGTTGTTTTGCTGCACTCTAGAATGTTGTTTTGCTGCACTCTAGAATGTTGTTTTGCTGCACTCTAGAATGTTGTTTTGCTGCACTCTAGAACGTTGTTTTGCTTCACTCTAGAATGTTGTTTTGCTGCACTCTAGAACGTTGTTTTGCTTCACTCTAGAATGTTGTTTTGCTGCACTCTAGAACGTTGAGTTACGGTGCTCTGCAGTATTGCCTTTGTCAATAGACTGAGCGACTTTTCACCTTACCTGGCGAAAATTAAAATCTAATCTGCCGACTTTCTGCTACTTTGGAAATCTAATTTTTTGTTGTTGAGCAGCAGCAAATTAACTAATTACATGGCATACCTTTTCTTGTGACCTAATAAAAAAATCCACTGCAAACAACATCCTCTGAGAAGATAAATCCATAGCATGATGTCTGAACATTAACCAAGCTGGCGTTCAACACTTAACATCCCAACAAGAGTCGTGTGTGGGTATCCTACCCTGGAATTATTTGCTTTATAATATATATGTTTATATCATATTAACCCTAATGGTGCCATGATCACACATGTTGTGTAGATGTTACAATTATTATTATTATTAGCATATACTGATCATATACTGCACACTGGTAAATTAAGGTTTGTCTTTGACTTTAAAGGGTAGTGGAGTTGTAACATTGTCCTATGAGAGACTGCGCACACCTGACCCAGATACACAATGGTTTGATGCGGTCTAATCTATGTCCCATGTTGTAGTTTGAAATCTTAATTAATCCACATGTCTTATACATAATGTATATACTGTATATCAATAGCCTGTTTGAATGTACAGATGTTTAGAAGGGTTCATGTTACTGTGTTTCAATGGGGTCAGGGAGAGAACAAGGGATGTATATAAACAGTGTAGTGGAGGAGGTTTGCAGAGTCTAACCATCTGGGACATTAGGAGTCAGAGTGGAGATCTCCATGGTCCAGACTGTGCATGTCAGGTCCTTCTTAATCTCTCGCTTGCTCAGGAAAACCTGCGATACAAGAGACAAAGTTATGGTTTTTAAGGCATCTATAAAACTGCAGGAGCAGGAAGAGGAGAAGGAAGAGGAAGAGGAGGAGGAAGAGGAAGAGGAGGAAAAGGATGAGCAGCAGGAAGAGAAGCAGAAGGAGAGGACCAGGATGTAATTCCACACCTTCTTGTACTGTACTGAAACTGCCACCCCAATTATGTCCTCTGAGACTCTCCTTTTGGGTATTGCTGTAAACAGACAGTGACAATAGATAGTGTGTTTAGGTGTATACGTGTGTGTGACTGTACATGTGTGTATGTGTGTATGTGTGTGTCTGTGCATGTGCGTTTGTGAATGTGTAAATGAATACATGTAAATGAGTGTGTGTACACCACCTTGTAGCCTTTGTCTTTGTTGCCTGAGTTCAGGAAACTCTAGCTGTAGATGCGACACAAACACTGCATCCACCGAGCTCCCTCCCAACAGACTCATCTAAACAACCACAGTATTAGCAACACGCTAACTACAGTGTTAGCAACACGCTAACTACAGTATTAGCAACACGCTAACTACAGTATTAGCAACACGCTAATTACAGTATTAGCAATGAGCTAACCATAGTGTCAGCCACAAGCTGATTACAGAAGTACCTCCTGCTTATTAAAAGAATAAACTTCACAGAGTAGAGTGGAAGGGATAGCAAAAGAAAATGATGAAGGGAGGGAGGAGAGAGAGAGAGGAGATAGAAAAAGAGGGAGATTTAAAGGAAGTGAGGAATACCTTTACAAAGTAGAGAGGGAGGTGGACAGGCCGAATTGCACAGCGCAGATAGTAGGAGAGGACATCCAATAGGAAGCAGTCTGGATCAGGTGACAGGCTGTGATTGGACTGCTGTAATAAAAGGAAGCCTGCATTACCTCATTGTTCCCTTCTCTCTCTTGTTCTCTGTCACTGCGTTTAAATTGATTCGAATTACTGGCTGTTTACTTGGACTTAAATAGAATTATCTAGCCTGGCTGCCAGCCCAACTTCTCCCGCCCACAAAAAAATGTGTTCGGGAAGTTGTGTCTGGAGGGTCTCGTATTGGGGGACAACTACAGAAAACCCAGAATCGGGACGGACCAATGAAATTGCCAGGGCGGGCTTTATACGATGATGGACAGATGATCAACAGTAACGTAATCAACAACGTCACGAAAGACCCCTTGGGTTGAATTCGTTTTAAACAAACAACATAATACGTTGCTCTGATTGGTTGGAGGTCTATCCAATTGAGCGAAGAGGCATTTGTTTTACGAGTTCGGTTGAAACACGCCCCGTAGTCACAGCCCAACGGAGAGTTTTCAGACTCATATTCTGACTACAATTATGAGTATGACAAGGTCAGGCTAAGAATTATCCGTTTCTTGTAAACACCTTTGTTTGAATAATTGCGGTTCGACTACGATCCGATCGACACCCCGACATAACTCGATCCGAGTCGGTTGATAATTCGGACATAGCATGCTTGTAAACGGTGAATTGGACTGTGAACTGGACTCTGCATCTTTGCCCATGCTTGAGATTCCGCCTCCCCCTCCAAGGTCGTGACCTGGAAGTCGAAAAAGAAGATAAGTTGTCGCTGCCGGGAGCCGGCCCGGCAGAAACAAACAAACAACGCGAGCCAATAGCGCCAATAGCGCCGTTTGCATTCGCAGTACTCCTATTGTCATCATGCACGAAATGTAGAGGGACGTAGCTTCACCTTGCTCTCCGTTCGCCATCTTTCTCGAAATGTTGATGTTGTTGTAGGTAGTGGTGAAGAGGTCAGGCGGAAAGGGCTGTATCACCACTTGTTATAATGAAAACAGCGCCACGTATCGAACTGGGATATGACATGCTTTCGGACAATGATTCGGTTTATTCACTGCCATATATATTCGGATAATTAGCCTGACGTTGTCATACTCATAATTATAGTCAGAATATGAGTCTGATAACTCTCCGTTGGGCTGTGACCAGAGGCGCAGATGGAATTTTTAACTGGGGGGAACCAAGCTGTCAGCAAATGATTCCAACTCCATTTGTTATTTTGTGTAATATATATGTACATATATGCAATGTTTATTGCAGTTTCAGTATATATGAAGTGCAATACTGAGGTAACAAAATTGAGAACGATACTGCAATCCCCCGACCCTGTAGGGGGGTCCGGGGGCATGCTCCCCCAGAAGAAAATTTCTTAAAATGTAAAGTTAAACGCATCAATCTAGTGCACTTTGAGAGCAAAATTAAGAGGCTAGATCAATGTAGAATCTGTGCTCTTCTAAACAATATCATGTTATTTTAAACAGCCCCTGATTGGCTGTGAGGTTTAGGCATTAGGTGAGGAGTTTGCATGCATGCAACATATTATTGATATATAGTATAGCAATAGTCCATATTTCATTTCAATTTCGCAAAACAAAGAAGACATTCTCAATTTAAAAATGAAATATAACGTAACTCATTTGAACCAGACCAGCAATAATTACCTTCATAAATTCTTCTTCAGGTCCTCTGCCTCGGTAGAGCTAGTCACCTGGCTAGAACTAGCTGTTGCTAGTGCCATATTTTCTGATTCTAAATCTGCATCTGGTACGTCCCGCAGTAGCCTATAATTTAATTTAACGTCTTTAATGGTAAGAGACCGCGGCGCACAAGGATGGGTAATGAGCGTTGTGTCAGATCAAAATTACAATGCAACATACGTGAGACACCTTAGATATGAGAGACCCCCTCAGATACTTTGTTGCTTTCATGGGAGCCAGTCCTCACTCTATGGGAGCTCGGCTCCCTCTGGCTACCACTGCTTACCATTTTAAGCAGCCAAAAGAACGGGCCTACTAACGTCATCTCCATGACAACAAGGAAGATGCCAAGCCTAAAAGCACTACTTTAATACTTTAAAATAAGCATAATACACTTTTTCTTTTCAAGTGTTGTAGTACTTTTGTGTGGCCAACATTACACACACTAACATTGCCTA
This sequence comes from Hypomesus nipponensis, assembly GCF_054491055.1. Taxonomy (NCBI): domain Eukaryota; kingdom Metazoa; phylum Chordata; class Actinopteri; order Osmeriformes; family Osmeridae; genus Hypomesus; species Hypomesus nipponensis. Next base: position 23,559,138 of record NC_140377.1, read on the forward strand.
AACAGCTGTGCAGTTATAACTGATGCTTGTCGCCTTACGTAGGGAGAGTGGTGGGGATGGATTGGGGTCGCTAGGAATCTAGGGGGGACATGTCCCCCCCCCCGTCCCCAGTGCCATCTGCGCACATGGCTGTGACTATGGGGCATGTTTCAACCGAACTCGTAAAACAAATGCCTCTTTGCTCAATTGGATAGACCTACAACCAATCATAGCAACGTAATATGTTGTTTGTTGAAAATTAATTCAACCCAAGCGCTCTTTTGTGACGTTGTTGATTACGTTACTGTTGATGATGTGTCCATCATCGTATAAATGCCCACCCTGGCAATTTCATTGGTCCGCCCAGATCCTGGTTCTATATAGTTTGTTCCCAATACGAGCCCCTCCAGACCCAACTTCCCGACCAAATTTTTGTTGTGGGCGTGGCTAAGTTGAGTTGGAAGCCAGGCTATTGGATAATAGCAGTTGCCCCCAAAATTGGCATGATCCGAATAAAGCTAGATTCGAAATGATGCCATCATGTAAACGTGTCACTCTCTGTCTCTCTATCAGGATATCTGAGTTCTAGTTACCGCGCTGGCTGTGCAGGATAATCTGGCCCCCAGGTTATAGACGTTGCTGTGGTAACAGGGGTCCTCACTGCTCAGGAAGGAGGCCAGCGACAGCCTGCCCCCTAACCCAGAGGTCCAGCCCTACGCACACAGAAGAGTCACGGGTCAGGGTGGTGGGGTTGGTGTTGTAGGGTTAGGGTGGGCCTAGACTCACAGAGCAGGAACTGGAAGGCAGCTCGTTAGTGACGGGGATGTAGAACAGCTGGAGTTCTATCTTACTGGACAACATCATGTGTTTGGACTCCCGTCTGCTACAGAGATATTTTACACACACATTATTACATACACACTTTGTAACACACACTTGTTATAACACACATGTTATTACACACAAACATGTTATTGGACACACACTGTCCTACAATATGTTCAGGTGTGTGTGTGTGTGTGTTCTACCACATCTTCAGGTGTGTGTGTCTATCCTACAGTATATTCATGTGTGTGTGTGTATGTGAGTGTGTGTGTGTTCTACAGTACAGTGAGATTTGTTCTTGCAGTGGGGCAGGTCTGTCTTACCCCCCCCCCCCTTGCAGTGGGGCAGGTCTGTCTTACCCCCCCCCCCTTGCAGTGGGGCAGGTCTGTCTTACCCCCCCCCCCCTTGCAGTGGGGCAGGTCTGTCTTACCCCCCCCCCCCCTTGCAGTGGGGCAGGTCTGTCTTACCCCCCCCCCCTTGCAGTGGGGCAGGTCTGTCTTACCCCCCCCCCCCCTTGCAGTGGGGCAGGTCTGTCTTACCCCCCCCCCCCCCCTTGCAGTGGGGCAGGTCTGTCCGACCCCCCCCAGCCGAAACAAAGTTCTATAAACCCACTATTTATTAAAATTATTATATGGCAACGACGGTACAAGCTTTCTGATTGGTTAATGGGTAGTCATGCCAGCCGCGTATTGCCCTCCTCGCCGGTCGGATCCGTATTGCCCTCTGACGTCAGCTTCAAAATGAGCGACGAGTCAGCTGCTGAGTTTTACTATCCAGATGATGCTGAAAAGATTTGTCATCGAAAGTGAGGATGAAGACTAGACTCTTTGAATCACTTGTGTCGTTATTCTGTGTTGAAATTAAAGCCATTTTAGCAGAACCATGTTGTCCGCTTTCTATCAAAAGTAATGAGTTGCTAGGCAACACATGAAACACACCGTGAGAAGACTTGAGAGCTAGCTACAATTAGCCTAGAGGTACCATTTATTTTCGTTTACAAAATGAAAAGAAGCTAAAAATGCCATATAATAAACTACTTACTAACCTCGACTGTTCGGTCATGCCGGGAAATATCAAACTGAGGCTGGAACTCAGTCAAGGTGACGTTGTGTCGAACCTGTGTGTTCAGGTGTGTGTGTATCCTATAGTGTGTTCAGGTGTGTAGGTGTGTGTGTATCCTATAGTGTGTTCAGGTGTGTAGGTGTGTGTGTATCCTATAGTGTGTTCAGGTGTGTAGGTGTGTGTGTGTATCCTATAGTGTGTTCAGGTGTGTGTGTGTGTGTATCCTATAGTGTGTTCAGGTGTGTGTGTGTATCCTATAGTGTGTTCAGGTGTGTAGGTGTGTGTGTGTATCCTATAGTGTGTTCAGGTGTGTGTGTGTGTGTATCCTATAGTGTGTTCAGGTGTGTAGGTGTGTGTGTGTATCATAGTGTGTTCAGGTGTGTAGGTGTGTGTGTGTATCATAATGTGTTCAGGTGTGTAGGTGTGTGTGTGTATCATATAGTGTGTTCAGGCGTGTAGGTGTGTGTGTGTATCCTATAGTGTGTTCAGGTGTGTAGGTGTGTGTGTGTATCCTATAGTGTGTTCAGGTGTGTCCTATACCGTATTTTCAGATAGGCCATGGCCAGCCTGCCTAGCACACGGTCGTCCCCCATCACCACCACCTTGGCCGTGTGCCTGCTGTCCTGCCAGGACATGCGGACGCCCCCCTCCCCATCCACGGAGCTCCTCACTAGGGCCATCTGGGCTCGGCCTCGCAGCCCTCGGCTGATGCAGGACGCCCGGACAAACAGCGGCCTCTGGTGCTTCTCCTCTATCTTCTCCTCCGCCATATTCTCCCTCTCCTCCTCCCTCTCCTCCTCCCTCTCCTCTGTCTCCTCCACACACTTCCCAGACTCCCTCCTTTCCAGACTGGCTGAGTCCTTCTCTATCCCGCAGTCAAAGGACTGGACAGACTCCCTCCTTTCCTCCTCCCTCTTTTCGTCGGAGGAGGGGATGTTCAGGGCCAGCTTTGCCAGAACATTCCCTGTGAAACACAGCAACATCAAACTAAAGATGTGTGCATCTTTATAGTTGTTTTAATTGAATTTTGCTCACAGAGGAACTCACAGAAATCCTCTTCCTGGTTCCACAGGTGGAAGGAGATGTCTGGGTGGGGGAGGCGGAGGTCTGGGTGGGGGAGGGCAGCATCAGGTAGATCTGATGACTGAGAACCTGGGGAGGGAGAGAGAAGGGGAAGTAGAGAGAGAGAAGGGGAGGGAGAGAGAAGGGGAGGGAGGGAGAGAGGGAGGGAGAGAGAGAGAAGGGGAGAGAGAGAGAAGGGGAAGTAGAGAGAGAGAAGGGGAGGGAGGGAGGGAGGGAGGGAGGGAGGGAGGGAGGGAGGGAGGGAGGGAGGGAGGGAGGGAGGGAGGGAGGGAGGGAGGGAGGGAGGGAGGGAGGGAGGGAGGGAGGGAGGGAGGGAGAAGGGGAGAGAGAGAAGGGGAGGGAGAGAGAGAGAGAAGGGGAGGGAGAGAGAAGGGGAGGGAGGGAGGGAGGGAGGGAGGGAGGGAGGGAGGGAGGGAGGGAGGGAGGGAGAGAGGGAGGGAGAGAGGGAGGGAGAGAGAGAGAGAGAAGGGGAGAGAGAGAAGGGGAGGGAGAGAAGGGGAGGGAGAGAGAGAGAAGGGGAGGGAGGGAGGGAACGGGAGGGAGAGAGAGAGAGAGAAGGGGAGAGAGAGAAGGGGAGGGAGAGAGCGAGAGAGAGAGAGAGAGAGAGAGAGAGAGAGAGAGAGAGAGAGAGAGAGAGAGAGAGAGAGAGAGAGAGAGAGAGAGAAAGAGAGAGAAAGAGAGAGACGGGGAGGGGAGGTAGAGAGAGAGAAGGGGAGGGAGAGGGTGAGAAAAAGAGCGAGAGAAAGGTAACAGAAAAATAAAAAAGAGAAAAGCTATACCCACCCCTTGTGTTATCCAAATCGCCATGTGGCTGGTTTTGAGGGCTGTTGAGGATGTGGTGCTGGATGAGCAGAAGGGTGCGATGGTACTGGTCCTCCTCCCGCCTCTCTGCACTCTGCTCCACAGCCTCCACCATCTGCTGGAAGTACGGCAGCACATCTCGCCCTGGAACCTGGAACACACACATGAACACGTGCGCACACACACACATGCGGACATACACCGGCACACAAACACTGAAACAACGTGTTGTCTCAAGCAAAACTCCCCTCTCTCTCAAGCACACACAATTTATCACCTTTCCGAAGCCACCCCTCCTCCTCTCCTCCTCTCCTCCCCTCTCTGTCCTTGTACACAACCTCAAAACTTACTTTTCTTGCATACCTTCTTTCTTTCTATCGATCTACTTATGTCTCCCCCTCTCTCTTTCCCTGCGTTGTATGTCTCTTGCGTTTCCTCACCCCCAGGGCGGCTGCGAGGGCGCGGAGCTGGCAGGCTTCCCCCAGCCCCGTCTGCAGCGTGTGGAGGAGCAGGCGTGTCTGCAGGGCCTGGGGGCCCCCCCTGGGAGACCCCCCAAGCTCCAGGTTGGCCCTCACTGAGGCCCCTAGGGGGCCCCACACCACCGCCGGGTCTGCAAACACAAACACCCTGTGTGCCAGAAGTGGAGAGGGAAGTGGGGACGACAGACAGGTTGGGAGGGAGAGAGGGAGGGAGGTGGGGAGACAGACAGGTTGGGAGGGAGAGAGGGGGGAGACAGGCAGGTTGGAAGGGAGAGGGGGGGGGGGACAGGCAGGTTGGAAGGGAGAGGGGGGGGGGACAGGCAGGTTGGAAGGGAGAGGGGGGGGGGAGACAGGCAGGTTGGGAGGGAGAAAGGGGGGGAGGTGAGAAGACAGACAAGGTTGGGAGAGAGGGAGTGGGGAGACAGATAGGTAGACAAAAAGAAAGACAGATAGATAGGCAGACATACAGACACATAGACAAATGAAAAAGGGATTGGATGATAAATAGCTGTTAAATTGTCTAATTCTTTAGACCAAAGTCTTTCCCAGCTGTGGGTGAGTGTAGTGAGTGCACCTCTCCTGCAGGGGGCAGTGTAGGTTCTGCTCCGCTATGAGCCTCCTCTGGTAAAGAGCACCTGTTCCAGGGGCAGAGCGTGACAGCAACACTGTTACATGTTGTAGCATGTCATAACATCTTCACAACATGTAATAACAGCTTTATAACATGTATATAACACATTTGCAACGCATAATAACAGCTTTATAACATGCAATGGTGTATAAAAGGGTAGGGGTTCTGTAATACATATAATAAGAGATAAGCATGTACTAGTTTGTGATGCCGTGGTGTGGCAGGCAGGGGACGCACCAGGGGTACTGAGCTCTGAGCGGATGCTCCTCAGGTGATGCAGAGCCACAGAGCTGCACGGCTCAGGGTCACTCAGACACCTGCTGAAGCCCTCACACACCTTCACAAGCAGGCTGGCAGGAACGTGGTCTGACTGGTTACAGACAACCAGAGGGGGAGGAGGGGAGGAGGGGAAGAGAATTTGGAGGAGGGGAAAGAGGAATTGGGGGGGAGATGTAAGAGGAGGAAGATGAGGAGGAGGAGGAAGGGGAGGTAGAGGATTTTGATTCAGGAGTGATTACAGACTGCTGACAGACCAGAGAATCAGCAGAGGTTAATCTAATGGAACTCTTTAATGCAAGCTGCATGTCACAACTCTAACCTAACCCTCACCCACTAATTCAGGGGTGTTAAACTCATTTTTACCGAGGGCCACATCAGCATTATGGTTGCCCTCAAAGGGCCAGTTGTAACAATGTTTACGATGTAAAAACATTGTTTTTAGCTGTAGCTTTTGTGAACATATTCTGTTGCAATTGCAGTCTCCTTGAAGCACAAACATCTATTCGCTTTCCCATCTTTCTTGAAACTGCCTTCCATGCAAGGCCAGATGCAGCCTGCTTTGACTGGGGGTGCAGTGCCGGTCTTAGCACATTGGGCGCCCCGGGCGAGTTTATCACTTGACGTGCGCCTCCTGAATTTTCTAAATATCCATCTTAATTTTGGACAGCTACGGAGACTCCCTTGGCTGTGATTGGTCAGTAATAAGAACCGTTTGCGTCAGGGGCGGGGTTGCCGTAATACGACGAACAGAATCCTTTAACCGCCATTACTTGTAAAGTTTTTACAATTCATATTTCAGCTTAACAGAACATGTAAATCAGCATCTGAATTAAAATGTGACGAGAAATGGGCAGTGCAGTTGCTGAAAATGTGCGTATTTTATTAATGAAACGGCTAATTTGTAAATTTGCTCCAGCTTCTTGGTAACCTAGGTAAATAAAAACTCGACGACGTCTAAACAAAAACCGTTGCGCCACCAATTCTTCTGGCGGTGAATTGTTTTCAGCACCCACAGCCCACAAAGAACCATAAACGCAGTCTATCCTTTCGTATCCGTGCATATCCGTGCGCCCGCCCATCCATAAACGGAGACGCAGAAGCATATTTCGGCCTTTACACTTCTCCGACTCCGTTTATGGACGGACAGACGGTAGGAGTCGGACGGATTGGTTAAATTTATACTACTCGGACGGCTCTGCATGCTAAAAACAATTCACTGCCAGAAGAGTATGTGGCGCTGCACTGCGGTGCTAGCTAGGTTATCGAAAAGTCGAAGCAAATTTACAAATTAGCCGTTTCATCAATAAAATAAGCACATTTTCAGCAACTACACTGCCCATTTCTTGTCACATTTTAATTCAGATGCTGATTTACATGTACTGTTTAGCTGAAATATGAATTGTAAACTTACAACAATGGCGGTCAAAGGATTCTGTTTTCTTGTTGGTCACGGCAACCCCGCCCCCGCCCCTGACGCAAGCGGTTCTTAATACAGACCAATCACAGCCAAGGGGTATCCGTAAAATGACGGACGGACGTTACCATTTTCGAGACTGCTTATCGATCCGAGTGTTACAAGGGGCAGAGCCAGACGTTGTAAACATTCGGACATTATCCCAAATTTAGGACGTATTCTGAGTTTGATGTGATGCTAGAGTGACTTCCACAGTTAATGCAAGCGCGCACAGCGCGCATCAAACGAATATCATCCCATTCGATAAGGCGCAAAGACAGCTGTTTTGCTGCAGTAGGCCTATGGGATTTGTAATTTGTGTGTTATTGGTGCTTCATATCGCTGGGCCATTAAAAAAAGATATATAAAATGATCTTGTGGGCCGGATATAATTGTACACCTGGCCGGATATGGCCCGTGGGCCTTGAGTTTGACACGTATGCAATAATGCAAGCTTCATGTCACAGGAAGCTGCATGTCATGCAACAGAGAATCACTTTTATCCACGTCAGCATCTAAACACGGAACAAATACGTTCCTACAGCGTCAGAAGATCTTGTGATTTCTAGGAATGTGTTTAGATTAGTGGTGGGCTGTTATCGGCGTAAACGCAGCCGCCGATAAAAAAAATATATCGCCGTTAATCTATTCTCAAAGTAGGGTTGGGAGCTGGTTTTATACTACGCAAGCTATGATGACTTTCACCTTGATGTTTTAGTGCGGATGTATACCTAGCCGAATTGCACTGTAGGGGGCGAGAACGAGTCTTCGAACCTGTGTGTATGCCTTGTGTATGAAATTACCACATTAAACGTGACGTGGTAACATGGATGCAGCTATGAAGCCGCAGGGTTTGCTTCAGGGAAAATGTATTATTAAGAAGCTTTCCAATGGAAACCTCAACAACACTAAGGTTGTTTGCACCTTGTGCATGTGATGGTGAGGAATGGGGACAAGAGGTGTAAGACCTATAAAACAATGTAAACTCAATGTCCCTCCAGGTGTGAAGGGATGAGGTGAGCTGGACATACCTGCAGAAGCTCGTAGTAGAGGGTGTGGAGCAGTGGGATCACATGATGGGTCACATGATGTTGACAGTCTGACTCATTTTCTTTGAACTGTAAAAAGAGGAGGAAGAGGAGGAAAAGGTGAAGGATGATCGTACAGGAGGAAGTTGAGGAGCAGGAGGCGGGGGAGAATAGGAGGATTAGGATGAGGAATGGTAGGATAAAGAGTTTGATTATGCAAAGGTAGACCGTATAGTTAATGTTTCCTCACTCATATGTAAAGAACTGTTCACATGTTCACTACCCACCTGGTCACTTAGTACCCACCCTCCTGTTCACCCCGTAACCTGGTAACTACACACCTGGTAACCACATACCTGATCATCTGGTCTCTCCCCATATGATCAACTAGTAACCTAGTAACCAGCTACCTGGTCACCTGGCCACCTGGTAACCAGCTACCTGGTCACCTGGCCACTCACCTTTTGCAGCTTGTCCACCAGAACACGGATCATAGGAGCACATGCTCGGCGTTCCATGTTCTCATCCCACATCATCAACCCTAAAACAGACATGTGCTTCTTCAATAATGATTAGAACAGGTGTTGCTATGCAGCTACATGGTAGGTAAGGTAACATGAGTGTGAAACGTGATGCGGTAGTGAAAGCTTGCGGGTACCTTTATTGCAGGAGAAGCCATCAGCCATGAGGACGTCCACCACTGTAGATCACTTCACACACTCCTGAGGTTCAGAAACACAGCCAACATCAGTGTGTGTGTGTGTGTGTGTGCATGCGTGCGTGCTCTTAAACTCTAAGATCCATACTCTGAAACTCTTAAACTCTACACTCTTAAATTCTTGATATCTATAACTCTTAAAATCTACATGATTAAACTCCTAAAGTCTGAAACCAACACTAACTTGTCTGCCAGCAGATGTCCTCTTCAGTATTCCAGAAGCCTCTCCTCTGCCAGTACGCTCTCCTCACACTGATTCACGAGGTCAGCCCCGCCCACTTACAAAGTGTTACAGTTAGCCCCGCCCCTAGAGAAAGCCTGTTGTGTTAAACCATTCCCCTTAGAAGGTGTCACGTAAACCTGGTCTAGAAGCTGTATTGGTTTAATCCCCAACACATTAGAATGTTCTACTAGGCCCCGCCTCAAAGAGGTGTCCAAGTTTAAGTCCCGCCCCCTGGAGGAGTGCTTCCTGATCTGACAGAAATATGAGGAAGTTTCCTTCAAGTTCCAGGAACATTTTGATCATGATCAACTGTCAGGAAGTAATGCAGTTTTGGCATTGCAACATAATTCTTGTTCTTATTCTTTCAAGTTACAGTTTTTCTCAATTGCTAAGACACATTTCTTGAATGTGCCAAACTCTAAACACACATCTTCAACACTGTTATGGTCAAACTTGTAACTTTTGACACACAATTAAATATTGTAGTCAAAACCATAATATCGGTCGTAGAAACCAAACTTTGCATTCAAAATACACATTAAGTCCTTAAATACAATGAACATTCTGAATACCCTTTACACACTGCTGGGAGGAGACACTATTATAAGTAGGATTTCATGAACCCATAACTATAATGTGACCCTGAATTTTAGATATGTTCCACCTCATGAGTTTAACATGATGTAAATCCTAAAACTCACAAATACTGTAATTGTCCTTCTTACAGGATGTTTATTTTCTATTTGCATTATACAGCAATTGCTTTTTGAGCTCTTGTTACTGTAGTGGTCACAGTATAAATGGTAGTACTGTTAGTCAACCACAAAAATTCAGAAAACAAGGAAATAAACACAGCATTTTCACCTAGGTAACACGGCATGAGTACTGTTCATTCTGGGTCAGCATTCTGTCTCTGACCAGGGTCAAGCCAAAGATTTTCCTCAACATTACAAGCAATGTTTTCTCAAGCCAAACAGCAGGGAAAATGCTTTTGCTTGCTGGTGCTTACACATGGATAATTGGGTGTTAAGGGTGTTTAAATTGTGCTGGTTTCAGTTAACTTATCAAACAGCAGTGTTTTCTAAATTACATAATGGTGACAATTGTGTCTTAAAGTGAGAGGTGTGTTTAGACTTTTGCAAAGAAGTGTGAATGAACCTGAGTAATTGTCAAACATGATCATTTACATGATCTTTTGTTATTGTCGTAATCCATACTGTAAACCATTTTACAATACTGTAAACACTCTTATATTACATTTTATTATTCAGAAGACACTTTCGTTCAAAGAGACAAACAAATAGCATGTGTAGAAAGTAGGCCCTACAGATCAAATCAAGGATCAGAAGTTTTAAGCTCAAAAAATGCTTCTGTAGTCTTCATCCAGTCCTCGAACGTGAGGCCTTGTGCACATGTTTACACACCAGGCTCTAATGTGTAAAAACACAATGCTCTGTCTCCTTCTAAATTCTGATATGTTTTCGTAGCCGCGGGCGAGACTCTCGACAGAACACTCGACAGGCTGTAAGGGGAGAGTGTCTCTGAGGACGCAACCACGCGATGGCGCTCTGGCATCATTTACGCACGATTTTCTGAAGCTAGGACTCTCTTGAGCTTTGAGGCGACCAGAAGTGATGTCCCGCAGTGACGGCGATGCACAAAGTGTATTCCTGTAGTGCAGAGGTCTTCAACCCTGGTCCTTAGGGAGCCCTGTCCTGCACGTTTTAGATGTTTCCCTGCTCCAACACACCTGATTTAAATGAATGGGTCGTTATCAAGTTAGGCAGAAGCTTGTTAACGATCATTCATTTGAATCAGGTGTGTTGGAGCAGGGAAACATCTAGAACGTGCAGGACACGGGGGTCCCTGAGGACCAGGGTTGAAGACCTCTGCAGTAGTGGACAGAATGTGCACTAAGGAGATGGCTACTGGTTCCTACAATAACTGAAGTCCACTGACAGTCTCCTCTGTTACGTCTGTTGGTTTGTAAACAGTCAGGTGACCTGAACAGTCAGGTGACCTGAGTAAATTGTGCAATAGCAGCTTGTTGGGTCGGAACGGAATAAATGTGTATCGTGAATGAGATGCCCTTTCTTGCTGTATCCCACAAACTAAGACCTTCTCGGTTATCGAGCAGAACTATTCCAGAACACGGCTAAACACTAAGTCTACCAGTACACAGCCAGACCCTAACCTGTTACACAGTTATTACACATGTTACAGCACTGTAGCTATGTTGGTCAAATGTAGGCTACTACATCATCACTAAACACCTGGTTGAGTTATAGGGTTCTGGTAACCTTCTAATGAGGAAACAAAAGATGCGTGATTGTTCACAATTAGAGCTCTGGCAAAGGTGTAGCATTTCCAGAAATTTGGACCATTACATTTGTTTTGGTTAATCTACCTACTTCTAGCCAATCAAAAGAGATCCCTTTCTAAATAACTGAATGGAGACACCTGCGAACAGCTTTCTCATGCGACGTACAATAATATCCCAACGCATCTAAATTAGTTTACCTCGCGAATCTAAAGAATCACTCAGGTGTGTGTCATTAAATTATTCTAACATAATAAGGTATGGCTTTCGCTCTCTCTTGCTATTGTGCTAAGGTAACGTTTGAGCTACTTGTTATCTGGTTAAGCTGCTCGGAAGCGAACCCAAACAGGAAAACACGCTGCTGATTTAGAAATAAAAATAAATCTCCAAAATTATATTTATTGGAAGTTTGCCGATAGAGGTCGCTCTGCCTATCCACTCAAGGGTCTCAAGGCGTCTCCATAGCAGCCCGCCACCTCGAGCGCCCCCGGATAACTGGCTCGCTCTTGTCTGTCAAAGCAGAGCGCGCGGCAGACGGGGAACTGGACAGAGAGGTGTGGCGAAGAGGAAAACAGAGTGAGGGAGTTGATAGAGAGGACAGTCCTCTGAGGACCTTTTCACAACCTGTTTGTATTGAACTTCAGCTCAAACGCCAGAGATTAACGGAAGTGTCTCGTGCGTAAAGACAGTAGTCGACTGGGGATTCGAGTTTAGCATCCAGGACAAGTCTACAGGCTCGGCTTTTGAAGTTGTATTTTTTCATCACATAATATAAAAACAGGTTGATCCATTATTATACATGGCTGCGCTTCTGCATGTGTTTACAGATTCTCACGTGCGTGGTTGATTTAACCTAAGGGCTATGCTTTATTTTTTTAGTTTGTAAATTTGCGGGATCATTTGTGTTCAAGCCTACCTTGGGTGTGAATGCCATGCGTAAAACCGTGTATTTCCTTCTAGTGTAGCCTATTTTATTCAGTGGAGACTATTTCTGCATTTTATATTAAAAGCATGTTGAAATTGTTCAACCGTATTAACGTTTTCTTTCTACTCATCTCCACGACTCAGTGCAGCGGACACCGAGAATCCCAGGTTACCATGACGCGGAACCTACAGGTGTGGGTCACCGCGGTGGCCGCGTGCCTACTAGCTGAGGGAGTGCTCGCGGGGTATGGCATGAGCATGTTCGCTGCACAATCCTCCCTTCCGGACCCCTGCTACGACGAGAATGGAAACCCCCGGAGATGCATCCCGGATTTTGTTAACTCTGCTTTCGGTAAGGACGTGCGCGTCTCCAGCACCTGTGGAACCCCGGCCACCCGGTACTGCGTCGTGAGCGAGATGGGAGAAGAGAGAACAAGGGACTGTCACACGTGCGACAGTGAGGATCCCAAAAAGACTCACCCACCGGCGTATTTAACGGATCTTAACAACCCACACAATCTGACCTGTTGGCAATCTGAGAACTATGTTCAATACCCCCTGAACGTCACGCTCGCGCTGTCTCTTGGGAAGAAGTTTGAGGTGACCTACGTCAGTCTGCAGTTCTGCTCCCCGCGCCCGGAGTCCATGGCCATCTTCAAATCCATGGACTACGGCAAGTCATGGGTTCCGTTCCAGTTCTACTCCACCCAGTGTAAGAAGATGTACGGCCGCCAGAACAAGGCAGCCATTACCAAGGTGAATGAGCAGGAGGCTATTTGCACAGACTCACACACGGACATGTACCCTCTCACCGGCGGCCTCATCGCGTTCAGCACCCTGGACGGTAGGCCATCCGCGCACGACTTTGATAACTCCCCCGTGCTGCAAGACTGGGTCACGGCCACCGACATCAAGGTGATGTTCAGCCGGTTGCATACTTTCGGAGACGAGAATGAGGACGACTCAGAGCTGGCGCGCGATTCCTACTTCTACGCAGTGTCTGACCTGCAGGTTGGCGGACGTTGTAAATGTAACGGGCACGCCTCGAAGTGCGTGAAAGACCGGGATGGAAACTTGGTGTGTGAGTGCAAGCACAACACCGCGGGACCGGAGTGCGACAGGTGCAAGCCGTTCCATTACGACCGGCCGTGGCAGCGCGCGACGGCCAGAGAGGCCAACGAATGTGTTGGTAAGTCAACGGTGCTTTGTTTCTTCTGATTGAAATTATCGTGTAGGCCTAAATATATATTTTTGTTGTTGTTGCGTATTACATAATAGAAAACGTATCTGTTATTGTTGCAACGTAGGCTATTACTTTCATCAACAAACTGAGTCTTTTAGGCCAAAGTTAAATCCAAATTCAACGAATGCAGTCTGCTGTTTCGCGGAAATCTCTCTCTCAATATTTCGTTTTAATTATTTATAAATAGCTAAATGTCAGCTATAAATTATGTTTTATGAAATTAATGTCTTAGTCTTAGCAATTACGCTCCCTAAAATAAAATGTTTTAAAGTATTTTGTTACGAAAACCTTTCCTGCGTTGTTATGTGTATTAGGCCTATGATGCCAAATTATATCAAATATAAAACCAAAAATTAAATAGAAAATTATATTGCGATTTTAATCATCCTACTTTAACTGAGACTTCATGACAAACAGGCCGGTAGTTATATGACACAGCTCCGACCCAAAACGAGACAAATAAATGCTCCAGAATCAGATGTAAAAGGTAGAATGTTAATTCCTAAATCTTTCATGAAACAGCGAGACACAGAAAAATAAACTAAATAGACAGAAATTGTAGAAATATTTTTTTGTTCTCTAATCGAACCCTGGTGTGAACTGTAGATACTCAGTCAGACATACTCGTTTATCAGACTAAACAAAAACACAAAACGGTACCATATTGTTCCTTTTTAGTTACCTTTACTAAAAGTTGTTTTCAATTTAACCTGTTTTCAATTTAATCTGAGGACAGGCGTGACATTGACATCACTTGACTGGCGCCTGGCAAACTCAATATTGTCACAAATCTTGAGTACATTTCTCTTGACTCTACTGTATAACTGTATCTGTATGTAGCCTGTGCTATGTTCGTCTGCTAAATAGTTTTGTCTGCAAGTTTTAAAACATCGTTTTTCATGTCTGGATTCATAATGAGCTCCGATGTTGACCATTCGCGATCAGAAAGTGAACCTCTGGAAGAAGGAATTGAATTAGCTTTCTCTAAACACGCACGCACATGTAGCTACATGTATCTCGTATCTGATTGGACGGGAGATGACGGCGTTCTTATTGATTATCTTTGTCACGCAGAGAATAAGCTACTCCTCCACGTGGTGTCGAGCGAGTTCAACTGAAACTGGAGCGAAAGCTTTCCTTTCTGTGGGGGTTAGGGCCTATGGTGCTGCCACTCTGCAGAAGTGTGTATGTCTGTGTGTGTCTAGATGTGTTTGGTGTCTGTGTGTCTGTGTGCCTGTGTGTGTGTCTATGTGTGTATGAGTGTCAAGGTGTGTGTTTGTGCATGTGTATGCCTGTTTGTCTATGTGTGTGTGTGTGTGTGTGTGTGTGTGTGCTATCAACAGCAACAAACCACCCTAGAAACTGGGCTGGGTGGGGAGGGGTGCAGGGGGGAGTAGAGTAGGACAAGAGGCAGGGGGAGGAGGGAGGAGGGAAGAGGGGAGGAGGGAGGAGAAGAGGAGGGGTAGGAGAGGAGGGGTAGGAGAGAAGGGAGGAGGAGTAGGAGAGGAGGGGTAGGAGAGAAGGGAGGAGGAGAGGAGGGGTAGGAGAGGAGGGGTAGGAGAGGAGGGAGGAAGGGGGAACGGAGGAGAAGGCAAGGCCCCTGACAGCACCATGGTATATTCAACCAAATAGAACAAGTGAACAAGCTGTTTCCCTCCTCCTCCTTCTCCTCACTTGCTCCCCCTCAGCCCACACAGAACAAAAGCTTGTCACTCGTGGCGTCCATCTCATCTCATGCCGTCAGTGGGGGTCCTGGGGGGGGGGGTCCTGGGGGGGGGGCACACAGGACAGAATGAGGAAAGGAGAGAAAAGAAAAGAGAGAGAGATAGAGAGGGAAAGCGAAAGAGAGAGAGGGGAGTGAAAGGGAGAGATAGAGGGAGAGATAGAGAGGGGGAAGAAAGAGGAGGGGGGAGGGATGGAAGAAGACAGACAGAGGGGGGAAAGGGAAGAAAGAGAGGGAAGGAGAGAAGGATGACGGGAGGCAGGGAAAGAGAGGTAGGTTAAAGGACGGGAGGGAGGGGTAGGGGAGAGGATGGAGGGAGGGGTAGGGGAGAGGATGAAGGGAGGGAGGGGGCTCAGTGTCGTGGCAGCAGGGCCATTGTGGCTTTGCTGCTAATGATCGTTCTGTTTGACATTCCTCACAGCCTCTCAATTCAACACTTTAGAAACAGGAGAGAGAGGAGAAGCAGAGGAGAGATTAGAGAGTGGGAGGGAGAGAGAGTGGGGGGGAGAGAGAGTGGGGGGGAGAGAGAGTGAGAGAGAGAGAGAGAGAGAGAGAGAGAGAGAGAGAGGGAGAGAGAGGGAGTGGGGGGGAGAGAGAGTGAGAGAGAGAGAGAGAGAGAGTGGGGGGGAGAGTGGGGGGAGAGAGAGTGGGGGGGGGAGAGAGTGGGAGGGGGAGAGTGGGGGGGGGGAGTGGGGGGAGAGAGAGAGAGGGAGAGTGGGGGGGGAGGGAGAGAGAGGGAGAGAGAGTGGGGGGGGAGGGAGAGAGAGGGAGAGAGAGTGGGGGGGGAGGGAGAGAGAGGGAGAGAGAGTGGGGGGGGAGAGTGGGGGGGAGAGAGAGGGAGAGAGAGAGAGTGGGAGGGAGAGAGAGGGAGAGAGAGTGGGGGGGGAGAGTGGGGGGGAGAGAGAGGGAGAGAGAGAGAGTGGGAGGGAGAGAGAGGGAGAGAGAGTGGGGGGGGAGAGAGGGAGAGAGAAATAAAAATAGAGGGGGCGTGGAAGAAGAAAGAGACAGAAATGGTTTAATTCATTAGGAAACTTGCCTAACTGTTTTATTTTGGCAGCAAAGTATGCAGCAAACCTGCAATGACATTAGGACAACCAGTGGAACAAGGAATGTATTATGCATAACACCTTACAAAAGTTTTTCTTTGGTTTACTGAATTGACCTTTAGTAGATGAGTGCACGGGATTGACCTTTAGTAGGTGTGTGCTCGGGATTGCATCTGTGCATCTGTACATGCATGTGTGTGTGTCTGATCATTCATGGGCTGGGAAGTGTCCATATGTGCATCCCTTGGTGTTTAAGTGGGGTGGGATGTGTCCATATGTGCATCCCTTGGTGTGTAAGTGGGGTGGGATGTGTCCATATGTGCATCCCTTGGTGTGTAAGTGGGGTGGGATGTGTCCATATGTGCATCCCTTGGTGTGTAAGTGGGTTGGGATGTGTCCATATGTGCATGCCTTGGTGTGTAAGTGGGTTGGGATGTGTCCATATGTGCATACCTTGGTGTGTAAGTGTAAGGCTGAGGGTCCACCTGCCACCACCTCTCATATGCTAAAGTCTGAAGTTTCTGGACGGACTCTACTTGATGGCTCTCACACCCCCCCCATGTGTAAAGATGTGGTCTGATTGGTTGGTCTTGTGTATAAAGGGAATTGTAATGCATTGTCCTGTAAATTCTTCATCTCCTGAGACCTTTACCCCCTCAGTTCTCCCTTGTCCTACTGTCCTACTCCTTGCTCACCTCCTGCTTTCTTTCTGATTTACAATGATCATGGTAGAGTAAGTAAGATTTAAACCCTTAATTTTGTAACATGTTTGCCTTGTAATTGATTTCATTCATTTGCAATGTTATTAAATGTGTATTTCATTTTAACCTTACATTTACATTTATACATTTAGCAGACGCATTTATCCAAAGTGACTTCCAAGAGAGAGCTTTACAAAAGAGCATAGGTCACTGATCATAATAACAAGGTAGTCCCACACATTGCAAGCAGCCAAAACACTAAACAAGTGCCAAAGGGAAGAACCATGAGAGCATGCAATTATACAAGTTACAAATTAAAACAACATGGGGTCAGTTGGCTGAGCGGTTAGGGAGTCAGGCTATTAATCAAAAGGTTGTTGATTCGATTCCCGGCCGTGCCAAATTACGTTGTGTCCTTGGGCAAGGCACTTCACCCTACTTGCCTCGGGGGGAATGTCCCTGTACTTACTGTAAGTCGCTCTGGATAAGAGTGTCTGCTAAATGTAAACATGAACCCCAAAAAGTGCAAGACTGTACCTGCAGAAGAACAATCAACAGTTAAATATTTCACAGTGAGTACAGAGTTCAAGAGTTAACTTCGTTATAACTAGCCTACAAGAGCAACAAGTCTCTCAATAAGAGTCATTGTGATCCTGGAGGAAACTAACATCAGGTCCAATCAAGCATTACTAAGTGCCGTTGTACTCCCGGAAAAAGTGCGTCTTGAGCCTTTTCTTGAAGGTGGGGAGACAGTCAGTGTCCCTGATGGAGGTGGGGAGACAGTCAGTGTCCCTGATGGAGGTGGGGAGACAGTCAGTGTCCCTGATGGAGGTGGGGAGACAGTCAGTGTCCCTGATGGAGGTGGGGAGACAGTCAGTGTCCCTGATGGAGGTGGGGAGACAGTCAGTGTCCCTGATGGAGGTGGGGAGACAGTCAGTGTCCCTGATGGAGGTGGGGAGACAGTCAGTGTCCCTGATGGAGACAGTCAGTGTCCCTGATGGAGGTGGGGAGACAGTCAGTGTCCCTGATGGAGGTGGGGAGACAGTCAGTGTCCCTGATGGAGGTGGGGAGACAGTCAGTGTCCCTGATGGAGGTGGGGAGACAGTCAGTGTCCCTGATGGAGGTGGGGAGACAGTCAGTGTCCCTGATGGAGGTGGGGAGCTGGTTCCATTGGGAGGCCAGGCAAGAGAAGAGCGGTGTGAAGTGTGTTTGGACCGGGCGGTTTTACTTTGACCATTCTTGCTCTGATTTAACCCATAGAGTCAAATAACTGTAGTTCTATTGGTCTTGGTATTATTTGGTTCATGTTAATCCAAGCTGAAGCCCAATATTCAAATGGGGGAGCAGGTGGTTCTGACAGGCGCTCAGCGGAAACCGTCGAGGAGAAAACGACACGTCCGTCAGAAATCTACGACTAAGAGCGGCTCTTCTGAGATTGCATCATCTGATATGCCTTGTAACTCTGCCGTTGCTGCAGAGCTGCACTCTGCCAGCAGATCGCCTGAAGTCGGTGGCAAACAGTTTGCTTTGAAATGTGACTCGCAGTCAACAATGAATGATTCTAAAGACACAGAGAGTTCCGTACACAGTTCAGTTTCCCATCTCCTTTAAACCATCGTTTTGGTTATTTGGTTATTATATTTAACTCCCTATATGTGTGTTGCTGTGTGTGTGTGCGTTGGTGTGTGTGTCCAAATGTGCTTGTCTTGGTGTGTGTTTGCATATGTGGGCATGCGTGTGTTGGTGTGTGTTGGTGTGTGTGTTTGAATCTTACCTGGGGCAGTGGGAGCAGTGCCACAGCATAATTCATTTATGATGCATGTGTAATATGTGTGTGCGTGCATGTGTAATATGTGTGTGTGCATGTGTAATATGTGTGTGTGTGAGAGAGCACTGCACAGGGGGGGTAGGTCACTAACCAGGACAGTTTAACATCAGCACCTTGGTCACTAACCCGGTCACTTACCAGGACAGGTTAGGTTTAGGGTTAGGGTTGGAGCTCCCTGGCACATTGAGTGATGTCTCAAGACTATTGAAAGAATGTCTTTGGAGCATTTCTATAACATCTTTAGAATATTGCTGAAACCTCTAGAACGTCTCTAGAACTCAGTAGTGGAGCCGCTGGGGTGTGAGGGATCAGCAGATCCTCTGCTGCAGATCCTCTGCTGCAGATCCTCTGCTGCAGATCCTCTGCTGCAGATCCTCTGCTGCAGATCCTCTGCTGCAGATCCTCTGCTGCAGATCCTCTGCTGCAGATCCTCTGCTGCAGATCCTCTGCTGCAGATCCTCTGCTGCAGATCCTCTGCTGCAGATCCTCTGCTGCAGATCCTCTGCTGCAGATCCTCTGCTGCAGATCCTCTGCTGCAGATCCTCTGCTGCAGATCCTCTGCTGCAGATCCTCTGCTGCAGATCCTCTGCTGCAGATCCTCTGCTGCAGATCCTCTGCTGCAGATCCTCTGCTGCAGATCCTCTGCTGCAGATCCTCTGCTGCAGATCCTCTGCTGCAGATCCTCTGCTGCAGATCCTCTGCTGCAGATCCTCTGCTGCAGATCCTCTGCTGCAGATCCTCTGCTGCAGATCCTCTGCTGCAGATCCTCTGCTGCAGATCCTCTGCTGCAGATCCTCTGCTGCAGATCCTCTGCTGCAGATCCTCTGCTGCAGATCCTCCTGGGCCATGCTGCTGGGTGGGGCCATGCTGCTGGGGGAGTCTGGTCCATGCTACCTGCTACACAGGTACACACACACAGGTACACACACAGGTACACACACACAGGTACACACACGCTCACCTTGAGTAGTGTGTCATGTAAGCATGTTAGACAAAGTGAGTTTTGGTCAGTTACTCCAGGGATGTGTTTGCATGTTTACTGTGGGGGTGTGGATGCGTGTGGGGGGGTGTTGGTGTAAACTGTAGATCATGATGTTAGCATGTTTGTATGTTGGTGTAGAGCATGATGTTAGTGTGTTGATGTAAATCATGATGTTAACATGTTGGTGTGTTGGTATAGACTGTAGAGCATGATGTTATCATGTTGGTGTGTTGGTATAGACTGTAGAGCATGATGTTATCATGTTGGTGTGTTGGTATAGACTGTAGAGCATAATGTTAGCATGTTGGTGTGTTGGTATAGACAGTAGAGCATGATGTTAGCATGTTGGTGGGTTGGTATAGACTGTAGAGCATGATGTTAGCATGTTGGTGTGTTGGTATAGACTGTAGAGCATGATGTTATCATGTTGGTGTGTTGGTATAGACTGTAGAGCATAATGTTAGCATGTTGGTGTGTTGGTATAGACTGTAGAGCATGATGTTAGCATGTTGGTGGGTTGGTATAGACTGTAGAGCATGATGTTAGCATGTTGGTGTGTTGGTATAGACTGTAGAGCATGATGTTAGCATGTTGGTGTGTTGGTATAGACTGTAGAGCATGATGTTAGCATGTTGGTGTGTTGGTATAGACTGTAGAGCATGATGTTAGCATGTTGGTGTGTTGGTATAGACTGTAGAGCATGATGTTAGCATGTTGGTGTGTTGGTATAGACTGTAGAGCATGATGGTGTGGAGGTGTAGACCAGGGGTGGGCAATTAATTTTCCTGAAGGGCATGGCCGGCGCTAGGGAGGGGCTAGCAGGTGCTTCAGCACCCCCCAAAAAGACCAAAGCACCCCGATAGCACCCCCAAAAATATTGCTCATTTATTAATAGCATTTATATATAATAAATAATTGCGCAGCTCACCCCGTGAATGATCTGGCATCCCCTCAGCACCTGCATTCAAAATTCTTTGGCGCCGCCCCTGCCGAAAGACCACATAAGTAATTAGGGCCAATGTGGCTGGCTGAGCCAATAGGCTGAACTTAATTCTTAATTTTGAGCTGCTACTGGTAATACATGTTACAAAAAACTATGAACATTTTTCAAACGTTTTTTACATACCATACAGACCTTCACAAAAATACATCAGATGTAAGTTAAAGACCAGCAATTAATTAACTTTATACAAAAGCAATAAGTGCTTTTGATGTTTTCCAGTTCAGTTCAGTTTTTCTTCCTCAGTGAGACTAATCCAGTCTGGCTCTGGCTTGAACAAGCACATTGAAGTCTGCTTGAATGTGTGAGGTAGATACAGCTGACAGGTGGTCATCTGGGTCTGCAGCTTCACTAACACACCATCAGCAGCCTGCACTCACTCTGCATCAGCCCAGTTCTTGTATTTGTCCGCATATTTAGTCCCGTAGTGTCAATTCAAATTGTAATCCTTCAACACAGCGACCTGTTCTCCACAAACTAAGCACACAGCTTTGCCATTGACTCGACGTGGGCCGGGTGTGGGCCGCAGGCAATACAATGCCCAGGTCTGCATGATGTTAGCACGTTGGGGTGTTGACATAGAGCATGATGTTAGCACGTTGGGGTGTTGACATAGAGCATGATGTTAGCACGTTGGGGTGTTGACATAGAGCATGATGTTAGCACGTTGGGGTGTTGACATAGAGCATGATGTTAGCACTTTGGGGTGTTGACATAGAGCATGATGTTAGCACTTTGGGGTGTTGACATAGAGCATGATGTTAGCACTTTGGGGTGTTGACATAGAGCATGATGTTAGCACTTTGGGGTGTTGACATAGAGCATGATGTTAGCACTTTGGGGTGTTGACATAGAGCATGATGTTAGCACTTTGGGGTGTTGACATAGAGCATGATTTTAGCAAGTTGGGGTGTTGACATAGAGCATGATGTTAGCATGTTTTTGTGTTACTGTAGTGCATGATGTTAGCATGTTGCGTGTTAGTGTAGAGCATGATGTAAGCATGTTGACATATTGACATAGAGCATGATGTTAGCACGTTGACATAGAGCATGATGTTAGCATGTTGGTGTACAGCGTGATGTTAGCATGTTTTTGTGTGACTGTAGTGCACGATGTTAGCATGTTAGCGTGTTAGTGTAGAGCATGGGCACACACACATTCTTATCATTCCAATGTATAAACACACGCCATGTTGGTTTTGGTTTATGTCAGACTGACTGTAGTGTGTTTATGTCTAGGGAGTGTGTGTGTCTGTGGTAGCGTGTGTGTCTGTTTGGGGTGTGTGTGTGTTTGTCTGGGGTAGTTTGTGGGTGTCTGGGGTGTGTGTGCGTCTGCATGCGTGTGTGTGTGTGATTGTTGGTATGTGAGTGTGTGTAGTTGTCTGTTTGTGAATGTGTGTGTGTGTCTGCATGTATGTTATTGTGTGTGAGAAAGATAGTGTGGGGGTGTGCCCAACCCAGAGACAGGTGTGGGGGTGGCTGGTGGTTCCAGGGCCCCCCCAGAGACAGGTGTGGGGGTGGCTGGTGGTTCCAGGGCCCCCCCTAGACAGGTGTGGGGGTGGCTGGTGGTTCCAGGGCCCCCCTAGTAAGACGAGCAGATAACCGGAACCCTTCCATCCCTCCGATCTCTCTGCTCCACCGTGGGGCTTGGGTTTTGTGTCAAACTCGAGGGAGCTTAAATGGTGTAGGCCTATTGAAATGAGTCTACGCTGCTTTACAGCGTGCCTTGACCATAAACAACATCTCTCACAATGCACTTCGATTACAACAAAGTGACGACATCCCGCCTCTAGAAAGCAGTGTATATACACATCAGTGTTTAACGCAAAGTTCCAAGTTTAACTGTGGGTGAAGGTGAGCATGGTTTGAATGACAGCACAATTTGGAGTCAGAAATGATAAAGACATCACCTTCACTGGACAAGGTTTTACCAATTGGAAAACGGCATTGTTTATTTTACATAAAGCTCAAAAAGCTATTTTGCGCTCAAATGAAGGCCAAAAAAGTTTGCACGCGCGCTGTGCACACTCGCATTAACTGTGGAAGTCCCTATCTAGCATCACATCAGACACAGAATACGTCCTAGGTTTGGGCAAATCCACAAATGTTTACAACTAAGGGTGCTCCGATAGATCGGTCGCCGATCGTTATTGGCCAAATATCATTTTAAATACTCAGAGCGGTAGTCACTATAAAGGCCGATCAAAAGAGCAGATTTTTTTTCTGTGCACTTTATTGCCCATGGTTCTTTATCTCCTACCTAGAGAAAAAAATGTGAAACAATATTTTGACTATGGCCTTTTATGTTACGGATTTATAGTCTAAAGATAAAATGTATAAAGACTTTTTAAGGTTTATTCTGCTTTTGTAATTTATTATTCGGCAGGAAGTTACATTTGATTATTTTCAATTTATTTTCAATAACCCAGCATATTGTGCTATGGTTTATGTTGCGTCTCTAAAAAGTATAGAAAAGTGGAGCAGAAAAGTGTTAAACATGTTTCCTGCCACTAAATACACAGTTGTTGTTTATTCTTAATATTTTATCATCTATTATTTTCTATACTTAATATACATTGTTGTTAAGAACAGTTAAAGAGATAAAAATAAAGATACTGCTTCTAGCGATCGGTAATTGGTGTTCGAACCCCAAAATCCTGATTGGAGCATCCCTATTTACATTGTCTGGCTCCGCGCCTGATTAACACTCGGATTGATAAGCAGTCTCAAAAATGGGATCGATATAAAAAATTATACGATCCCTTTCCATAATCATGATACCCCCCAGAAATTTTCACTGCACCCCCAGTCAAAGTAGGCTGCATCTGGCCCTGCATGCCCAGACACCCATGGTTTAGATATTCGACAATCTGACCTCTCCTCCTCTCCGCCTCCACCAGCAGTATGTGTGTGTGTGTGTGTGAACTGTGTATGTGTGTGTGTGTGTGTATGCATGTGTGTGCGTGTATGTAAGTGTGTGTGTGTATGTAAGTGTGTGTGCGTATTCTTGAGGCGCGTGGGAATGGAAGTTTCTACTGTGACATTACAAGAGGTCAAAGTTCAACTGCATCAGAAGGTCCAGGAGGGGAGGGCAGGTGAGGAGGGAGAGAGAAGGGAGGGGAGGGCAGGTGAGGAGGGAGAGAGGAGGAAGGGTAGGGCAGGTGAGGAGGGAGGGGAGGGCAGGTGAGGAGGGAGAGAGAAGGGAGGGGAGGGCAGGTGAGGAGGGAGAGAGGAGGAAGGGTAGGGCAGGTGAGGAGGGAGGGGAGGGCAGGTGAGGAGGGAGGGGGGAGGAAGGGGAGGGCAGATGAGGACGAAGGGGAGGGCAGGTGAGGAGGGAGAGAGGAGGGAGGGCAGGTGAGGAGGGAGAGAGGAGGGAGGGTAGGGCAGGTGAGGAGGGAGAGAGGAGGGAGGGTAGGGCAGGTGAGGAGGGAGAGAGGAGGGACGGTAGGGCAGGTGAGAAGGGAGGGGAGGGCAGGTGAGGAGGGAGGGAGGAGGGAGGGGAGAGCAGGTGAGGAGGGAGGGGAGGGCAGGAGAGGAGGGAGGGGAGGGCAGGTGAGGAGGGAGGGGAGGGCAGGTGAGGAGGGAGGGGAGGGTAGGTGAGGAGGGAGAGAGGAGGGAGAGGGGAGGGAGGGGAGGAGGGAGAGAGGAGGGAGGGCAGGTGAGGAGGGAGGGGAGGGCAGATGAAGAGGGGAAAGGAGGGAGGGGAGGGCAGGAGAGGAGGGAGAGGGGAGGGAGGGGAGGGCAGGTGCGGAGGGAGGGGAGGGTAGGTGAGGAGGGAGAGAGGAGGGAGAGGGGAGGGAGGGGAGGTGAGGAGGGAGGGGAGGGCAGATGAGGAGGGGGAAAGGAGGGAGGGGAGGGCAGGTGAGGAGGGAGAGGGGAGGGAGGGGAGGGCAGGTGAGGATGGAGGGGAGGGCAGGTGAGGAGGGAGGGGAGGGCAGATGAGGATGGAGGGGAGGGAGTGGAGGGCAGGAGAGGAGGGAAGGGAGGGCAGATGGAGGTTGTGGGTGTAGCTCAGTGGGAGGCCATTGGACCACAGATCAAGATATTGCAGGTTGAAATGACCCTGGATAAAACAGATTAAGAGATTGCAGGTTGAAATGACCCTGGATAAAACAGATCAAGAGATTGCAGGTTGAAATGACCCCTGCTAAATGAACACATTATTGTTATATTGGAGGAGGGCGTGGTTTGTGATGACAGACATGAACCTCACCTTCCCCCATCTCCTCCCCCCTTCGTCCTCCACCTGTCTCCCTCCCCCCTTTCCCTTCCTAATCTTGTCCCCTCTCTCCCCTCTCTCCCTTCCTCCCCTCTTTCTCCCCTCCTCCCCTAACCCTAACCCTCTCTCCCCTCCTCCCCTCTTTCTCCCCTCTTTCTCCCCTAAGCCTAATTCTAACCCTCCCCCTTTCCCTTCCTAATCTTGTCCCCTCTCTCCCCTCCTCTCCTCTTTCTCCCCTCCCCTCCTCCCCTAACCCTAACCCTCTCTCCCCTCCTCCCCTCTTTCTCCCCTCCTCCCCTAACCCTAACCCTCTCTCCCCTCCTCTCCTCTTTCTCCCCTACCCTCCTCCCCTAACCCTAACCCTCTCTCCCCTCCTCCCCTCTTTCTCCCCTCCTCCCCTAACCCTAACCCTTAACCCTCTCTCCCCTCTGTCTCCCCTCCTTCCCTAACCCTAACCTTAACCCTCTCTTCCCTCTCTCCCCCCAGCCTGCCACTGTAACCTCCATGCCCGCCGATGTCGGTTCAACATGGAGCTGTTTAAACTGTCCGGGCGGCGCAGTGGAGGGGTGTGTCTGAACTGTCGTCACAACACGGCTGGGCGGCACTGCCACTACTGCAGGGAAGGTTTCTACAGAGACCTGACCAAGGCTATCTCCCACAGGAGGGCCTGCAAAGGTACACACACACTGCTAGCATACGTTTGAGCAAATACTCTTGGTCCTGGTCCTGGTCATGGTCCTCGTTATGGTGCTAGTTCTGATTTTGACCAGATTGATTGTGACCATTTTCCCCCAGCATGTGACTGCCACCCGGTGGGGGCTGCAGGGAAGACGTGTAACCAGACGACCGGCCAGTGTCCCTGCAAGGACGGGGTGACGGGCATCACCTGTAACCGCTGTGCTAAAGGCTACCAGCAGAGCCGCTCTCCTATCGCCCCCTGCATCAGTAGGTACCTCCCCCTCCTCTCCTCTTCCCCATTCTCCTCCTCCTCCCCCTCCTCCACCTTAGTGTAGCACTAGCAGGCAGGCAGGAACCGATAAGATTACACTCTGGGATGTGTTAGCATAGCATAGCAAAGCGACTAGCAGGCTAACAGTGCTGGCAGGAAGAGATAAGATTACACAGACAACTGCTGCTGTCCTCACAAGAGCGATGTACAGCGCTGAACTACCTCAGCATGTAACATCTCTGATAAAGGCTTGTTTGAAGACTGAGGTCTGGAAACCATAGCAACAAGTCTGGCTTGCAACTAAGATGAAACAGACCTGGGAACATTTACATTTGTTATAATTCATGAACACAATAGAAAAGGCAAAGGGACAGAGAAGACCATCTCAATATCTTCATATTAAATCTGATTTACCCCAGCCCTGACACAAACACTCTTTATCTCTCTCCCTTCAAATCAAATCCAATTTAATTTGTATAGCCCTTTATACTAACAATGTCACAAAGGGCTTCAACTATGCCCATACCCTCAAGGAAGCCAAGCAAAAACTCCCAGAAAAACTCAAGTGCTCCACTCCTGCAGAGATGGTGGTGACAGAGAGCTGCAGAGCAGAGGCTAAACACAGTCATGTATCGAGTAGAGTAGAGATAAAACAAAACATTGGCAAATAGATGAACTACAGATGTACAGTTGTAATGATATACCAGATGGGGTTGGATCCAAGTGCAGAGCACAGATTTATTAGAAGGGTCGGACAGGCAAGGTTCGGTACACGGCAGACAGGGCAATATAGGAGATCCAAAAACGGGGTTCGAAAACTAAGGTCAGCAACAGTAGAAGTATACTCAACAAGGCTCGGACTGAACTGCAAAACAAGATCAAGACTTCGCATCGGACAATCCACAAACAGACACTTAAATACTAAATCTAAATAAGACACAGGTGTAGCCGATTGTCCTAATACTCCGGGGATGCCGAGCGTGGCAGCTGCGGAAGGCTCTGGCGTTACAACAGTACCAGTCAAAAGTTTGGACACATTTTCCCATTCTGGAACTATATTTCCCCCCCTCTCTCTTGATAGCGTGTATGTGTCTGTATCTACTGATGAAGTAGGTTGATGGGGGGGATCAGGGTGTCTTGTAGGGGCATGTGGACTGTGGTGGGGCATGTGGACTGTGGAGGGGCGTGTGGACTGAGGTGTGGAGTTTGTGTGGGGTGGGGTTGTGTTTTTTTAGCACAAAAACATTTTAGAAGTGAGTGTCTCAGTAAAGAGTATCAAAAGTTAAAAGTCTCTCTCCCCGTCTCTCTCCCCTCTCCCCTGTCTTTCCCTTCCTCTATATCTCTCTCCCTTCTCCCTCACTCCCCCCCTCTCATCTGTCTCCTCCAGAGATCCCAGTGGTGTCTCCTACATCTACCTACTCCAGCTCAGAGGAGACTTCAGGTTAGACTTGCTGATGCCCTGAACACCACACCAGCTCTCTAGGAGCAAAGTCTTCACCTCTACTCTCTTTCTCTCTCTCTCTCTTCATCTCTCTTCTCTTTCTCCCTCTGTCTCTCCTCCCCTCTCCTCTCTCCCTCTCTGTCTCCTCACCTCTCCTCTACCTCTTTCTCTCTCTTCTCTCCCCGCCCATACTCTTCTCACCTCTCCTCTCTTTCTCTCTTTCTCTCTCTCTCTATTCACCTCTCCTCTCTTCCTCCCTCTGTCTTTCCTCTCTCTCTCTTTCTTTCTTTCTTTCTTTCTCTCCTGTCCTCACCCTCATCCCTCCCAACCCAACCATCTTTTTTGGGTGGGAGTGGGCCGTTTTTTCTTACTCTGTTGTTACTAGGGCAACCTCATTCATGGGGAGCATAAAGGCAGATAAAGGGGGAGACTGCAGCGGGGGGGGGGTGGAGACTGGAGGGAGGACTGTATGTGTGAGTTTTAACCTCTCCTGTTTGCCTCTCCTCTCTCATTTCCTCTCATCTCTTCATATCTCCTCTCCTCCCATATCCTCCTCTTTGTCTTCCTCAGACTGTGAGTCTCATTGCAAGGCATCGAAGAGCAAACTGAAGATCAACATGAAGAAGTATTGCAAGAAAGATTATGGTGAGTAATGGTATGTTGGGGTTAGTGTTAGAAGAAAGGACAGTAGAGGGGAGGAGATGAGGAGAGGAGAGAGAAGGAGAAGGGAGGAGAAAAAAAGGGGGAAGGTAAGGAGAGGAGAAGAAGATGGGAGAGGAGAGATAATGGAGTGAAGAGATATACATTTTGTTGTAACCATGGAGATGAGCGGGTTAGGGTTGAGTCCCCCTCTTCTCCCTCTTCCCAGTCCCCTGCTCTCACCTCCCAGTCCCTCCCACTCCTCCCCTCACCTTCCCCATATCCCCTTTTTCCCTTTCTCCCATCACCTCCCTCACCTCCCCCTCACCTCCCAGTCCCTCCCCCTCCTCCCCCTCTTCCCTTCCCCCCTAGCCTGCCCCTCCCTGCCGCACAGGCATACGCACCAAGTGCACCCCAGGGAGTCATTCAGTCAGCCAAGGCTTCAGAGGAGCAATGAGGCGCGCACTAATTAGATTACAGCTTGGCCTTGTTGGGGCGGAGCACAGGGCAACAGGCACATTGCCTCCCAGCAGGACACCTGGCACACACCATGATGGCACTACCCTCCCCCCCCCCCTCTTCCTCTTTCTCTCCCTCCCTCCATCCCCATCTCTCACTCACTTCCTCCCTATTTTCTTATTTTCTCTCTCTGTCTCGCTATTGCCCTCTTTCCTTCTCTCTCACTCCATCTGCAACAGCAGAGTATATTGAAGGGGATTTGACCCCAGTAGTGTTAGGGTTAAGGAAGGATATGACCCCAAAGTGAGAAAGCGAGACAGAGAAAGAGAGAGAGGAGAGAAAGAGTGGGAGAGAGACAGAAAGAGAGAGAGAGGGAGATGAGGGAAAGAGAGGGAGAGAAACAGAAAGAGAGGGAGGGAGAGGGAGAGGGAGAGGGAGAGAGAGAGAGAGAGAGAGAGAGAGAGAGAGAGAGAGAGAGAGTCAGGGAGGGAGGGAGGGAGGGAGGGAGGGAGGGAGGGAGGGAGGGAGGGAGGGAGGGAGGGAGGGAGGGAGGGAGGGAGGGAGGGAGGGAGGGAGGGAGGGAGGGAGGGGAGAGATAGATAGATAGAGAGAGACAGAGAGAGAGAGGGAGGGAGCGAGAGAGAAACAGAGAGAGAGAGAGAGAGAGAGAGGTGGATTCTCACGCTGCAGCTCCATTATTCTCAAACCTTCTGTGTGTCTGGGAAGACAAACAGTGGCCCCTTCTACACACAAACACACACAAACACACACTCCCATACACACACACACATACACACTCACACACAGACACTCACATACACTGTGTGCATATATACACACATGTACATGCACATACACACAAATCTAGACATCTAATGATGTCCTCTGGATCACCACCACTGAGCTGATGATCTGATTTAAAGAAACAAACAAACCTAATCATACTCTAAAGTACTTGTTAGTGTGTGTGTGTGTGTGTGTGTGTGTGTGTGTGTGTATTAATGTCATTGTCTGTGGGTGCGTGTATCTCTGTGTGTGAGTCTACGTATGTGTGTGTGTGGGGGGTGCATGCACCTTGAGAGCATTTCACACCCTCCACACACTCTCTTCCAAATTGGGTCAATTCACACAATTGTAAGTGGGAACTATTGAGGTGGGTGCTTTCACCCCCTGGAACATTCCAGAACAAACCTCTTCACCTCAAGCACACATAAGATCTCCCAGTCAGTCTGTCTCCCTCTCCTCCTTCTCTCTCTCTCATCCTGTTCTCTTTTGTTAACCCCTCCCTCTTTCCTTTCCTGGGGGTGTTGTGTGGGGCTGTATCAGTGGAGATAAACATTTACTGTTATCCCCTCCAGCGGTGCAGGTGAGCGTACTGCAAGGCGACCGGGCGGGAGAGTGGTGGAAGTTCTCTGTCAATGTGCTCTCCGTCTACAAGCACGGCGAGCAGCGTATCCGGCGCGGGGAGCAGCTGCTGTGGGTGCATGCCCGCGATCTGAGCTGCCGCTGCCCCAAGGTGAAGCCAGGCAGGAAGTATCTGATCCTGGGCTCCGACAAGGACCAGGCGCCTGGCAGGGACCAGGCCCCCAGCCACGCCGGCCTGGTGGCGGAGAAGGGAGGGGTGCTAATCCCCTGGAAGGAGCTCTGGGGACGAAGACTCAGGAAGTTTCAACAGAGGGATAAGAGGGGGAAGTGTTAAGAGGAGGGGAGGAGGAAAGGGGGAGGGAAGGAGGAGAGGGGGAGGACAGAGGTGGGGAAGGATGGGGGAAAAAGGGGTGAGGAGAAGAGGAGGTAGGAAGTGAGGTAGAAGATGGGAAAGAGAGAGGGAGGAAGGGGGAGGAGGAGGGGGTGGGACAGGGTTCGGTTTAATTAAGAGAGAGTGGAAAACAGAGGAAAAAGAGTAGAGATGAAGAGAGGAGGAGGAAAGAGAGAAGGACTGAATATTTCTGCTTTGAGTGGAAGCAACAGCAGAACAGTATTTTTAGGAACATTTGTGAAGGAGCCCATTTTATAGTTATTTTCTTGTGATTTTTGTTGTTCAACGTTTTTATCAAATTGCAGTTTGCACCGAATATTTGCCAGATGGCCTGAGACAGGTCATTCACATTCTAATTTAGCTTCTTAGTAGTTAACGTCTACCAGCTAATTTAAATGAGTGGTTCATTGTTAGCTGTGAGGTGGTGCTGTCTTGTTTATTTACATTTAGATATTTAGCAGACGCTCTTATCCAGAACGACTTACAGTAAGTACAGGGACATTGCCCCGAGGCAAGTAGGGTGAAGTGCCTTGCCCAGGGACACAACGTCATTTGGCACGGTCGGGAATTGTTCCGGCAACCTTCTGATTACTAGCCCGATTCCCTAACCGCTAGGCCACCTAACTCCCTGTGTCACAGTGAACTTGGTAAAAAAATATCAAGGTGGAGGCAGTGACATCACAACACAGAAGTTCGGATTTCATGGGATCAGGGGCACCTTGTTACCAATAGCAACAGAAATCCAACTTAGCTTAAAGCTAATAGTAGCTAACTGTCACTCCTGAAAGCAAACAAAATATGCGAACAATCTTAAAACCAAGTGTAACGGAGTGAGAACCATTAAACTCACTCCTCAGGTATGTAAGAGGCCACCCGCGTCAAAAAAGGGCTAGCTTTTCCTTGGCATAGTTGGTAGTGGTCGCGCTTGGCAAGTCGGAGGCCGAGCGTTCGTATCCCGTGAGCGGCGAACTACCTTGTCAGACGGAGTGTGGCTACGGCTCTTACAGACCCGTCACACAAGTTTTCAAACAATTAGTTAAAACAATCTCTTTAATCCATTGACATTCTACATAAAACAATGTATAAGTACATCCATCTAGAGGCCAAATTTAGCTCTCCATTACCATCCACAGTAGGATACTATATCCAATCCCATTACCATCCGCCGCATTGTATGAGTTAGCTAAAACTGGTGGGGGGGGTGGAAGGGGTCTGGGGGGGGTGGAGGGGGTAGAGGGAGTAGAGGGATTAGAGGGAGTAGAGGGATTAGAGGGGGTAGAGGGAGTAGAGGGAGTAGAGGGATTAGAGGGATTAGAGGGAGTAGAGGGATTAGAGGGAGTAGAGGGATTAGAGGGAGTTGAGGGGGTATAGGGATTAGAGGGGGTAGAGGGATTAGAGGGGGTAGAGGGATTAGAGGGAGTTGAGGGGGTAGAGGGAGTAGAGGGGGCAGAGGGGGTAGAGGGAGTAGAGGGGGTAGAGGGAGTAGAGGGAGTTGAGGGGGTAGAGGGAGTTGAGGGAGTTGAGGGAGTTGAGTGGGTAGAGGGAGTAGAGGGGGTAGAGGGAGTAGAGGGGGTAGAGGGAGTAGAGGGGGTAGAGGGAGTTGAGGGAGTTGAGTGGGTAGAGGGAGTAGAGGGGGCAGAGGGGGTAGAGGGAGTAGAGGGGGTAGAGGGAGTAGAGGGAGTTGAGGGAGTAGAGGGATTAGAGGGAGTAGAGGGATTAGAGGGAGTTGAGGGGGTATAGGGATTAGAGGGGGTAGAGGGATTAGAGGGGGTAGAGGGATTAGAGGGAGTTGAGGGGGTAGAGGGAGTAGAGGGGGCAGAGGGGGTAGAGGGAGTAGAGGGGGTAGAGGGAGTAGAGGGAGTTGAGGGGGTAGAGGGAGTTGAGGGAGTTGAGGGAGTTGAGTGGGTAGAGGGAGTAGAGGGGGTAGAGGGAGTAGAGGGGGTAGAGGGAGTAGAGGGGGTAGAGGGAGTTGAGGGAGTTGAGTGGGTAGAGGGAGTAGAGGGGGCAGAGGGGGTAGAGGGAGTAGAGGGGGTAGAGGGAGTAGAGGGAGTTGAGGGGGTAGAGGGAGTAGAGGGGGTAGAGGGAGTTGAGTGGGTAGAGGGAGTAGAGGGGGTAGAGGGAGTAGAGGGGGTAGAGGGAGTTGAGGGAGTTGAGTGGGTAGAGGGAGTAGAGGGGGCAGAGGGGGTAGAGGGAGTAGAGGGGGTAGAGGGAGTAGAGGGAGTTGAGGGGGTAGAGGGAGTAGAGGGGGTAGAGGGAGTAGAGGGGGTAGAGGGAGTTGAGGGAGTTGAGTGGGTAGAGGGAGTAGAGGGGGCAGAGGGGGTAGAGGGAGTAGAGGGGGTAGAGGGAGTAGAGGGAGTTGAGGGGGTAGAGGGAGTAGAGGGGGTAGAGGGAGTAGAGGGAGTTGAGGGGGTAGAGGGAGTAGAGGGGGCAGAGGGGGTAGAGGGAGTAGAGGGGGTAGAGGGAGTAGAGGGAGTTGAGGGGGTAGAGGGAGTAGAGGGGGTAGAGGGGGCAGAGGGAGTAGAGGGGGTAGAGGGGGTAGAGGGGGCAGAGGGAGTAGAGGGAGTAGAGGGGGTAGAGGGAGTTGAGGGGGTAGAGGGAGTTGAGGGGGTAGAGGGGGCAGAGGGAGTAGAGGGAGTTGAGGGGGTAGAGGGAGTAGAGGGGGCAGAGGGAGTAGAGGGAGTTGAGGGGGTAGAGGGAGTTGAGGGAGTTGAGGGAGTTGAGTGGGTAGAGGGAGTAGAGGGATTAGAGGGGGCAGAGGGATTAGAGGGAGTTGAGGGAGTTGAGTGGGTAGAGGGAGTAGAGGGATTAGAGGGGGCAGAAGGGGTAGAAGGCCAGTGACAGATAACTGTGTTGTTTAGTGTGCTACTACACCAGGAGCAGCAAGAGCCGACACAGTCCCCTGAAGAACCCTGGCCAGACGCTGTGTGTCCTCTTTAACTATCATATGACTCAAACTTCCACTACATTTAAATTCTACATTTAGTCATTTATCAGACGCTCTTATCCAGAGCTACTTACAGTAAGTACAGGGACATTACCCCCGAGGCAAGTAGGGTGAAGTGCCTTGCCCAAGGACACAACGTCATTTTGGCACAGCGGGGAATTGATCCGGCAACCTTCTGATGATCTGACTCCCACTTCCACTATCACATGACTCGAACTTCCACTAACCATCACATGACTCGAACTTCCACTATCACATGACTCGAACTTCCACTAACTATCACATGACTCGAACTTCCACTATCACATGACTCGAACTTCCACTAACTATCACATGACTCGAACTTCCACTAACTATCACATGACTCGAACTTCCACTAACTATCACATGGCTCAAACTTCCACTATCACATGACTCGAACTTCCACTAACTATCACATGACTCGAACTTCCACTATCACATGACTCGAACTTCCACTATCACATGACTCGAACTTCCACTAACTATCACATGGCTCAAACTTCCACTATCACATGACTCGAACTTCCACAAACTATCACAGGAATCTAAACCCCAGGAATAATTCTACCACCATCACAAAGGTCTATACATCATTCTACCACCATCACAACAGTCTATACATCATTCTACCACGATCACAACAGTCTATGGCCCAATGTCGACTTTGAGGCCTGTTCTTGTTCAATCTGTAAGGGCTTAGGGCTGTCTCACGGTCAACTCGTCAAGTGCACGAGGGTTAGGCTAGGGCTAACCCTAACCCGTAAGTCTGCATTGTTGCAGACTTTAGCTAAGGGAATTTATCACGGTTTGTGGAAGGGTAGGACCCAAACTCAGGCGAGGACGCAGCCAACAGAGGTTTTCATAGCAAACGGAAACAAGTAGGGTACCACGCAGACAGTTAGCAGTAATGACAAGACAAAGACACAACAGAAACCTAATTACACAGAACCAAACGACACACAGGTGAAGACAATGACACTAACGAGAACCAGACACAGGTGAAGACAATGACAGGGAAACACTAGGACAGGGCAAAACCAAAGCAACAGGGGGGCACGGCTGTGGCCGTGACAGGAATTGCCCACAATTCATAGCGTTGTGAGGTGAAACACAAAGGTTACCAGGGGAAACCCGGAAGCAAGATCAACATCCTGGCCTCATAAGACACGAAGAAGAACGGTAAACAAACAGGACGGAGCTACCAACCCTGACATGAACGTAGATAGAGATAAAAGTTAACATGTAAGTTTTAACACAAAGCTCACTGATGGATAATAGAGGCAGGTTGTGTTTTGATGATACATTCCAAATATGCTTTCATCAGATTTGATGCAACAACATTACTATTTTACAGATAATGCAGCAAAGTCCTGTCCCATTCCAATTTACAGCATTTTGAGCCCTTGCAGCCTCTTGCACTCAATCACTTACGAGGTGATGTCAAGTAAGTCTGTGAGGGTTCAGGGCATAAGGTTTAAGGGAGACATTGAGATTGGTCCCCTGAGGCCAGTAGGGTGATGTGTCCAAGGACACAACGTCATGGGC
Organism: Hypomesus nipponensis; assembly: GCF_054491055.1. Lineage (NCBI taxonomy): Eukaryota > Metazoa > Chordata > Actinopteri > Osmeriformes > Osmeridae > Hypomesus > Hypomesus nipponensis. The sequence continues at coordinate 23,593,441 of NC_140377.1, forward strand.
CCTTCAGGGACATGCACAGGTATGGGCTATTGTTGCCCGGGCAACAACCCGTTTGCCCTGATTGGCTGATCTGCCCCTCTGGAGAAATAGCCTTTTTGGGGGGGCTGCATCAATACAATAAGCATTCATCATTAGTAAATTTGAACAAAATAAAATTGCGGTAACATCCTGTCCTGTGTTAATTTATATTGCCACCATAACATCAGCGTTGACCCCAGTCAGATGACCTTGTTTGTGTTCTCACATACTGCGAGCGAAGGAGGGAAAACCATTCAATTTTCACATGACTTTTTGAAGTAATGCATATATGGACGTATAATCATGCTACGCTAAATGAACCAAAGGGCATCATCACTGGTAGCGCAACGTGTATACATGCAGTGTTAAAATGTGTGATAGCAAAAGTAAGATCTGGCTGCCGTGGTTACACTAATTTTATACATGGTGGTATAACTGTACTGTGCTATATAACTGTGGTACAGTACTGTAAATAAATATAGGATAAAAAAAGTTGATCGCTTTTTTGAGCTTGTATGAGAAAGAAAGTGACTGCGGCGGGGGGTGGCCCTTTTTCATGTTAGAGTAACACAGCCCCTCCAAATGTCTGTGAACGTCCTTGGGCCTTCACATCATTCTACCATGATCACAGATCTGCAGATCACAGCTCTGCAGCTCTGCAGATCACAGCTCTACAGATCACAGCTCTCTGCAGCTCTGCAGCTCACAGCTCTCTGCAGCTCACAGCTCTGCAGATCTGCAGATCACAGCTCTGCATATCACAGCTCTCTGCAGCTCTGCAGATCACAGCTCTGCAGATCACAGCTCTGCAGCTCTCCAGCTCACAGCTCTCTGCAGCTCTGCAGATCACAGCTCTCTGCAGCTCTGCAGATCACAGCTCTCTGCAGCTCTACAGATCACAGCTCTCTGCAGCTCTGCAGATCACAGCTCTCTGCAGCTCTACAGATCACAGCTCTCTGCAGCTCTGCAGATCACAGCTCTCTGCAGCTCTATAGATCACAGCTCTCTGCAGCTCTCCAGCTCACAGCTCTCTGCAGCTCTGCAGGTCACAGCTCTCTGCAGCTCTACAGATCACAGCTCTCTGCAGCTCTACAGATCACAGCTCTCTGCAGCTCTACAGATCACAGCTCTCTGCAGCTCTGCAGATCACAGCTCTCTGCAGCTCTATAGATCACAGCTCTCTGCAGCTCTCCAGCTCACAGCTCTCTGCAGCTCTGCAGATCACAGCTCTCTGCAGCTCTGCAGATCACAGCTCTGCAGCTCCGTGAAGGACTCAGCTCAGACATGACTTGTGAGGTGGGGGTTCCTAGACTGTGTCCTGCCCACTTGTGGATCTACCCCCATAACTGCCAACTGTGGTTCAACACTTAAGTCACCCAAGTTGCTTTTCCACTCTTACATGATTTTGATAATAAATTAGTATCGTCTGGGTAGTCTGGTGATCTACAGCAATGTATGGATGGTCAACAACCTATGTAGGAACATTCTGATGTTTATCAGTGCTGGCTGGACAGGACAGACCTCCTCATCCACAGAAGGGCTGTTTGAGTGGTATAAATATATATATATGATATATACATATATATATATATAGTTGTATAGTATTATCGTTTTGTGTTAAACATGACCTACAACTACTTGTGTATTAACTACTTGAGTTTGAAATAGGCTTCTGAATGGACTGGCAGATGAATGGAAAATAGTCATCCTTGTTTACTTGAGTTATGCACACACACACAGAAAATTCCCATATTAAATGATCCTGTGTTAGGGTTAGTTTCTCTTGCCTCCCAGAGAATGTTTCTTGAGACCTTGGTTGTAGACCTCTGTTCTGGACCCGTATCTGCTGCATAACTGTTCCACACATAAATGATGTGTGTTCTTGCTGTACAATGTTGTTGGGCTGTGACTCCAATGTGGGATGTCTAATACTAATATATTACCTTCATTACAAATAAATATATTTAATGTCCCATGACACCATGTGGCTATTGTTGTTGATGTCTGTTGTTATTTGGCTCTGGTTTCCTGTGTGTTTGCTGTTGGCTGGGATGCATGTCTTGATGAGTGTGCAGCTCTGGAGCAGCCTGGTAGACATGAACACACATCTTCTTTTGAATAAAACTGTAACATAATGGTGTTTATCCTCTCCTGTCCACGAAAACAATTTTCTCAATCTTTTTCAAATATTTACTCATATAATGCCATAGAATATTTACCCCCTCCCCCACTTCCCATCTCCTTTCCTCCTCCCCTCCTCACTTCCTTACCTCCCCCTCTCCTCCCTCTGTCCCCTCCTCACTTCCTTAACTCCTCATCTCCTACCCTCCGCCATCCCTCCATCTATTTACCTTCACACCCTCATCTCTCTGTCCTTCTGTCTCTCCTTGCCTTCCTTCCCCTTCAACGCTCCTCACCTCCTTCTTCCAGCATCTCTCCTCCATCATCCATCCTTTCCTCCACTCTCCTCTTATCCTCCTTCCTCCATCCCCCCCCCCCTCCGATGTGTCCCATAGTGAGCAGCTAGGCTTGAGGGAGAGAGAGGGCTGAGACAAAGAGTTCCTTAATGGAGGCCCCAGAGAAGTACTTGATGTCCAACTCAATCCAATTGTGTTAAACCCTCAGCATTAGACACTAACACCCTCAAACACCTCCCACCTTAACACCTTCACCCTCTCATTCACTCTCTCATTCACCCTCTCATTCACTCACCCCTTCACTCTCTCATTCACTCTCTCATTCACTCTCTCATTCACCCTCTCATTCACTCACCCCTTCACTCTCCCATTCACCCTCTCATTCACTCTCTCATTCCTCCTCTTATTCACGCTCCCTTTCACTCTCATTCACTCACCCCTTCACTCTCATTCACTCTCTCCTTCACTCTCTCATTCCCTCTCTTCTCCTCTCTTTCAACATGCTCCCTTCTCAAGCTGTGGTTCTGGCTTACCAGACGTAGCACAAAGGCCCTTCTGATGCTTGCAGGAGAGGCCTGGATTCCTGCACACACACACGCACACACTCACACAAAACTTTCTCATTTCCATCTCCAAACAGAATTAAGCCACTTGGCTTCTGGATGGGAGTTTGTGTGTGTGTGCATGTGTATATGCATGTGTGTGTGTGTGTGATATATCCCCCCCGGTTGTGATAAAGTGGCTGAGACAGCTCATGAAGTGGCTCTATTTGACGTGGACTCAGACTGGCTGGAGGGCAGAGCGTGGCCGAGGGGATGGATATGGGAGGAGGGGGGGAGGGATATGGGAGGAGAGGGGGAGGGATATGGGAGGAGAGGGGGAAGGATATGGGAGGAGAGGGGGAGGGATATGAGGGGGGGAGAGATATGAGGGGGGGGGGATATGGGAGGAGGGGGAGAGGGATAATGGAGGAGGGGGGAGGGATATGAGGGGGGGGGGGATATGGGAGGAGAGGGGGAAGGATATGGGAGGAAGGGGAGAGGGATAATGGAGGAGAGGGGGAGGGATATGAGGGGGGGGGGATATGAGGGGGGGAGAGATATGGGGGGGAGAGGGATATGGGAGGAGAGGGGGGAAGGATATGGGAGGAGGGGGAGAGGGATAATGGAGGAGGGTGGGAGGGATATGAGGGGGGGAGGGATATGGGAGGAGAGGGGGAAGGATATGGGAGGAAGGGGAGAGGGATAATGGAGGAGAGGGGGAGGGATATGAGGGGGGGGGGGATATGAGGGGGGGAGGGATATGGGAGGAGGGGGGAGGGATATGGGAGTAGGGGGGAGGGATATGGGAGGAGAGGGGGGAGGGATATGGGAGGAGGGGGGAGGGATATGAGGGGGGAGGGATATGAGGGGAGGAGGGATATGGGAGGAGGGATATGGGAGGAGGGGGGAGGGATATGAGGGGGGGAGGGATATGGGAGGAGAGGGGGAGGGATATGGGAGGGGGGATATGGGATAGGGGGGGAGGGATATGAGGGGGGAGGGATATGGGAGGAGAGGGGGAGGGATATTGGGGGGGGGATATGGGAGGAGGGGGGGACGGATATGGGAGGAGAGGGGGAGGGAGAGGGGAGGAGGAGGGGAAGAGGGAGGAGAAGGGAGGAGGGGGGAGGAGAAGGGAGGAGTAGGAGGGGGAGGAGGAGGGGAGGAGGAGTAGAGGAGGGGGAGGAGTGAAGAAGGGGAGGAGAGGAGGAGATCCCTCTATGCCTCTTCCTTGTCACTCTCTTCTCACATCCGTTGATTCCCTCTTCCCCCTTTCTCCTCCCTCCTCCCCCCTCCTCCCCCCTCCTCCCTCCTCCTCCCTCCTCCTCTCTTCTCCTCCCCCCTGCTCCTCCCTCCTCCACCACCCTTCTCCCTCATCCTCCCCCTTCCTCTGTTAGTTCAGTGGCTCTGGAATCTCTGGGATCTTCAAACAAACCCTGCCTGGCTGCTATGGCGACAGGGAGGGGGTATTAACGTATATAGTGTCTGACCTTCCTCTCCTTCACCGCCCAGAGAGGAGGAGGAGCGATGAGGCCCCTCAGAAACTCAGAACTGAGGAGGCCAGGTCTGTAACCACGATGGCCAGCTCGTAACCAAGGCCGCCAGGTTCAACAATGCGAGCATTTCCCCTCGGAGGTTTACTGAGCAAACAACGTTCATGCTGCCATGCTGCCAAGCTGCCTCACACACACACTCTCACACACAATCACCCCTTCTCTTACTTTCTTTCTCTCTCTCTCTCTCTCTCTCTCTCTCTCTCTCTCTCTCTCTCTCTCTCTCTCTCTCTCTCTCTCGCTATCTCTCTCCCGCTATCTCTCTCTCACTAACTCTTTCTCTCTCTCTCTCCCTCTCTCCCTCTCTCCCTCTCTCCCTCTCTCCCTCTCTCTCCTCTCTCTGTCTCTCTCTCTTGGGTTAGAGGTCATAAAGAGACCAAAAAGAAGCCAGAAAGGTCAGACACCAGAGAGACCAGAGAGACCAGAGAGACCAGAGAGACCAGAGAGACCAGAGAGACCAGAGAGACCAGAGAGACCAGAGACCAGACAGACCAGAAAGCAAAGAGACCAGAAAGCAAAGAGATCAGAGTGTGAGTGTGTGTGTGTGTGTGTGTGTGTATGGGGGGGTCTGTACACACACACAGGGACTAGGGGGAAAACATAGATTACATTTCATGAATCTTTTTGTTTTGTTTTTCAGAAGAAAAAAATGTTGAGGTACCAAAAGATTCCCACCCCCATCAGGTACCCAACAACCCACACACCCATGTTGATGGCACATGATGATGGGGTTGGAAGCCAGCAGGACAGTTAATCACATCTCAGCCTGCGAGCCGGTGTCTCCTCTACTGGGGTGCGTCTCTGCATCTAGGCTCCCACCTACCTGTTAATCACACACACGCACACACATACTCACATAGAGGGAAGGGAAGGGAAGGGAAGAGGAGAGGAGAGGAAAGGGAAGGAGAGGAGGAGAGCCAAAGCAGTGCTGCTCCTCTCCTCTCCTCCCTTCTCCTCTCCCTGTTCTTCTGCTCTCTCTCTCTCCTCTCTGATATCTCTCTTATATCACTCTCCTCTCTGATATCTCTCTCCTCTCTGATATCTCTCCTCTCTTATATCTCTCTCCTCTCTGATATCTCTCTCCTCCCTGTCTCTCTCTCCTCTCTGATATCTCTCTCCTCTCTCCTTTTGTGTCCTTTCCTCCTGCAGCCACGCTCCCTTCAGTCTTCCATGAAATCAGAGACACAGTTCTTCGAACCAACCAGTGAGAACACACACACACCAAGCCACGCCAAACCAGACCACACACACACACCAGGCCAGGCCAGAGTGAAACTATACCCAGACCCAGATCAGATCAGACCAGACCAGTTCAGACCAGCCTAGATCAGATCAGACCAGACCAGACGTTCTATCACACACACAAACACACAGAGGGGATGTGGAGATGCTGACCTCACCAGGACAGACTCCAGATCCTCAGTATTGGTGGGTTTTCTCTGTGAGTTTGGCAGGAGAGACATGTACTCCCCTTTTATTGCTGTGTACCTCGCTGCCAAAACCTGTTCAAGGCACATAGTTTCACAAGACGAATGCCAAACAGAAAAAACTGCAAGCCAACTTTAACAATCTCTTCCCCAAAACTCATCCTTTCACATCCTCCCTCTCTTTTTATCACCCACTCTTCCTCTCATCCCTCTCTCCCCTTTCTGTCTCTCTGTACTGACTGTAGTTCACTGGAGATGACTGTAGTTCACTGGAGATGACTGTAGTTCACTGGAGATGACTGTAGTTCACTGGAGATGACTGTAGTTCACTGGAGATGACTGTAGTTCACTGTTGGAACTTTACACTTCTGGTTCTTGTGTTTGTGTTGTACCATATGCTGATACATGATACCTGTATCCTACAGTGGTACATACTACAGGTACACACACAAACACACACATACTGTATACCCCCCACCCTCTCTCTATGGTCACTTTAAGGTCACACTAAGATCACAGACATTTATTTCATTTAGCAGACACTCACATACATACACACAAAACACGAGATGAGAAACTGCAGAAGCAGATCACTCATTCTCTGCTTCTTTCCCTTCACAGTGCTGCTCCCTACTGGACACAGGACAGGGGCATGTGCTGCTCCCTGCTGGACACAGGACAGGGGCATGTGCTGCTCCCTGCTGGACACAGGACAGGGGCATGTGCTGCTCCCTGCTGGACACAGGACAGGGGCATGTGCTGCTCCCTGCTGGACACAGGACAGGGGCATGTGCTGCTCCCTGCTGGACACCAGTGTTCGGGTAACGTGTTACAAAGTAACGTTACTGTAATCAGATTACATTTGTCTGTAATGCAGTAATGTAGCGCATTACTGTTGATAACTTCAGTCATCGCATTACTGTTACTAATACAAAAATGTATTGTGTTACTTGCATTACTGCAATCTGCATATTGGGAGGAGATAAAAACAACAAATCAAACCTCCCTCAGTACGTGTGACTTATAGCCCCAGAGGTCAAGAGGCCAAACAAGAATTGCAGAGCCGCTTAGGACGTCTTTTGAGCCGAACCCTGTCTAACCCTGCCTAACCCTGCCTAACCCTGCCTAACCCTGTCTAACCCTGCCTAACCCTGTCTAACCCTGCCTAACCCTGCCTAACCCTGTCTAACCCTGCCTAACCCTGCCTAACCCTGTCTAACCCTGCCTAACCCTGTCTAACCCTGCCTAACCCTGCCTAACCCTGTCTAACCCTGCCTAACCCTGCCTAACCCTGTCTAACCCTGCCTAACCCTGTCTAACCCTTTTTAACCCTGCCTAACCCTGCCTAACCCTGTCTAACCCTGCCTAACCCTGTAAAACCCTGCCTAACCCTGCCTAACCCCGTCTAACCCTGTCTAACCCTGCCTAACCCTGTCTAACCCTGCCTAACCCTATCTTTTGACCATGACCCTGTACACCAACAGCTGCACCTCCAGTCATCCGTCTGTCAAACTCCTGAAGTTTGCGGACGACACCACCCTTATAGGGCTCATCTCTGGTGGAGGCGAGTCTGATTATAGGTGGGAAGCGGCCAACCTGGTCCTGGTGCAGCCAAAACAACCTAGACCTCAATGCTCTTAAGACAATTGAGATGGTTGTGGATTTCAGGAAGAATACAGCCCCACTCACCCCCATCACCCTGAGTGACTCCCCAGTCAACGCTGTGGAGTCCTTCCGCTTCCTGGGCACTATCCTCTCCCAGGACCTCAAGTGGGAATTGAACATCAGCTCCCTCACCAAGAAAAAACAACAGAGGATGTACTTCCTTCGACAGCTGAAGAAATTCAACCTGCCAAAGACAATGATGTTGCACTTCTACTCTGCCATCATTGAGTCCATCCTCACTTCTTCTATCACCGTCTGGTACGCTGCTGCCACTGCCAAGGACAAGAGCAGGCTGCAGCGTATCATCCGCACTGCGGAGAAGGTGATTGGCTGCAATCTGCCTTCCCTCGAGGACCTGCACACCTCGAGGACCCTGAGGCGAGCGAGGACTTTGTGGCAGACTCCTCCCACCCTGGACACTCCCTGTTTCAGTCACTCCTATCCGGCAAAGCTTTTAGTACTTGTCTTTTGTAGGCTATAGGCATATGAATCATTGGTCTGTTTTCAGGACAGCTGATATTCTGGATCAGAAGGCTGTTGTTTTCGAACTGTCAGAATAGCCTACCCAAAGTGCAGGCGTACTGCATTAAAATTGCCTTTGAACATATAAACTGTTTAGAATAGCCATGTGAAATCCTTTGAACCTGCTAAACTAAATACATTTCCTTTGGTAATCAAAGCTGGGGTATATTTCCTCAAAATGCGATGTGGAGTAAGAAAGGTATTGATTCACGTTCTTTACAGTACGTTCTGAATGACGAGTTGTAAGGATTTCTATTCTCTTACGTAACAAAACATTGCCAATCAGATAATGGTCAATCATATTCCAGGGTGTGCGTGCCATGTAGCCTAATGTAAAATGTATAATTAGTCCAACAGTACAACAAACCATGATAGAACATACAACTCTGACATCACTTAAAAATGTTCACAAAATATTTAATCGGGTTTTTACATTCATTTGAAAATGTAAATGTTTTCATCCCAACAGTAAGGGGTGCAAATGCACCTGCAGTAAAATCGCCTGTGTGTGTGTGTGTGTGTGAGGGGGGGGGGGGGGGGGGGTGTAGGTGTGGGTGTGATGCATCCACACCGAACAAGCAGAATGTGCTGATGTTTAACAATCCACGATCTCAATTGACACTACAAAAATGTAATGCTAAATGTCCTGCAGTTAATTACCTACTTTACAGTTCCAACAAAACGTACACACAAACAAATGTTTGCGCTCACACAAACTGCCAGTTTGCGCTCACACAAACTGTCTCTTGCTAATTTGAGCAACAGTTCTCAAGGTTTTCAGTAGATGTCGCACTTTTCAACATTTTACCGAAACGTTGGTTCCACAGAAATGTGAATACTGGTCTTTATTGGGTTCAAGTTTATTTCCAAGTTTAAATTCTAATACACACAATCTTTTTTATGCAAAATCAGACCAGGTAGCATGAGTATAAGTGATGTCATATTCCATGTCGTATACCGTAATTACACAACCATGTAAAAGTGATACCTGTTTAAGAATATACCGCTTCTTTCTCCCTAAGGAAATTCAGACGTATTAGACATTCTCTGAGGTATAACGTGGTCCCGGTTCTTGGGACACCACCGGATAGAAAATCAGGAAATGACGTACTCGAATGAAGAGAGTTCGTGTAACTTCGGTTCTTTATCAGGAAATGACGTTCCCATATGAAGAGAGTTCGTGTAACTTCGGCTCTTTAAATCGATTTTCATTGGTTTGAGCGTTTCCATGGCATTCAGAAATACAACCGCGCAAATCGAAATATTTCTGAAATGCAGGAGCCGGCATCAAACAAAACAGGTACTTTAAGTAGCAACTTTTGTCAAAATATGTGTATTTTATTACTAGAATTTGGTCGCTTTTGAAGTCAGAAGTTGTTTGCAAAGTAATTTGTTTGCGAGTTTTTAATTAATGACTGATAAGGCCGTCAGAGTTCTCCTTGATGCTAGCTAACGTTGTTAGTTATTGGGTTGATGCTAACGTTGTTAGTCACTTTTTTGCATTCAGATACATGTAGGAACATCTATCTGTATTACATGCTTAGACATATCCAATGTTTATCAGTGTTTATTATGACCAGACCATCCTCAAATCTCAAAGCAGAACAGCTATTTATCAGCCTGCCTTTCCCTGAGTGTGCTTTCTGCCTACCAACCAGTACCCAGTAGGGGTACTAGTAACCCCTACCTCCTGCTCTGCATCCAGCGCTGGGCCCAGCCTCCTGCTCTACATCCAGCGCTGGTCCCAGCCTCCTATCCCTACCCCCTGCTCTGTATCCAGCACTGGTCCAGCCTCCTAGCCCTACCCCCTGCTCTGCATCCAGCGCTGGGCCCAGCCTCCTGCTCTGTATCCAGCACTGGTCCAGCCTCCTAGCCCTACCCCCTGCTCTGCATCCAGCGCTGGGCCCAGCCTCCTGCTCTACATCCAGCGCTGGTCCCAGCCTCCTGCTCTGTATCCAGCGCTGGTCCCAGCCTCCTATCCCTACCCCCTGCTCTGCATCCAGCGCTGGGCCCAGCCTCCTGCTCTACATCCAGCGCTGGTCCCAGCCTCCTGCTCTGTATCCAGCACTGGTCCAGCCTCCTAGCCCTACCCCCTGCTTTGCATCATGCGGTGGTTCCAACCCCCTTGCTCTGTATCCAGCGCTGGTCCCAGCCTCGTAGCCCTACCCCCTGCTCTGTATCCAGCGCTGGTCCCAGCCTTCTACCCCTACCCCCTGCTCTGTATCCAGCACTGGTCCCACCCTCCTGCCCCTACCCCCTGCTCTGTATCCAGCACTGGTCCCACCCTCCTGCCCCTACCCCCTGCTCTGTATCCAGCACTGGTCCCACCCTCCTGCTCTGCATCCAGTGCTGGTCCCAGCTTCCTACCCCCTGCTTTGCATCATGCGGTGGTCCCAACCCCCTTGCTCTGTATCCAGCGCTGGGCCCAGCTTCTTACTCTGCATCCAGCACTGGTCCCACCCTCCTGCTCTTCATCCAGCGCTGGTCCCAGCCTCCTACCCCTACCCCTAGGCCTTAGTGGCCTCTGGCCACTAACCCCTGCACTGCACCCAGCCACTAACCTCATTATATGTTGTTATTATTATCGTGAAATGTTTGTGTATGTTTGTGTAAGTAACTGATTATTGTTTGTTTTGTATTTAAGGACCATCTAAAAAAAGACGGGCCTTCGAGGCCCTAAGTCAGGATCTCCCTGGGCAAGTTTCCAACGTCAAGTATGATGTTAAACGTATCCCTGGACTACTGAGACGTAAATCTGTAAATACCAATCTTTTGTTAGTTTAGTAATGTTTTACAGTTTTACTTCAGAAAGAAGGATCGCTTATCCACGTTGTCCTATTTGTGTTGCTTTAAGGACCACAAGAAGAAATCCGTGAATACCGGTGTTGGTGTTGATGCGGGCGTTGGTGTTGATGCGGGCGTTGATGCTGGTGCTAGTATTGGTGCTGGTATAGATGCTGGTGCTGGTGTTGATGCTGGTGTTGGTGCTGGTATAGATGCTGGTGCTGGTGTTGGTGTCGATGCTGGTATATATGCTGGTGTTGGTGCTGATTCTGGTGCTGGTATAGATGCTGGTGCTGGTGCTGGTGCTGGTGTTGATGCCAATTCCACCATTCATGAGAACAGGGTAAGACAGTTATTTGTGAAAATATTGACAATTTCATAGGATTCAATGTTTACCTTTTGGCCAGTGGATAATTGTGAATTAAAGATTCGGTATCTCTGTTTACCTACCTGTAGAGGATTGAAGCATATCTATGTATTCCATCCCAGGTACCACTGTCTAGCGATCTAGACAAATACATCTGCCTTCTGTTGGAAACAGAAAACGTTATGTTGGTAGATGAGGAGGGTAAAGTGTTCATCATCAACACATTCAACCATTCCACCAAGCGTCTTAATGTGAGTCATTTTTTTTGCCCACTTTATACTTTATAATCTATTTGACGGCAAGTGTCTTTGAATGTCTGTGATGAAGCATGTGATTATATTCTTATCTTTTCTTGAATTGGCAGAATGATGATTTTGCCATAATCACTAGAAGAGCCATGCAGTTTCCAGAGGGCTGCAGGTGGATATATATGTGTTCATGCAATGACCACCATGCCAGGCACATCTTGGCACTGTCTACACACGTGGACACATCCTTTGATGGTATTACGTTTATATTGTACTTAATATGTTAATGAATGTCCAGTATGTAAACTCCCCTTTTACAAATATATCTGTTATCTCGACCATGACAGAGTTGGCCTGGGTGGACTGTCTCCACATCAAGGCATTTAATGGGGTTTTGCCCAGTATTGAGGATGTCCCGGATAGTCCCAGTGAAATGGGTAATTATTCACTTCTCTACTCCATGCCTCTAAAATATAGCCAAAGCATCACAACATTTTGTTTAAACAGCTGCGTTATTTGGACCAATGTTGTTACGGAGGCAACAGTGGTTGTTTACTGTACTATTTATTTTCTTCTCAGAGCACAGTTATGCTACTAATGGAACAACAGAGGTAATGGTGACAGTAATTGGTAATAGTCGTGCCATACAGTAGGTAACTTCATGTCACCAATTGTTCTTTCTCACTGTAGAACAGCAATGTCAAACGTATTCCGTTTGCCGGCAGTTACTTTGTTGTTGAAAAAGATGGATATGCAATCATCAAAGTGAGTGCTGGCGCAATGAGGTGTCAGACGTGCCGTTTGCACCAGAGGAACTGCTGCCACGTGCAAATCCTGCAGGACATCCTCAACGATGAAGCACACCTTTTATCGTTAGGGATTAAGGAGGCAATGAAAGAGGGGTCTCTATACCCTGACACTGTGAAAGAGGCTGTTTCCACAGAACCAGTCCTCTTTCACATTCCTTTACCAGATAGGGTATGTGTTTGTTGACCATGTAGTTTTGTAAAAGGTCTAGGTATTTTTCCCCTCTGTATATGATCCGATTCTGACTCAATTTCTGTTCCAGGTTCGTTATGGGACTGCTGTTCCTAATCTTCACAAAGAGAAGGATGGAGTGTTCCTCCTGTATCCCACCCCCAAGGAACAATGTGACTGTGGCAGGCCATTATCATTGACCCCTCAGAAAGATACACATTTGTACACCAGATGCCATGTGTACAAAGTGAAAGGTATTCACTGAGAATTTTCTAGAACTATTAAGATTTTCCAAAGGTTTATTTCTGACATGATGATTGGTTTTGTACATGGAATGCAATTACAATGTGTTTGTTTTTTCCAAAGGCCACCAACTCACATGCACAATGTGTACCAAAACTCATAACTATGATGGTGGATGTGATTTCATTCTAAACATGGGCACATACATGGTGCACCATGAAGTCCTCAGGGACTATGTTTATCATTTCCTAAATTCAAGGCAAGTTAACTAAATATGATATGTAATTATGTGTAGAAACACAGATTATTATCAAACCTTTGGTGCTCAACATGTTTGTTCTTTATCTGTTACAGCACAACAATGTACAACTTCTTAGAAGTGTACAACACTCATCTGCGAGATGCAGGGACACAGGACTCTCTCCAGATGTCCTACCGCAAGTTGAGGGATGCAGTCATAGCCTTTTTGCAGCTTCTGTCTGCAGACTTTAGCTGGGGATTCAAATGTCCCATCTGCCAAGATAACTTCAAGTTAGTTCTGTAACAAAGTTGCAAATGGTCTGGATATACAGCCATGAAAATAATTAAGAGACCACTTAACATTGATTGTGGACTTTGGAGTGGTCTTTAAATTTTTTCCATGGCTGAATATCACAACAATGTTTGGAGCTTGTAATTAAGTATGTGATGTATGTGTACATTGTCTCAATAGTGAGGTTGTTATGGATGGCACCTCTTTGGGGTATCAGCAGCGGTATGGCCTCAAAGAAAGGCTTGTTCCTGGCCAAACTGTAATGAACAGTGGAAGATAAGTCTGTGATTTTCTTGTTTTAATCATTGTGTGTCTCAGTGTGTGTGCACGCCAATGTTACCTCTATAATTTTTACATTTAAATGATTAAGGCCTTATGTTATTATGACCTTTCTAAATTTGTTTCTCCTTCATTCAATTTACCAGTCACAGAACGCGAACTTTGATTCCTGAGCCAGACCTCCGTAAGCTGCTGCAGCGCTACAGTGCAGACGGGCTCCTCCCTGGAGAACACAGGGAAATGATGTCACAGAGTGCCAAAAGCGCCCCATTCCTCCTGCCCCTTTTGCAGAAGTTGGCCCTGACTTCACCCACACACGCAAGTGAGCCCTACCGCCCTCTCTTAACACAAGTCAGCAAGAACTCCCCTGCCTGTGCTCTGCTACATCCCAGTAGAGAACTCGGGGAGTTGATGTCAGAGATGGAGGGATTGAAGTACAGCCAGATCGAGCGGCAACCAGCACTTTTAGGGAAACTTGCCAAGGAATGCCCTTTGTTTTTTAGCTTGGTTGGGATGGAAGGGACTTTTCCTCAGGAGGTGGTACCCATCTTTCAGTGCCTCTATAAAAAGGCACTGGAAACAGTGTCCACACCTCCGGTCTCGACACCCCTAACTTCCCCAGAGGATCCTGGGCATTACTTCCCAAATCTGCCTCCTGTGAGAGACAGAGGCTTGTACACTACAGACAAGTGTAAAAAAGAGGCCAGTGACTGTAGGAAGACAGCAGGCAGACACCCTAACCTGATCCCTGGCATATTCACCCTGTTCTGCACACATGGTGAGGTTACTTTACTTGAACATTGACATTACACTATTGAAATTAATGAATACTGCTGGTAAGGTTATTGAGGTTTTGTTTTACTGTTTTGTTACACAATGGAATGTTTTTTGTACTTCAGGTGTTTGTCTTGGGTTTTCAATAATGGAGCAAGTGGAGTCGGTGAACGTGCCGTTTACCATACTCCGGACACGTTTTCGACAATGTAAGTTCAGGTTTTGCTTAGCATTGGTGTGACTAATTATCTGTGAATTTGTTGTCCGTAATCATCTGTGTGCACCCCATTTAGGCCCCAAGACAGTCATATATGACAACGCCTGTCAGCTGCAAACCTACTGCTTGCGGAGGGACCCAGGTTTTTTTAGAGAGACTTGGTTTCTTGTGGATCGTTTGCACTGGCGCAACCACTCAGGTGATTTGCAGTGCTTTTTATTCCGGGTACTTGCCTTTTTATATTGCAAATGCGAGTCAATGAAACTGTTGTGTTTTTTAATTATTTAAGGGTGTAACATTGGATACAATCTGGACAGCTATCCTCAGTTCCAGAAAATAAATTCTCAGGTGGCAGAGCAGAATAACTCGCTCTTGAAGAAGATGAAAGGACAACTGTCCTACATGAACAGGGAGAACTTCATCAGGCATCTGATGCTCTTCCTGTGGCACAGATCATGCAAAGTCATTACGAAACTTTGAGGTAAACATGTATTATGCAACGTGTGTGTGGAGATGAAGACTGCAAGCATGCGCCCATTCAGACTACAATTCAATGATATATAGTTTTATACTTTTATCTTTTTATTAATTTGTTATCTACTTTTATTATCTATCCCTTCTTCACTTTAAAGGTATGTAATGACTTGGAGCAATACACCCAAGACCATCAACCAAAAGATATCGGCAGCCAACTCAACCACAATATGTCAAAAGTCATTTTTCCATCTGTATTGTTTATTTTCCCATTTTAAGTGTTTGTTTAATCAACTTGTTTCATTGGCCCTGTTACATAAACAAATTAAACAAATGTATCTGTGTTTCCTATAAACCCCCCTATCAATCTGGAAGGATATATCATTTTAAAATCCTTTCCCATATTATAAGCCAATAATCTTTATGGCGTTCAAATACAGATAGCCTATGCATAAGTACACCTTGCACACATATGTATAGGCTTAGAAATAGGTGAGACATGGATGCATTTCATTAAAGACAATCACGTAGGCCTATTAGATTTGAGCGTTTATTGATACCATGACATGGAAATGGTTTGACTTTGGCAGAATGCATGATCTAAGGCAGTGGTTTTCAACAGGGGGGCGCGGAGAGATCATTACGGCGGCGCCATTGGTTTACTTTACAAGAAAAGAATACAATAATATTTTATGTAGGCTACTCGGTGTTCTTCATGAAAATACATTTAAGTTGCCATGGAGGAGCAGTTAGTCAAATTAAAGAGTGACACCAGATTGCGACACCTCTTTAGCTCTTGCTCTGCCTTCGTTTTGGTTGAGTGTGATTACTGAATATCCTCAGTTGACTGATGCCGCCTTGACACATGATGTGGAAGACTTGGGGGGGCTTTAGTTCCAAAACGTTGAGAACCCCTGATCTAAGGGAATGACTCCTCGATGCTACCATGCATACACGACATATGAGGCAGGGAGCAATATCCCCCTGATGGATATAACATACAAACAGCAAGGGGGAGAAGGGGATGGTGCAGGGCGGCAGCAGCACTGATCATACAACAATCGGGGTGAGTGTGCGTATCTGCGCGTCCTTTTAAGGCCGTCTTATCGGTTGTGGCACAGGTGTAATGATGAGCGGGTGACGCACGCTACCCGATTGCCACAGAAAGGTTCGCTGCAGTGACAGTGGTATCGAACTTTATGTCAATGTGTTTTTGTGGATTGACTAGTAATTACATCCATAATCCGAGATTACAGCACTCATAGCCTATATTCAAATGATTGAATGAATCTATTTTGTGTCATCATGTTATCATCACAGATATGAATTGTTATATCGTATTGTAATATTCTACTGACACTGACAGATTTCCTCCTGCAAATGTGTCTAATACCCACACTCAAGCATGCCATTTTGGCCAAAAATTAGGGTTAGGGTTAAGAGTTCCTTTCAAGGTGCAGATTCATGTCTTTGTACAGTAAAAAACAGGGGTTAGTTAAACTCTCTCTTTCAATATCAAACCCCTAGCCCGAATTGGGACTCAATAGCGCCACCTAGAAGTGGTATTGTTTTTAACTGAAAACCTGCTTTGTAGTCACATATAAGCTCTTATCTTTTTGAAATTCAGATAGAAGATCCATTATCACACCCTTAATGCATTTGGTTGGAAACACATGATAAATATTAACAGAAATTGAGTTTTTAAAGATAATATAATACAATGTACGTAGAAGTTGCATTGGTGAGTGTTGACTAGAAGTGTGACATTTATTGGTGTCTAATTAACCTAAACATTCCTTTACAAGTCCGATTTGATGAGGATATGGAAAAATATAGCTTTAAAAAAAAGAACTACAAGTCCCATCATGCCCGCAATACAATTGCATTGTGAATACCCCGTATTTGTAGTCCAATTAAGGTCCGGTAACTCACTTTGGGTAGTTCTCAATTGCAATGGTGTTTTGATCGAGATTAAAGGTTGTATTTTTATTGGCTCTGCTGCAAATGTAATTTAGGGTTTATTTGGGTTAATTTTATGTGTACAGATTAACAATTTGGATCTGATGTGTCTGTGATGTAGCTACCTATGAGGATGTTTAGCATTTTATTTTGTCTGATGTCTCATATTGTCTCATATGTTATACTGTATGTACTTGTTCTCGAATGAGATCGCGTATACAAGCGGCCGAAATGAGTTTTCTCCGCAGGGTGTCCGGGCTTTCCCATAGAGATAGGGTGAGAAGCTCAATCATCTGGGAAGAGAGTAGAACCGCTTCTCCTCCGCGTCGAGAGGAACCAGTTGAGGTGGCTCGGGCATCTGATGAGGATGCCTACTGGACGCCTTCCTGGTGAGGTGTTCTGGGCATGTCCAACTGGGAAGAGGCCCCGGGGAAGACCCAGGACACGCTGGAGGGACTATGTCCCTGGCTGGCCTGGGAACGCCTCGGGACAAGCGGCAAATGACGGACGGACTTGTTCTTGTATCTATTATTTAAATTTGACATGCCTTGCCATGTATTAGTTTGTAGAGTATCATTAATGCAGGAATTCTTCTAAATAAAGTTCATAAAAATAAAGACATTTGTCTACATTACACTGATAACACTGTGGGCCTCATTCGCAGACGTAGCGTTATTAGCGCCATGGCCAACCCGCAGATTGTGCACGCTGTGAAACTTTAGTTTACGTCGTATTTACGAAACTTGCAGGTCATCAGGTAATCAACGCCTTTCTCCACCCACTTTACCGTACATTGCGAGCATTTAAAAGCGCAATTGAATGGGCGTCCTTCTCTCTTTCTATCATGGATCAGCCACCAAAGTCAAAACAGCATGACTGTTTGACATGATCCTGATGCCAATATTTGTAATGTAGCGAGGAGTTTAACAACTGCTGGAATGGAATGTGAACACTGAGTCGGAGATTCGATGTATTCTTCCAGTATCTGTGCTATTGTGTGGCTGCTTAATCTGTAACGTGTAATGATTTCGTGTTCACTCAACTCAAAAAGTGTGATCCTTGTGGCAAAAATCATTTGGCCTATATATGTCTTCGTCTTGCTCGGGTTACGGCTGCCATTTCACCAGGAGGCATTTGCGCATCCTGGTTTACGCTTGCTTTTAAAAGGCGGATAATTTTCAACGCAAAATAGAAGCGCACTTTCACAGGCGGTTTTTGTACATACCGCCGAATACACAATTAGGCGCACTTTGCGCATCCCCTCCCATATCTTTATGGGAAACTCCCACTTTTCCCTGACCCTATATGCATGACACGGACAAGCGCAATTTGCCATTTTCAGTTCCCGCGACAGGCAGTCTGCGTTTTTACCTCATTGCTGCATGTTTGTACATACCTCGCCTTGCTTTTATACGCAAATTGCGAAACAAATACGCCTGAAGTGGGCGCAAAAGCGTTAGGCCCTGTGTATCGTAACGAATGGAATGACCCTGTCCAATCCAATTACTAGATTGGAACTAAGTGTCAATAACTGTTGTATTAACTAGGCTACTCAAAAACCAAAGACTAAGTATGAGTCAAGTTCATTTTATACAATATTTATTCACATTTATTTACATGTTAATTTACAGTGGCTGCACTCCCTCAGAGCTATTTGGATAGCTGGCAACCTCCATTTCTACATTGTCAACCTGAAAAAACCCACACAAATAGTGTAAAAACACTGCAGGGGCTTGCAACCCTGCTTCATAATGTTAAAGCCTGTACACCGATGTATCTATAGGAATGCTAGAACCTAAATTACAGTTAACCTTTAACTTCAGGTTTGTACAATGAGCTGTGTGTGTGTGATATAATATGTGGTTCAAGACTCAAAGTGGGGGTAAGATAAAAAAAGTACTTTTCTGAGGGCAGGTATGATGCGTTAGTGTTTGGGCGCAGGTGGAGTGAATTTAGGGTACAAAGGTGTATTTTTTCACGAGAGATGAGTGTCTTAACTCTCAATGGCTTACTGATGAAATTGAGCATAGATACACAAATATTTTGGTAATTGAATACTAACATCTGGAGTCAAGCCGTACAAATTGTTGTATGTGGAGATGATTTTTCGTAGTATGGATGCTGTAAACATGCCCCTGTTTTCCCCTAGAAATGTGGGGGGAAAAAGTAGTAAGTCATGAGTGATATGGGGAGTACATGATGCTGGACATTGGATTTGTAGTTAGCTTGAAGCAGCAAAACCTCAGTTGTGATCTACACACACACCACTGTTTGGAGAGGAAAAGGGCAAGTCCTCTGGCCACCACGGTGGCGGGCAACCGGCCATGTAAGGACCTCCATGGATATTGTTTTCTTTGGCTAACAAAAAGTCAAATGAATTTGAATTATTTATATCATCACACACAACAGTTAAGTTTAATCAGGTATCGGGTACATACACAAATTTAAAATTTAAATAATAATAGTAGGAAATCACCATGTTGTCTGACAAGCTGCCCCACAAGGCAGCGCAAGAAACTTATTTCAATATCTGGGTTAATATAAACCCTTTCCTTGTTGATGGAACGTCCACCTGAGATACAAAATACAACAAATACCTCACATTATTAAAACAGATGACCTGTTGCATTCTAGTAGGCCCATTGTCTGTTTATCTATTCTTTGGTCTCATAAATTAATATTTACCAGCCACACGTATCCTTTTCGAATTCCTGAACACCATAACCAGTTCACTCTTCCTTTCACAGGTCCAAAATGATTTCAGGCACTCAGCACCTAATGAAATAATTTGGGATTATTTAGCAGGTTTTGCATATATTCAAACATACCTTATATCACCTTTTATGAAACCTTCTACATATTGTTAGTACAATAAGCATATACAACATGTGCAAAAGTAAAAATGCATTATAATGCAGCTGTGTCAGGATACAAAAAAAAACCATGAGGTTACACTCTGACATATACAGTGAGGGAAAAAATGATTTGATCCCCTGCTGATTTTGTACGTTTTGCCACAATGCTAACCATTTTTTAACAATTTTGACATTCGTTTTTCTTGATGTTTTTGTTATTCTGTCTATCGCTGTTCAAATACATGTAAAATATACCATAACAATTTTTGACTAATTACAGACTCATTTCTTTGTCAGTGGGCAAATGTACAAAATCAGCAGGGGATCAAATCTCTCACTGTATTATTGATCATATGATAAATTATTAGAACATTTTTTAATACCTAAACTATAGTAACAAAACTGTAAAGCGATCAAATTACGGCCAAATAAATGTAATGCCCTTTGTGTTGATAAGTGAAGCTGAAAACACTGAAACTGCTTATATTCTCCAGCATCACAGGTATTTAACACCCAGTCAATGAATTGCTTATGCTCAGAACAACACTTCAATAAACTCCTCAAAAAAAGTTCTGAAACGTTATTTCGGTCGATTATTCCTACCCTTCAATTAAAACCAATTGGTATTGTATTTCATATCGTTGGAACGCTGTACGTGCCAGAGTGACCAACGCAAACATGTTGGCTGACTTGCGACAAATCCTGCTGGAGGGATGGGATGCCATCCCACAGTAGTGTGTGACCATGCTGGTGACCAGCATGAGGAGGAGGTGCCAAGCTGTTGTGGCTGCATATGGATCTTCCACACGCTACTGAGGTCCCTGGCAGTGTCAAATGAATAAAGTGTAATAAAATTGCCAATATGTGTTGTTTTTTTCCTTTATTATTCCTGTGGGAGAGTGCAATCATCCAATCCACCAAGCAACTCAAAATGAGAGTGAATACCAACAGAAGAATATTGCAGGGGATTTTGGCAAAGAAAATTGGTCCGCTACCCACACGGTTAGCTGTGTTGCTCATTCCACAAATGCACGATCCTTACAAGTTGTAACTAATTGGTAAGGTGACTAATCAGGCTTTCTAACAATTTAAAATACAATACCAATTGGTATTATTGAAGGGGAGGAATAATCGACCAAAATGGTTTTTGAGGAGTTTATATGGAACATTGCAGTATGAACATCTGCAAAAGAACAATAACATTTCACATGAAGGCAATTACTGTTTAGTAACAAGGGCATGTACTTTCGTACAGTAACATAATATTGGAGTAAAACAGTAGTAAGGCCATGTTCCCTTTCATGTAAATTGTTTCTTATTTTCTACCAAAATACCTGAATGCCTCCATATGGGTTCAATTCCCTTAGAGGGGAAATTAACCCAAGTGGCATTCACCAGAGGTGAATGCCCGAAACGCTCCTCACTCTCCCTACACCATGCATTTATCTGTTCAGAAAATCATTAGATAATTTGTATCGCTTTAAGAGGCTCATTCTACCTTTTCTATATGGACGAATATCATTTTTATGGTTCACCTCATGCATACAAGTGTTAGTGTCCATGAATAAGTGAGATACTGATACACTGCATAGACAAACACAAAAGATACATAGTATTACCTTCTTTTCAATGGACAGCCAACGTGTGAGATGGAACCTGCGTTCCTTCTGCCTCTCGTTTCTAGGACGAAACTTTGGCTGCTTCTTGGGGACAGAGAAGGATTTGTGCAGCATTAGAGATATTATGACATACTTAATGGGTACATGGTGAGGGGATACATCGATATTAAGCTGCTTATGCTTTATAGGCCAGAAGCATACTTACGTAATAAAGATACAAAATAATATAACTTATAAATACTAACATCAGTTAAATTTAATTTGTACAATCATCATTTAGTATACCTGCTGCCCTGACGCAAGAACATCCTCCTGACACTCTTCTGGACTCAGATCACCCTCCTGGGTTGCCTGATCCTCAAGATCCTGGACTGAGAGGGAAATATGAAAGTTTCAAGAGTAACTAAGCACAATATTTCAATCAGGCATCAACATTTATTGAAACCAGCATGACATTCAACATAAAATGCTTAAAAGCGGGAGGGGAAGGTAGGGATCAGTGCTGGATGCAGAGCAGGAGGTAGGGGTAGGAGGCTGGGACCAGCGCTGGATCTAGAGCAGGAGGGTGGGACCAGCACTGGATGCAGAGCAGGACGCTGGGACCAGCGCTGTTAGGGGTAGGAGGCTGGGCCCAATGCTGGATACAGAGCAAGGGGGTTGGGACCACCGCATGATGCAAAGCAGGGGGTAGGAAGCTGGACCAGCACAGGATGCAGAGCAGGAGGGTGGGACCAGTGCTGGATACAGAGCAGGGGGTAGGGCTATGAGGCTGGGACCAGCGCTGGATACAGAGCAAGGGGGTTGGGACCACCGCATGATGCAAAGCAGGGGGTAGGAAGCTGGACCAGCACAGGATGCAGAGCAGGAGGGTGGGACCAGTGCTGGATACAGAGCAGGGGGTAGGGCTATGAGGCTGGGACCAGCGCTGGATACAGAGCAAGGGGGTTGGGACCACCGCATGATGCAAAGCAGGGGGTAGGAAGCTGGACCAGCACAGGATGCAGAGCAGGAGGGTGGGACCAGTGCTGGATACAGAGCAGGGGGTAGGGCTACGAGGCTGGGACCAGCGCTGGATACAGAGCAAGGGGGTTGGGACCACCGCATGATGCAAAGCAGGGGGTAGGAAGCTGGGACCAGCACTGGATGTAGAGCAGGAGGCTGGGCCCAGCGCTGGATGCAGAGCAGGGGGTAGGGCTAGGAGGCTGGACCAGTGCTGGATACAGAGCAGGGGGTAGGGATAGGAGGCTGGGACCAGCGCTGGATACAGAGCAGGAGGCTGGGACCAGCGCTGGATGTAGAGCAGGAGGCTGGGCCCAGCGCTGGATGCAGAGCAGGAGGTAGGGGTTACTAGTACCCCTACTGGGTACTGGTTGGTAGGCAGAAAGCACACTCAGGGTACCAGGGGTTGTGGACCTGAAAGGCAGGCTGATAAATAGCTGTTCTGCTTTGAGATTTGAGGATGGTCTGGTCATAATAAACACTGATAAACATTGGATATGTCTAAGCATGTAATACAGATAGATGTTCCTACATGTATCTGAATGCAAAAAAGTGACTAACAACGTTAGCATCAACCCAATAACTAACAACGTTAGCTAGCATCAAGGAGAACTCTGACGGCCTTATCAGTCATTAATTAAAAACTCGCAAACAAATTACTTTGCAAACAACTTCTGACTTCAAAAGCGACCAAATTCTAGTAATAAAATACACATATTTTGACAAAAGTTGCTACTTAAAGTACCTGTTTTGTTTGATGCCGGCTCCTGCATTTCAGAAATATTTCGATTTGCGCGGTTGTATTTCTGAATGCCATGGAAACGCTCAAACCAATGAAAATCGATTTAAAGAGCCGAAGTTACACGAACTCTCTTCATATGGGAACGTCATTTCCTGATAAAGAACCGAAGTTACACGAACTCTCTTCATTCGAGTACGTCATTTCCTGATTTTCTATCCGGTGGTGTCCCAAGAACCGGGACCACGTTATACCTCCATTCTCTGGTTCAACCATTGAAGAGGGGTGAAGATATCGCGATATGTTGCCCAGCCACCCCGCACAGCGAGGGAGAGGCTGCAGCGGTAACAGCAGCAGTCCCGTCTGCATCTGGAAGGAAGCGGAAATACACGCACGATAGCTCGGGCAACAAAAAAAACAGACGTATTTTTATTTCACATCTAAAAAAGGAAATAAAACAGAGGGATACAAATACGGAGGACATTTTATTGAACAAGACATTGGACTAAAACCTATTGCTTAGAAGGGTGAGTTTTCTCGTTTATCGCTATCCAACAAAAGTTATCTAGACACCATTAACGTGAGCTAACGGTAACTAGCTTGCTGGTAAGGTACGGGTCTCTTCGTTTAGGTAATAGGGCCGCCCCACGCTGCACCCGTCCTTTTCCAATACCGTTATTGGCCCATTATTGTTGACAGTTATGGATATCACGTGGGTGAATGTATGTCATGCATTATCTATATACTCTTGTATATTGTTATAAAAACTACATATGTACGTTTGTCTGTAGATGTACTTGTATGTCGACACCACAGGGTATATTGTCATTCGCTAGTTAAATGAAACAACCAGAAATATGATAGTTAATACACTGTATTTGTAAATAGTAAAACATTCAGTTGAAACACGTTTCAACATCTCGATAAGGAGAGTTATAACTTTCTAAAGTAAAAGTGAAAACCTAGAGCTAGTGTTGGCTAATGTCTTCCCCTTGGTTAAGTAACCTACATGATTGCTTACTAGCCGATCCGTATGACAGAGACACATGTTTTTTTCCACCTGCAGCTGAAATTAGAGACGTTTGTGCTAGGTTGGTTTAAGGAGCAGTTTCTTGACAGCATAACACGGCACAGGCGGGTCTCTGTGACCCTTCCCAGTTAACAGGGCATCACCCTGGTGACTCAAAACGAATAAACCCAATTAACATTTTGTTTTCTTCTTTTTACTTGTTGGCTAGCTAGCAACGCTAGTAGGCCTGCCTATATAGTTATCATGGACACGAAACATTTCCAAAGCACGTTGATGTGTTTTAACTCTCTGTTAATGACCAGCCTGACTGCATGCCTGGTTTATTACCTACGTCAGCTAACTCTGCGTGAAACTGTAACTTTATTACGGATGATAAGCTGTTAGCAATGTAAATATTAGCTACCTAGCTAGGACTGCCTGCTTGTACCTTACTGCTTTGAACGGGTGGGTTCACTCACTCTTTCGTGGCGTCTGCACTTGCTAGCTGTGACTACTGTTAAGTATTAAAACACCTTTCGTTCAGAAAAGTTTAGAATATGATTGACATAGTTGTTCTTTGTCACGGCTGATGGGGAAGTCGTGGATAAGTTGTCTGTGCACTCTCTGGACAATGCCGTTAGCTAGCTAGCTAGCCAGTCTATCAGTCTGTGCCTGCTGTCAAATCCGGTCTACCATTATTGGAGTGCACTGAGAACGACATCCATCTGCCTACATATGATGTAATCACGTATTTTATTAAAGTGTTGGCACAGAAACGCTAAATACATTCAATCGTTTAAAACGCTGTTTGTCTGTCACCATGTCATGGTTTTAAGCGCATAACAGTAATTCAATCAGGACACTCGGACGTTAGCTGCTTGACCAGCTGGTCAGCTAGCTAGCTTAGCTCTAGAACTACTGAACACGGACCACCGATGTTGTTTTTATTTGCAGGTACCTCCGAGTGCCCTGAATGTGAGGATCCTACCGGCCAGGGACGGGTCCTAGACGGGAGGAGAGACTCGGGAGAACCGCGGCTGTGTTTCAGTGTGAGTGCCTGGGCACGCACGGCTATAGCCACACAACTATCCCAACCACCGAAGCTATGGAGGCCATCGCAAAATATGACTTTAAAGCCACTGCTGATGACGAATTAAGTTTTAAACGTGGGGAAATATTAAAGGTAAATACCAGTTAAATCCTCTCTCTCTAAATGTATCATGTCATTCCGTTTCAATTTAAGGTTGGTGAATGTTTTTGTGTCCTTCGTGTATCCCTTAAGTTCGACAGCTGACATACCACATCACCGTCATCCTACACTTCACCTACAGGGGTTTAGTTGATGATGTGTTGCTTTATCATGTTGTTAAATATTGACAAATTAATAGCCAGGTCAAGTGAGATATGTTAGTGTAATAAACGAATGTCTGCCAAAGGTTGCTAGACTACTTAATGTTCTCTGTACTGCAGTAATCTTCAGTGCCCAGAGGCTATTTTTGGTGCTCAATCATTGCCTGGAATAGTGAATTTGAATGATACAAACTAGATTCCAGGAAATATTTGTCTTATGAAAGTGAAATGGTTTTCAAGGAAAATTAACATCTATATTCCTTTTCTGAATAGAGCCCTCATGTTGTCCTCTAGAGCTCTGAGGGGGTCAGGGGTCAGTGAGGGAGTCTGCTGGAAAATATGAGGTGGTTCTGTTGTAGGTAAATTCTTGTTCTAGAAACATTCTTGTTCTGGGTTTTCTGGGTGATGCTGGAGCAATGAAGGTGGAACCAGGTGTGCAGCGTGCAACACTCAGAGGGGGGCAGCTGACCCGTTTATGGAAAGCCCAAGTATTTCTTTATCTTCCTCTCTATTCCTCTCTTTCTCTCCCTCCTCTCAATCTCTCTCTTTCTCTCTCCCACCTCTCTTTCTCTCTATCCCTCTATTTCTCTCTCTCCCCCCTCTCTTTCTCTTTCCCACTCTCTTTCTCTGCATCCTTCTCTATCTGTCTCTCCCTCCCTCTATCCTCCCTCCCTCGCTGTCTCTCTGCAGAGTTCAAGCCGTTCTCTGTGTGATAGGATATCAGGGATATTAAGGAAGGACACAGAGCCATTGTGGCCGTAGAAGGGCTGGGATTTAAATGCAATCGACATAATCCTTAACGTCACTGGGTGGGGTGGAGGGAGAGGGCATGTTGGCGTTGTGCATAAGCTCTAGAGCTGGTATTTGTTTGATCTTGCGTGTGTCTTTTTAATGATGGAGGGAGAGAGGGGGAGATGGAAGGAGAGAAGAGGGGGACAGAGACAGATTGGGGGGTGGAGAGACAGATATACAGTACCAGTCAAAAGTTTGGACACATTCCCAGATGGAGAAAGGGTTTGTATGACTGGAGTAAGAAAGAGAGAGATAGCTAGACTGTGGGCAGGTGGATCACATGCTAGCAGGCTTCTGCTCCATGAAGGCTGAATCCTGTAAATCCAACCTGCATGGCCTGCCCGCTCCAGCTGCCCCAGCCATCCACATCACACTCAGCATTTTATTATTCATTTTGCTGATGCTTTTATCCAGGGTGACATAGAATCAAGGATCAAAGGGTATCGTTCAGTATATAGTTGGTCAGAAGTTAAGGATCATGCACATTGCAAATCAACCACATCTCAGCTACCAGGGAGGCACTGTACTCAGTTGCTATCAACACAAATTTCTGTTGACTAGCAACAGTCTTCCATATGTGAGAACATGCAGGTAGTGAGAACTGGTATGCTAGGTGTGTGTGTGTTGCAGGGAACGCTTTCTGAATGTGATCTGACTGTCCCATCAGTGATGGTTAAGACTGAAGCACTGCAGGATTAGAGGGAGGAGAAGGGTTAGGGAGGGATGGAGGAGAGGAGGGAAGATTGCAGATGAGGGAGGGAGGGAGGGAGGGAGGGAGGAGAAGAGGTAGGAAAGAGAGGAGGGATGGAGGAGAAAAGGAAGCATGGAGGAGAAGAAGGGACCAGATGGGGTTCTGGTTATACTAAGGTGTGGCATACTGAGGATGGTCCTCCTTGTGTCTCAGGCCTCACAACACCCAGGCCTCACAGCCCTCACCCTAACCCAGGCCTCACAGCCCTCACCCTAACCCAGGCCTCACAGCCCTCACCCTAACCCAGGCCTCACAGCCCTCACCCTAACCCAGGCCTCACAGCCCTCACCCTAACCCAGGCCTCACAGCCCTCACCCTAACCCAGGCCTCACAGCCCTCACCCTAACCCAGGCCTCACAGCCCTCACCCTAACCCAGGCCTCACAGCCCTCACCCTAACCCAGGCCTCACAGCCCTCACCCTAACCCAGGCCTCACAAACCTCACCCTAACCCAGGCCTCACAAACCTCACTCTAACCCAGGCATCACAGCCCTTCAAGAGGGGGAGGGGGGAGGAGGAGAAGTTGGAGGGGGAAGTGATCAAGTCAGCACAGAGAGAAGGGAGCTAAATATAAGTCTACTTATAAAATTTGCATATCAGAGAAAGAAAAAACGGATTTCTGTAACTTTCACAGCCGGCAGTTTGGCAGAGAAGCAGCTCTGTAACTGGTGGAGAGGTAGGGGGGGGGGGGGGCTGAGGGGAGAGAAGGTGTTAGCAGAGAAGTTGTGTTAAGGTTGGGTTAAGAAAGGAGTGATGTAGAGAAGATATGGATGGGGGAATAGAAGGAGAGAAGGTATTAGTTAAGTTACAGACATTACAGACGGTCTGCAACAGACGTTTTAATTTCAGATCCATTTCTAAGAAGCTGATGATCTCATGACTTCCTCTGCGAATGGAGAAGTTGCTTCTACAGGAAATGTTGGATTATACAGAAGGGTGTTAGTTAGGGAGTTACAGTTGGGTTAGTATTTATTGAGGGTTAGTAATTTAGGGTTAGTTGGTTAGTTAGTTAAGCAGATAGGGTTAGTTAGTTAATAAGTTAGAGTATTTGACATGGTGAGGTGGCCCCATCCTCTACTGTTGATGGCATTGAGAGTCTGTCTCTGAACCACAACGTTCTGATCAGCTCCTCTTCTTCCTCTGAGGCAGCTGTCGGAAACTGCACTCAGTCTTTATCTTCTGTTGGCTTAAAATGGAAATGTGGAGGATTAACTAATACCATGGAGCGTGTTGTGTGATTGTGTGTCATCTGGGCTGAAAAAGAGGAAGCTACGCACTCTTCAAACTTGTCTCTGAGTGATTGGGCCAGAGAACCAGCCAGTCACCCAGAGAACCAGCCAGTCACCCAGAGAACCAGCCAGTCACCCAGAGAGACACCATGTTAGGACTCCTTTACTCTCCCAGCAAGGGATTTGCTGACAGAACTAAGCCTTCTACTGCAGAACAACAGACCCTACACCCAGTCTCTTTCTAAATCTCTGGGGAGAAAAAAAAATTATGGCATGTTGTTTGTAGCAATAAGCCGACTAGCAACCTATTGTAAATTTACTATAAATAGGGTAACGTAATGCATTTGAAGTTTATCCTCATCTTCCATAGCTTTTAGGAGCAAATCTAATATCATCATACTGTATAAACTACGTGTCAAAGTCAAGGCCCCTGTCCCAAATATGGCGGGAGCTTAAATGGTATATTGAAATAAGTCTACGCTGCTTTACAGCGTGCATTGACCATAAACGACATCTCTCACAATGCATTTCAATTATGTTACGGCAAAGTGACAACGTATGTTACGGCAAAGTGAGAACGTCCCGCCTCTTGAAAGCAGTGTATACACATCGGTGTTTAACGCAAAGACAAAAAAAATTGCCCTGGTATTTTTGCTCAGACCGGCACACCACAATCGGTCGGACGGAGGGGTGGAGCCTGTTAAGAGATGTGATTGGGCCAGCCCACTGTCAGTATGGAAAATGAACCAATGGGCCGCTGTCCCTGCTTTGCGGGCTGGTTGTTGGCCAATTTTAAGTTTATAAAAAATTAAAAAGATTTATTTATATATATATATATATATATATATATATTGAATACCATATCATATCGCCCCCAAGTGCGTTGGCCCACCGGGCATTTTCCCAGTATGCCAGATTACCAGTGCAGGCCTGAATGCAGCCGGTTCTGCAAACGTACCCCATGTGCATTTTCAGCCAAGGTCCTCGGGCATTCAACCCAAGTTGGTATCGCTCTCGAACTTGGTTAGAGTACTCAGCCAAGCTAGATGCATGTTTCTGCTTCCCCTGTCGACAATTTGGAGCCAGAAATGATAAAGACATCACATTCACGAGACAAGGTTTTACCAATTGGAAAACGGCAATGTTTATTTTACATAAAGCTCAAAAAGCTATTTTGCGCTCAAATGAAGGCCAAAAAAGTTTGCACGCGCGCTTTGCACACTCACATTAACTGTGGAAGTCCCTATCTAGCATCACATCAGACACAGAATATGTCCTAGGTTTGGGCAAATCCACGAATGTTTACAACTAAGGGTGCTCCGATCGATCAGTCACCGATCATTATCCGCCGATAATCATTTTAAATACTCAGAGCGGTAGTCACTATAAAGGCCGATCAAAAGAGCAGATTTTTTTTTTTTTTTGCACTTTATTGCCCATGGTTCTTATCTCCTACCTAGAGAAAAAATTTGAAACAATATTTTGACTATGGCCTTTTATGTTACAGATTTTATAGTCTAATGATAAAATGTATAAAGACTCTGTTTATTCTGCTTTTGTAATTTATTATTTGGCAGCAAGTTACATTTGTTTATTTATAAGTGATTTTCAATAACCCAGCATAGGGTGCTATGGTTTATGTTGCGTCTCTAAAAAGTATAGAAAAGTGGAGCAGAAAAGTGTTAAACATGTTTCCTGCCACTAAATACACAGTTGTTGTTTATTCTTAATATTTTATTTATTTTCTATACTTAATATACATTGTTGTTAAGAACAGTTAAATAGATAAATGGTTAGGGTTAGGGCTACATGATAAATAGAAGGCTAGGGTTAGGGTTAGAATAGAAGGCTTCAAACAGACCCCTTAATCAGTTTGCACAGACAAGGAATTTACTTTGGCAGGAAGGTGCATACATTCAACATATAGAGGGTTTTCACGGACGTCACATTCTGGGCAGTAACCCGGATGCGCGGCCATCTTGGAGGCACTCGATGTAAACAACTCAACGGAGTACAACGAAAATAACGTAAATTCTTCACTCTTTGGTACAACTGTAGCCATGTCTAAATGACCGAAAAGGTCACCAAAACGTGTCCAAGATAATAACATGTAGGCTTATCTTATCTTATGAAACTAACTCAGATAGTGTACAGTGTACATAGCAAACTGGGGGTCTTTGAAATGAAAAGAAAAACACGATTGAGTGTCACTTGGCTACACCTTGAGAATTGCAATGATATCATACAGTTATGGTTAGGTTGATTTAAGACGCTATTGCATTACTTACTTTCGCCTTCACAACACAACGGTCGTTGAGGACTTGGTACTGCATCTCCCTCACCCATCCACACACCATCTGATTGTAGGCCTCCAAACCTTTGTAAGCTTGAAGGTCTTCCGCTGTATATGGGCTTGGCGAGAAAACCAGGTAGTTCACAATATCTGGATGTCCGACTGAAGGCAGAATCACAGGGTCGTCACAGATCCAAGAAGAGGGAGCTAACTGGTAGGGATCTGCACCGCCAATAAATCAAATTTTCTCAACATATCGATGGTTTTCTTGCGGTCCAAGGCCTTCCCTGTATGCCTTTGGATCTTGGACACATTTTGGTGACCTTTTCGGTCGTTTAGACATGGCTACAGTTGTACCAAAGAGTGTAGAATTTACGTTATTTTCGTTGTACTCCGTTGAGTTGTTTACATCGAGTGCCTCCAAGATGGCCGCGCATCCGGGTTATTGCCCAGAATGTGACGTCCGTGAAAACCCTCTATAGGGATCATAAATTTTGAATAGTGATGTACAAGTTTAACTATACAAACTACTAATGGTACAAGGTCTAACTAATACTAAGGGGCTGTTAGAATTTAGGAGAAAAAAAAGATCGGTAATTGGTGATCCGACCCAAAAATTCTGATCGGAGCACCCCTATTTATAATGTCTGTCTCCGCACCTGATTAACACTCGGATCGATAAACAGTCTCAAAAATTTTATCATTATATATAATAATAAGATCCCTTTCCGTAATCATGATACCCCCAATAAATGTTCACTGCACCCCCAGTCAAAGCAGGCTGCATCTGGCCGTGGATGGAAGGCATTTTCAAGAAAGATGGGAATACATGTTTGTGCTTTAACAAGAAAAAAAAGTATGTATTTTGTGTTATGAGGTGACAATCTCCGTCGGCATTTTAAAAGGCAGACTGCAATCACAGCAGAATATGTCCATAAAAGCTACAGCTAAAAACAATGTTTTTACATTCTAAACATCGTTACATCGTAGTTACAACTGGCCCTTTGAGGGCATCCATAATGCTGATGTGGCCCTCGGTGAAAATGAGTTTGACACCCCTGGTAGACCTACACAACGATCCTCGATCCTATTACAACGCAAAGGATGAAAAAAAAGGGGCCAAGAGGGAAAGACGCATCTAATCACTGCGGGTATGGGAACGTTTTACACAACGAAACCTCTGTTTATAAAAAGGAAAAACAAGATACAAACTTTTTATTAATCACCAGGTAGGCAAATTTGGTTAAGGCGTTTCCCCCCAGAAGCTTGAATCTTATGTCGGCATTTATATACTCCCTGCTTTTGTGTTGCCAATGTTCCTAAGGTCGCAGTAGAGTAGGAAGTTATTTGGGAGGTTATTTAACATGAATATGAGTTCCCCTAGCCTGCCTTTGGTCCCCCAGTGGCTCGACATTAATATGACATTTAAGTATAAACAAAGCCCTGGGTATTCTTCTCCGCCTTTGAGAAACCCTAATCCTTGCAAATATGTTGTACTGAACCCTGTCTCAAGCCTGGATGCAGGCAGTAGACCTACCTACCTACCATGACTGGAGTGGGTTGGACTAGCTAGCATGACTGGAGCGGAAAGGATTAGCTAGCATGACTCGAGTGGGTAGACTTAGCTGGCATGACTGGATTGGGTTGAGCTAGCTAGCATGACTGGAGTGGAGAAGACTAGCTAGCATGACGAGAGTAGATAGACCTAGCTAGCATGACTGAAGTGAGTTGACCTAGCTAGCATGACTGGAGTAGAGAGGACTAGCTAGCATGATTGGAGTGGGTAGACATAGCTAGGATGACTGGAGTGAAGAGGACTAGCTAGCATGACTCGAGTGGGTAGACCTAGCTAGCATGACTGGACTAGCTAGCATGACTGGAGTGGGTCAACCTAGCTAGCATGGCTGGAGTGGGTTGACCAAGCTAGCATGACTGGAGTGGACAAGACTAGCTAGCATGATTGGAGTGGGTAGACATAACTAGCATGACTGGAGTGGAGAGGACTAGCTAGCATGACTGAAGTGGAGAGGACTAGCTAACATAACTGGAGTGGGTAGACCTAGCTAGCATGACTGGAGTGGAGACGACTAGCTAGTATGACTGGAGTGGGTTGACCTAGCTAGCATGACTGTAGTGGAGAGGACTAGCTAGCATAACTGGAGTGGGTAGACCTAGCTAGCATGACTGGAGTGGGTAGACATAGCTAGCATGACTGGAGTGGGTAGACCTAGCTAGCATGACTGAAGTGGGTAGACCTAGCTAGAATGACTAGAGTGGGTAGACATAGCTAGCATGACTGGAGTGGGTAGACATAGCTAGCATGACTGAAGTGGGTAGACCTAGCTAGACATTGCTAGCATGACTTGAGTGGGTAGACCTAGCTAGACATTGCTAGCATGACTGGAGTGGGTAGACCTAGCTAGATATTGCTAGCATGACTGGAGCGGGTAGACCTAGCTAGCATGACTGAAGTGGGTAGACCTAGGTAGACATTGCTAGCATGACTGGAGTGGGTAGACCTAGCTAGACATTGCTAGCATGACTGGAGTGGGTAGACCTAGCTAGACATTGCTAGCATGACTGGAGTGGGTAGACCTAGCTAGACATTGCTAGCATGACTGGAGTGGGTAGACCTAGCTAGCATGACTGAAGTGGGTAGACCGTAGCTAGACATTGCTAGCCTGACTAGCGTGGGTAGACCTAGCTAGCATGACTGGTAGACCGTAGCGAGACATTGCTAGCATGACTGGAGTGGGTAGACCTAGCTAGCATGACTGAAGTGGGTAGACCTAGCTAGACATTGCTAGCATGACTTGAGTGGGTAGACCTAGCTAGCATGACTGGTAGACCTAGCTAGACATTGCTAGCATGACTGGAGTGGGTAGACCTAGCTAGCATGACTGGTAGACCGTAGCTAGACATTGCTAGCATGACTAGCGTGGGTAGACCTAGCTAGCATGACTGGGTAGGGTTAGAGCAGACTGCTGTGGGAATGTTGCAGGGTGCAACAACCCAGTTCTCATATCCTGTTTCGGGTGCTTTCCACAGAAGTAACTTCTCGTCTTTGGCTTTCATTTCACCGTCTACACACACACACAGGTACACACACACGTACACACAGTCTGCACCCCCCCCTCACACACACACACACACACACACGGTCTGCACACACCCATAGATACACGTACATGCCCACCAGCACAGTCTATTGGAAATGTTTACACTAACCTACATTATGAGGGGGTCAGATGGCTCAGCGGTTAGGGAATCAGGCTATTAATCAGAAGGTTGCCGGTTCAATTCCCGGTCATGTCAAATGACGTTGGGTCCTTGGGCAAGGCACTTCACCCTACTTGCCTCGGGGGGAATGTCCCTGTACTTACTGTAAGTTGCTCTGGATAAGAGCGTCTGCTAAATGTAATGTAATGTACATTAGTGTGTAGCTTGCATCATCTTTTGTGTTAATTTGAGTTTACATGCGCATGTGCATCGAGAGAAAGCTACAGTTCCACAGAAGCCCTACTCACATCCCATCTTCACGGTTACAGCAGTGTACTGACCGTGGTGGGGCAGTGTGACTGGTCACGTCATCCTCACACTAGGCCTCACTCTCTCACCTGGGAGGCCTCACTCTCTCACCTGGGAGGCCTCACTCTCTCACCTGGGAGGCCTCCCTCTCTCACCTGGGAGGCCTCCCTCTCTCACCTGGGAGACCTCACTCTCTCCCCTGCTCAGCCTCACTCTCCCCTCCTCAGCCTCACTCTCCCCTCCTCAGCCTCACTCTCCCCTCCTCAGCCTCACTCTCTCACCTGGCAGGCCTCACTCTCTCACCTGGGAGGCCTCACTCTCTCACCTGGGAGGCCTCACTCTCTCACCTGGGAGGCCTCACTCTCTCCCCTCCTCAGCCTCACTCTCCCCTCCTCAGCCTCACTCTCTCACCTGGGAGGCCTCACTCTCTCACCTGGGAGGCCTCACTCTCTCACCTGGGAGGCCTCACTCTCTCACCTGGGAGGCCTCACTCTCTCACCTGGGAGGCCTCACTCTCTCACCTGGGAGGCCTCACTTTCTCACCTGGGAGGCCTCACTTTCTCACCTGGGAGGCCTCACTCTCTCACCTGGGAGGCCTCACACTCTCACCTGGGAGGCCTCACTCTCTCACCTGGGAGGCCTCACTCTCTCACCTGGGAGGCCTCACTTTCTCACCTGGGAGGCCTCACTTTCTCACCTGGGAGGCCTCACTCTCTCACCTGGGAGGCCTCACTCTCTCACCTGGGAGGCCTCACTCTCTCACCTGGGAGGCCTCACTTTCTCACCTGGGAGGCCTCACTTTCTCACCTGGGAGGCCTCACTCTCTCACCTGGGAGGCCTCACTCTCTCACCTGGGAGGCCTCACTTTCTCACCTGGGAGGCCTCACTCTCTCACCTGGGAGGCCTCACTCTCTCACCTGGGAGGCCTCACTTTCTCACCTGGGAGGCCTCACTTTCTCACCTGGGAGGCCTCACTTTCTCACCTGGGAGGCCTCACTTTCTCACCTGGGAGGCCTCACTCTCTCGCCTGGGAGGCCTCACTTTCTCACCTGGGAGGCTCAGTCCCCAGACATTTCCATGGAAGTTAGAGCTCATGGTCTTTGCCTCGAACCAAAGAGTTCTAGGAGAAAATCTGCAGGTTTTCGTCTGAATTCTGCGGATTGTTGCCCCTCGTTTGTTTACTGTTCTTTCATGTTATGAGAGAGAGAGGGAGAGAGAGAGGGAGAGAAGAGAAGAGGGAGGGAGGGAGGGAGGGAGGGGAGAAAAGACAGAGAGGGGGGAAAGGGGAGAAAGGGAGGGGGAGAAGGAGAAAGAGTGAGAGTGTGGAGGGAATCACCAAGAAGGTGCTGGGAATCAGTGTGCTGCGCGCAAATCTACAATGAAATATTTTTTGACGATGTAAAATATTTTTAGCGAACGGTAAAAATACATTAAAAATAAATAAACGCCGCCACAAATAAATCATTGTGTGTGTGTGTGTGTATAGCTCTATGGGACCAGAGGACAGCTGGGAGAGCAGTGTTTGGCTGGAGCTCAGAGTCCTAATTCCTCCTCTAACACTAACAACAGCTGTCCTTACAT
This sequence comes from Hypomesus nipponensis, assembly GCF_054491055.1. Lineage (NCBI taxonomy): Eukaryota > Metazoa > Chordata > Actinopteri > Osmeriformes > Osmeridae > Hypomesus > Hypomesus nipponensis. Next base: position 23,629,185 of record NC_140377.1, read on the forward strand.
ACACCCCTCCCCCCCTCTCTCTCTCACCATCTTTCTCCCTTTTGCTATCTCCGTCCCTCTCTGTCTCCCTCCCTCTCTCTGTCTCCCTCTCTCTGTCTCCCTCTCTCTGTCTCCCTCCCTCTCCCTCTCTCTGTCTCCCTCCCAGCTCTCTCTGTCTCCCTCCCTCTCTCTGTCTCCCTCCCTGTCTCTGTCTCCCTCCCTCTCTCTGTCTCCCTCCCAGCTCTCTCTGTCTCACTCCCAGCTCTCTCTGTCTCCCTCCCTCTCCCTCTCTCTGTCTCCCTCCCAGCTCTCTCTGTCTCCCTCTCTCTGTCTCCCTCCCAGCTCTCTCTGTCTCCCCCTCTCTGTCTCCCTCCCAGCTCTCTCTGTCTCCCTCTCTCTCCCTCTCTCTGTCTCCATCCCAGCTCTCTCTGTCTCCCTCTCTCTGTCTCCCTCTCCCTCTCTCTGTCTCCCTCCCTCTCCCTCCCAGCTCTCTCTGTCTCCCTCCCAGCTCTCTGTCTCCCTCCCAGCTCTCTGTCTCCCTCCCAGCTCTCTCTGTCTCCCTCCCAGGTCTCTCTGTCTTAATTACAGAAAAGAAAGAAATATTCAAGAAATAAAAATAAAGAAATATTAATCTTATCAAGGATTGCACAGTCGGTGAAGAAGTTAAGAAAGCTTGATTGCTTGTGGCTGGCCCACAAGGAGACAAAAACATCACACGCCATGATGATACAAAGTTTGTCCTCTAGCATGTTGTGCTAGCTACCTATTTAAACAGTACCGCTCTTGACAGTCATTGGTTAAAACAAAGGCATGCAAATGCTCTTCTTTCATTGGCTCCCTTGCATAGACCTGGCACGCGTGTGCGTGTTAGCATCCCTTGCAATGGACATTTACAACATCAACCCTACCCCCACTAGGTGACTAGCTAATGGTCACTAGACCTCAGTCTTCCCTCTAGCTCTGTCAAACAGTATCTCCTTTAAAAAAACAAACAAACAAACAAACAAACAAACCCTCCTCTTCTTAGTCCTTAGCCCCAAGATAAGGGTCTTGTTTACCCTAAATTCAGATTTGGGGGTAGGCCTCTCTTTGCACACAAGGAATGCTGAACACAGTATCATTCTTATACAAGATAAAGTTACATCTTTAACTTTTCTGACAGAGTGATGTATGGAGGGATGCAGGGCTGGTTAGAGAGAGGGATGGATGGATGGCTGGTTAGAGAGAGGGATGGATGCAGGGCTGGTTTGAGAGAGAGATGGATGGGTGTTAGGGTTAGAGATGCTCTGTAGTATAAAGCAGCTTTATCTGTCCTCAGATTAATGTCCTCTTTCTAGTCTAATCCTCGTCTGCTCCGGTCTTCAATCATGGCACTGCCCCCTGACCTACCTCTCCTCCATTCTGCCCCCTGACCTACCTCTCTCCTCCATTCTGCCCCCTGACCTACCTCTCTCCTCCATTCTGCCCCCTGACCTACCTCTCTCCTCCATTCTGCCCCCTGACCTACCTCTCTCCTCCATTCTGCCCCCTGACCTACCTCTCTCCTCCATTCTGCCCCCTGACCTACCTCTCTCCTCCATTCTGCCCCCTGACCTACCTCTCTCCTCCATTCTGCCCCCTGACCTACCTCTCTCCTCCATTCTGCCCCCTGACCTACCTCTCTCCTCCATTCTGCCCCCTGACCTACCTCTCTCCTCCATTCTGCCCCCTGACCTACCTCTCTCCTCCATTCTGCCCCCTGACCTACCTCTCTCCTCCATTCTGCCCCCTGACCTACCTCTCTCCTCCATTCTGCCCCCTGACCTACCTCTCTCCTCCATTCTGCCCCCTGACCTACCTCTCTCCTCCATTCTGCCCAGTGGTATACCATTTCAGATGGGTGGAGCTCGGTGGTATACCATTTCACAGCGGGTTCAAATCCTGCCCTGGATGGTTTGAGATAAATGCGTCAGCAAATTAACAGTTTATTACTTCTCTTGTCCCCCTCCTTTTCTAATTGTTGGTCTCCACTACTTACACTATACTGGTGGAAACCTGTGGGTGTGTGTTTGAAGGGGAGAGGGGTGGGGTGGGGGGGTGGTTTGGGTGGAGATAATCCCTCTTCAATCTCTATTGTGCTCAGATTACAAGTGGAAGTGATGTGTGTGTGTGTGTGTGTGTGGGAGTGATGGTGTGTGTGTGTGGAAGTGATGGTGTGTGTGTGTGTGTGTGTGTGTGTGTGTGGATGTGATGGTGTGTGTGTGGGAGTGATGGTGTGTGTGTGGATGTGATGGTGTGTGTGTGGGAGTGATGGTGTGTGTGTGGAAGTGATGGTGTGTGTGTGTGGAAGTGATGGTGTGTGTGTGTGTGGAAGTGATGGTGTGTGTGTGTGGAAGTGATGGTGTGTGTGTGTGGAAGTGATGGTGTGTGAGGATGGAAGTGATGGTGTGTGTGTGGAAGTGATGGTGTGTGTGTGTGTGGAAGTGATGGTGTGTGTGGAAGTGATGGTGTGTGTGTGTGGAAGTGATGGTGTGTGTGTGGAAGTGATGGTGTGTGAGGATGGAAGTGATGGTGTGTGTGTGGAAGTGATGGTGTGTGAGGATGGAAGTGATGGTGTGTGTGTGGAAGTGATGGTGTGTGTGTGTGTGGAAGTGATGGTGTGTGTGTGTGGAAGTGATGGTGTGTGTGTGTGGAAGTGATGGTGTGTGAGGATGGTGCACCTATTTAGTGTAATGTTAGGGTATGGTTAACTTCTCTCCCCCTCTCACTCTCTGTCCAGGTATTAAATGAAGAGTGTGATCAGAACTGGTACAAAGCTGAGCTGAACGGCAAAGACGGCTTCATCCCCAAAAACTACATAGAGATGAAGGCCCATCCGTACGTACCTGCCTTACCTGTCTCTCCTCCTACCTGTCTCTCCTCCTACCTGTGTCTCTTCCTACCTGTCTCTCCTCCTACCTGTCTCTCCTCCTACCTGTCTCTCCTCCTACCTGTCTCTCGTCCTACCCGTCTTTCCTCCAAACTCCAAACGACATAGAGATGAAGGCCCATCCGTACGTACCTGCCTTACCTGTCTCTCCTCCTACCTGTCTCTCCTCCTACCTGTGTCTCTTCCTACCTGTCTCTCCTCCTACCTGTCTCTCGTCCTACCCGTCTTTCCTCCAAACTCAAAAACGACATAGAGATGAAGGCCCATTCGTACGTACCTGCCTCACCTCACTCCATTGTGTGTGTGTGTGTGTGTGTGTGTATAGGTGGTTCTTTGGGAAGATCCCCCGGGCCAAGGCAGAGGAGATGCTGAATAAGCAACGCCACGACGGAGCCTTCCTCATTAGAGAGAGTGAGAGCGCTCCAGGAGACTTCTCTCTCTCAGTCAAGTACGAGCACACTCACATCACCACCACACACATACACTTGTGTTTCCTGTCAATCATCAACTCTCTCACTTCCTCAGTCTGTTCTGCAGAGTGCTGCCCCCTGCTGGCACTCCGGAGTCTAGCTGTCTGTCTCACTCAAGTGTCTGTCTGACCTGTTTGTGTGATTATGTGTCTGTCTCCCTCACCTGTCTGTCTGTCTCCCTGCCTGTCTCTGGTCTAGGTTTGGTAATGACGTGCAGCACTTCAAGGTTCTGCGTGATGGGGCAGGGAAGTACTTCCTCTGGGTGGTGAAGTTCAACTCCTTGAACGAGCTAGTGGACTACCACCGCTCCACCTCCGTGTCTCGCAACCAGCAGATCTTCCTCCGGGACATAGAGCAGGTCACCCAGGTACGAGGGGGGGACATAGAGCAGGTCAACCAGGTACGAGGGGGGGGAGGAGGAGAATTTGTCTTTAGGATGAGACATGTTGTTGACCTGTATGTATAACTAACCCTGTATGTATAACTAACCCTGTATGTATAACTAACCCTGTATGTATAACTAACCCTGTATGTATAACTAACCCTGTATGTATAACTAACCCTGTATGTATAACTAACCCTGTTTCAGGGATGGAAATTACATTTTTTGTCCACTGGCCACTGTGGCTGGTGGATTTCAAAATCTACCAGCCACTCAATGTTATTACCAGCCACTCAATGTTATTACCAGCCACTCAATGTTATTACCAGCCACTCAATGTTATTACCAGCCACTCAATGTTATTACCAGCCACTCAATGTTATTACCAGCCACTCAATGTTATTACCAGCCACTCAATGTTATTACCAGCCACTCAATGTTATTACCAGCCACTCAATGTTATTACCAGCCACTCAATGTTATTACCAGCCACTCAATGTTATTACCAGCCACTCAATGTTATTACCAGCCACTCAATGTTATTACCAGCCACTCAATGTTATTACCAGCCACTCAATGTTATTACCAGCCACTCAATGTTATTACCAGCCACTCAATGTTATTACCAGCCACTCAATGTTATTACCAGCCACTCAATGTTATTACCAGCCACTCAATGTTATTACCAGCCACTCAATGTTATTACCAGCCACTCAATGTTATTACCAGCCACTCAATGTTATTACCAGCCACTCAATGTTATTACCAGCCACTCAATGTTATTACCAGCCACTCAATGTTATTACCAGCCACTCAATGTTATTACCAGCCACTCAATGTTATTACCAGCCACTCAATGTTATTACCAGCCACTCAATGTTATTACCAGCCACTCAATGTTATTACCAGCCACTCAATGTTATTACCAGCCACTCAATGTTATTACCAGCCACTCAATGTTATTACCAGCCATTCAATGTTATTACCAGCCACTCAATGTTATTACCAGCCACTCAATGTTATTACCAGCCACTCTCTAACCACTTTTTAATCGACAATGTTTAACTGCATGTGAAAATTAATACTACAAGATCTACAATATTTAAGCAGTTTCAAGTCTTAATTAAACATTGACACTTTCTCTGTCTCTCTTATACATACACAAACCACGAACTGATATACATTTCATTAAATGAGTAGGGCAGATTAAACAACAAACTCACATTCCTCCACCCATCCTCCCCACTCCCAGTACAATTTACTTCTGCTCATCAGAATCAGATTCTGAAGTTTCAGAGGTGCTTTCCTGAGAGTTCTTCTTCCAAGCACCCCGACGCGAAGCGGAGTGGTGTAGCTTCGCTCTGAAGGGGCTTATTTTCCTGATAATGACCGGCGTTCTATACATTATCCCGCTTATTACACGGCTACTTGCCAAAAAAATAACTGAACACAGTGTCTTTTTACAATGTATTTGTTACCATTCGTAGTGTTGAGCAGCAGAGAAATAGTTTACCAAAGACGTTGAACTTGATAGACGTTGAACATTCTTTAGGCTTCAAATCAGCTGACGTCGCTAAGCAACAGAGTACGCTGGACTACTTGCGGAGTGTTACGAAAGACGTGAATCCGAGGGAAAAGGCCACTTCTCTTGACAGTGGTCAGTAATACATAGCAACGGTCAACGTTGGGAAGCCCCATTCAAGTGAATAATTGTATTTACCCGCCACGGTGGCCGGTAGATGAAGCGAGTTTATGTGCCACAACACAAAATCACCCGCATTTGGCTGGTGGTGGGTGCTAATTTCCATCCCTGCCCTGTATGTATAACTAACCCTGTATGTATAACTAACCCTAATAATGTATGTTGTGGAAGTTTAGAATTAATTCTGAAACTCCAGCACTCACATGCTAACCCTAGGATGTGTGTGTGTCTCCCCGCAGCACCCCACCTATGTGCAGGCGTTGTTTGACTTCGACCCCCAGGAGGACGGGGAGCTTGGCTTCAGGCGTGGAGACTACATCCAGGTCCTGGACAACTCCGACCCCAACTGGTGGAAGGGAGGCTGTCACGGTCTCACCGGCATGTTCCCCCGCAACTACGTCACTCCTGTTAACCGGAACATGTAAACACACACACACACCAGGATAACAAGGACCACCATCTCCACCCCCTCCCAGACATCAGGAGAACGTAGGAAGAGAGGAGGAAGGTGTGTCTCATAGCAGGGGGGTATGGTGAAGGGGGTGCTCAGCTGAACCACCTAGAACTTTCTCTGATTGTGTGTTTCCATGGCGATCGTAGACAGTCAGGATGGAACTGTGTCCCTGGGAGGAGAAAAGTCTCCATCCTTCCCTCCACCTCTTCCAACTCCTCCCCCATCCCCTCCTCCCTCCATCATCTCCTTACCTCCATCCTTTCCTCCACCTCTTCCAACTCCTCCCCATCCCCTCCTCCCTCCATCATCTCCTTACCTCCATCCTTTCCTCCACCTCTTCCAACTCCTCCCCCATCCCCTCCTCCCTTCATACTCTCCTTTCTTCACCTCCATCCTTTCGTCCCCCTCCTCCCTCTTTCCATCCCCTCCTTCTCAACTTCTAAACATTCTGCCTTTCTTTTGTCTGGTTTATCTTTTGTTGATGCATGTTTTAATCACTTAAATGAAATACCCATTAATCCCCCTAACTCTGTTTTCAAGAAAATAAAATACTTGTGGAAAAAAAATCTAAGTATTAAAAAAAGAAATGTAAAAAAACAAAAACAGTTCAAAGTATAAAATAAAAAAAATACGAATGTTTATGCAGTTGGCATCAGTCCCAAGCTCCATACATCACCTTGAAACAGAATCCAGTTTTTAAGAATATATATTATATATATATATGTGTTTGTCCTGTTTTCCCTCTTCAATTTTTTCTTGTCCGTTTGTTGTAAATGATGTTTGCTGGGTATGTGTGAGAGGGCAGGGGGGGGGGGGGGTAGGAGGGGGGGGATGTGCACACGAACAGACGCAGCTCTGAGAAACAGTTCTAGAATGAAGCGTGTTGTAGAACTGAACACTGAAGTGTGTTCTTGGTTCTAGAACTTTGAGGGTGGGTTTTTTGTTTGTCTTATTTTTAAAGATTGAACCAACTTCAGTCGTCTAATGTTCATAAAGCTTGTAAGATCAGGATCTGCTGGAGGTTTGGGTCCTGGGAGGATCTCTGATCAGAATATCTGAATGTAGCACAGCCTGTAGTGTTTGGGTTGGGGTTAGGTAGTGTCAGGGTTTGGGAGGTAGGCTTTGTAGTGTTAGGGTTAAGGTTTAGGATTAGGGGTGGGGTCTGCAGGGTTAAGTAGTGTTGGGGGTGTGGTCTGCAGGGTAAGGATGCCCAACACATGCTGAATGTGAGACAACGTGTCCATATTCCTTCTGGAGAGTTGTGAAGACATGCATTCATTCTGTTCACACACATACACAGTAACACACCTTCACACACACACACACACTCTCTCACATACAGCCATCTTGCAGGTGAAAAGAATGATCACATGATGTAATCCTGGCCAAGGTGGGGCCAGACCAACCCTGTTGCCAGGGTAACAACCTGTGCCCCCCAGCTGTGTTGGGGTGTATTTGTTTCGTCTCTGCTCTCTCTGGTTAGTGCCTTCCTCTCTGGTGTCTCCTGCCTGCTGTCTGGGTGGAGCTAGTCAGTCCTGTAGTGGGATTTGTGTGTACATGACCCACCTTCTGCTGCCCTCCTCCCCTGCCCCTCACCCCTCCTCCTCCCCTGGTTCCCCCCTCCATCTCTGCCCCCATCATGGACCTCCTTACTGAAGTGTCTCCTCCTCTTATCGTGAATCCTGCTCCGTTTTTGTTTTTTGTTCTTTTTATTTGCATTGTTTTTTTTTCTTGTTTTTGTTTCAATTAATAAAATGCAATTATTAAAAAATGACCAAACCATGTGGTGTGGTTTTATTGATTGTGGTCAACTGAATGATTCCTGTGAGGGGAGCGTCTCCTCATGTATTATAGCCTGACTGTCCTTTTACCAATAAAACACTGTGATGTTCTCCACGCCTCCTGTTTTAACAGCTCCAAACGTGACCACAACACACCACTACAGTCTACAGCAGACCTTGGCATTTTAAGGTCTGTACCAGTCAGGGGTCCCGCGTTTGGTAAAAAATAAATGTGTTGAAGGTAGGTTTGCCTATTCCCTGATGTGATGCTAGTTAGGGACTTCCATGGTAAATGCGAGCGAACGGATTTTTGGGGTTGATTTCAGCGAAATATAGTTTTTGGAGCTTCAAACAAACAAACAAAGCCGTTTGTCCGATTGGTAAAACGTTGTTTAGTGAAGGTAATTACGTTTACGTTTCTTATCCTGGTTTTCCATCTGTATATTGTCTCAAATTAGCTTTCAATCTGTCAGTGTCACTGTTGTGTGTAAGCGGCACTAAGGGCTGTGTCAGGCCAAATAGTGTCCTCGGGCCAAATAGTGTCACGTCACAATGCCGTTCCGAAGCAAGGAAGCGTCCGTCGCTATGCCGACCTTAAATTCCTGAGATATCTACGCGTGCTAGCAGGAAACTGTCGTGGTTGCTATACTGGTTACTAGGTAGGTAATGTTGTATTTAGGCTTATTTAAACCAGTTTATTCTACTCAACTATTTAAAGTTTTCACTCGTTCGACATTCCCGAGACAGCAACGCGCGCAGGTAGAATACTATACGTGTTGCCTTCCCGGTCTGTTAAAATTGATGCCAAATAAGTTATGTTTTTGACGAAAACAACTAGCTAGCTAGCACCAGCTATCGAACCTTACTAAACCGACCCTGGGCCAGGTTAGTGCTGACTGCTGGCATAACATTGAATCTCTGCTTTCAAAGGGGTTACATTTAGTCATTTTAGTCATTTTTAGTCATTTTCCTTTGTGGATGAAATACTGGCTAGCTAACAGAACGGCAATATTAAGTGGATATACTATAAATAAAGTATAGATCAGTGAATTTGGTTACATGAATTAATGTGTTTACTGATGTCACATTGCAAATGTGCACAAACTCTTAGCACCAAATCAATTGCACATTATATTCACCAGCACGCATCACAGACATGGGCACTAGTGATTACAGTTGTGCAGGTTGTATAGAATAACAACAATCGGTGCATGGTATAATTGTTCTCGTAACAATAGCACTGATTAGAAAATAGATATGTCACAAAACATTGTCGTTGTCGGCAGGATTCGAACCTGCGCGGGGAGACCCCAATGGATTTCTAGTCCATCGCCTTAACCACTCGGCCACGACAACATAAAACTGTATTGGAAAACGTGACCTTCTTCACTTGAAATAGTTTTAATAAGGTTAAGTTAGGTCTGGTTCGTAAATTATCGCGTGCAGTTATATTGAACGTTTGATATCAAACGCGATACAATATAAAGAGATAGGAAACAGTTTGTCACTTCATCGAACGAAGAGAAGAAAAAACAAGTAGCTACATCGTTTTGTTTTAGGCACATCCAGCTACTCTGCAAATATTGTTTGGAGATGTCACAAAGTGTATGTAGTAGGATTTAGTTATGGGAAACTATCGTAAATATATTTTTAGCAAACACTTTCTGAAGTTCGCTACTGTAGCTCACGTAGTCAGTAGTCGGCTAATATTTAATATTGTACTTCACACAATATGTTGCATACTAGTTTAACACACGGACTGTAGGTTAGACCTATAAAGATCCCTTGCCCGTTATTAGTCTGCTATAATGGACGGTACATTTGCTGATGAAGTGAAAACTTTAAATAGTAGAGTAAAATAAATAAGCCTAAATACAACACTTCCTACCTAGTAACCAGTATAGCAACCATGACAGTTTCCTGCTAGCACGCGTAGATATCTCGGGAATTTAAGGTCGGCATAGCGACGGACGCTTCCTTGCTTCGGAACGACATTGTGACGTCAGGTAGTAAACTATTTGGCCCGAGGACAATATTTGGCCTGACAGCTCCAGTAGACTTACAGAATAACTAGTAACTCGCCCCAGTGGTGTTTCTGTAAATCGTTTTAGGGCTTAGGAACATTTTATGTTGGAATGAAATGGGAATACACAATATTTTAGAAGCTACACACTTTCAAACATAACATGACCCCCTCTCTCACTCAGGCAGCGTTTTCAGGTATGTGGGACAGCTTGTCTGGTAAAGTGGGACAGTCATCGTCTGTCAGCCTAGTCTGCTAATATAATAATAATTAGTTTATATACAACAATGCTAGGTGCAAGGGTGTGGCAAGATTTAGTTGTGGGATTTGACTTACACAATTGGCATAAAGTGTAACTGATGTAAACCTTTGTGATCTGCAGTCTATGTGCTAGCTGTCACGCTTACAAGTCTGAAAGCGCTGGTTCCATTACATTGTAAGTTGTTATTTAGTTGGGAACTTAAGTAAAGTGTGATGCATTGGTATTAAAAATGTGACAACATTTTGCTGACACAGCATTACTAGATGTCCCAGTTTACCTGAAGAATGCTGTCCCACATTACCTGACATGATCAGTCACATCAAACGTTTTTTCTTCTAACAAAGCATTATTTTACACATTTTTGTGTGTGTTTCAATCAGTGGTTAAACCCCTTAAATATGATACTCATTGTAACTTAATTTAAATTCCTTTGCCAGCCTTATCATTGAGAAATATAATGTCATATGCCGCTGAACTTTCGATGCGTTTTTTCTGTATAGACCTCTTGTCAAGCCAGATCACGCCTACTCTGATCTACACTTCATAGTGACTAGAAGTGTTGCATTTACAAGTCAAGATCAGCTCTGGTGATTGGATGTCGGTTTTGCACATATTAAATCATCAAAATGCATAACTGTCCCACTTTACCTGATGTCCCACATCACCTGAACTCACCCTACCAATGACGTGTAAAAAGTGTTTCGCTTTTGTGTAGTTTTTTGCCTTTGATTTTGAGACTTATTTAATAAACGATAGAGATTTCAGTATGAGTCCTGGATTCATTGGTATGATCTATACAGCACACTGAAACCCATTGTGGACGACTTAAGTTTTTTATTTTGACTGACTTGATTACTTGACCAATGTAACCTCAATAAAGAGCATGAAAAGTTATGTCGGATTGGAAATACCTATGTGCTCAAGACGTCTCTTATTTACCCTACTGCTGTGAAAGTACCAAGTCATTGAAGACAGTTGCCAAGTACAAGTTCAAGACAAGATCTAAGTATTTATTACAGGTCCATAAGGTGCAGGTGTCTGATAAACTCAAGCCGAGCATCTCAGAGGACTGGACCAAGAACACAGGACTGAAGGGCTGTTAAATAGTATCACAATATGGGAGGTTTTACTCTTACTAGAAACGTCAGGGGGTGATAATCAACATAGCCTTTGCAAGCACAGGGAGATGATGCTGCATTCATGGTGCTAGAAAGCTTGTGTCTTTAGATAGTGTCCAGCACTGGGGCCTGGGGCTGGGCCTGCGCTCCTACCAAGAGCCTTTACGTTTCTCCTATTTTACTCATTCAAAGTTGCTTGGCGCTATACACTTTGGTAACATTGTGACCTCTGACCTACAAATCTAGTGTCACAGACCACGATACAAGCAACATAGGGTTAGGGTTAGCAACATCATTCATAGGTACGCATATTTCTCTCCTGGACATGACCAAATGTCATGTTCTCATGAGCCAATATAGCAGGGTATAGATCAAACATTGTTCATTATATTCAGAACATTCAAAACAGTAGAAAAGTAATAGAGTAATCATTATTATTATAATCTTTATTGTTGTTAATTGATTCAGTGTATACTGACAGACCTTCTAACTACATAACAATAACTACATAGTAAAATTGTAATGAAGTGTATTTCAAACTTCAATATTTTAAGTGTCAGTCCATTTTGATTATAAACCACATCAGCACTTCAGAGAAATCCCCCTTCAGGGTATTGAACCCTGATCTCCGGCATGACACAGAACAGTCACTTGAGATCTCTGTTTTTTAGTTACACGTATTTGCGACTGGCCACCCTTCGGCGAGAGTGGTAAATGCAACTATACAGCCAGGAGCACTATATTACATTTAGTCATTTACTATGCGTGTGGCATTAAAACATACACACTTTACCCAGCGCCTGCTGTGCAGTGGACAGTTGACATGTTTTTTGGTTTGAAGACTAATGCCCAAGCATGACGTGTTTGAAAACTAACTTGCTTCCTGCTTCACTTCACTGAACTTGCTAGAAGAACGGGTACCACGTGACACCTAGGGCCTCCGGTCTGTTTTCCTCTAGAGTCGGAGAGAAGAAAGATGGCGACTGCATGCAATCTTAAACGGAACGCTGGTCATTTGTTTTGAGCGTTGCCACTCAAACCAAAACCGGGGATTGACGGGACTACAGCTTCGATACCTTCACAAGACAAAAGGTGCCCGTTTCCTGGGCTCTGTTTAAACTGAATAAAACAATTGATACTAACAGTCCCAGGTTTATCCAGCATGAGGGGGAGGAGAGGCAGGCCGCCCAAAACCCCGCCGGCCGAGGAGGCTTGCACCGGGCCGGTAAGAGGTCTAAGACCTCGCCGAGCGGTGCGGGAGAAGCCGAGCAGCAGTCCCGAACCCGAACTTGAGAGCCCCAAAAGAGGCCGTGTCAGCACGCGAGGCAAAAGGAAGGCACGGGCATCATCGACGGGCAGGGGCAAGGGGAGAGGCCGGGTTAAAGGTGGCAGAGGCAGGAGCAGGAGGACTGTGGCAGGATCGGTGGTCTATGATGACCACGAGAGCGATGAGGAAGACGATGCCGTGAGTTTGAGATCTGAAGAGGAAGAGTTTGTTGAAGAGGACCCGGTAACAGACGTGGAAGAGGAGACGGTTAACGAGGAGTCTGACTGCCTTGAAGACGTTCTCGACGAGGATGGTGATGATGCTAGCTTCTGCACCGACAGCAGCTTTCGTAGCCAAAGCACTCCCGGTAAGCAAGTACTCCCGGTAAGCACACAGTAACGCTTTAAGCGCTAGAGGTTAACATCACAATGACATTTTAAATCGACGTCTTAACTTGTAGTCACTTGACAGTTCCTTTTCGAGGAAAGCAGGAAGCTGTATATTTATTGTTCAAAATGGAGTATGTCGTGTGTGTGCGAGACTACTACGGGGGCCTTGCTAGAACCCGAGTTGCTGCAGAGATTCGCCGCCGTAGCTTTAGGGCGCGAGAGCCCCTGTTATCCACTTAACCTTCTAGTTAAGACCCATTTCCAGATGTAGGCTACGCCACGTGTAGTGATGGACAATTCTTTGTAAAACATATTGCAATTGCATAAGCGTCATTGACGCTAACTGGTCTAAGTAGCTAGTTAGCCAATGCTACAAATGATCTATACACCAATTCTGATCACGAGATCATCTATTTTAGTAAGACTCTACGATATCATCATTAGACAAGTAACAATTCCAAACGGAGCGTGTCAAATCATGACACCGTTTCCCAGCAGGGACGTGCCAGTGTGCTTTGAGAGCTACAATGCTACAGTAGTTACCTGGAACTTAATGTGTTAAAATAGAACAAAAAATCCACACCGTTCATACCTATTTGTGGCTTTGTCACGTTCTGTGGTGAATGCATGTAGGGTTGTCCAAGCAGACAGTGTATTTGCGGAGCATTTGACGGGCTTGTTTGAAGTCCCCATCTCATCAGCATAATCTAGATGTGGAGACTAGCCGCCGAGCAAGCGGCTAATGACAGAACCACATGGTCTGTGTTTTGAAAACAAGCGCCCTGCCATTCACCTGGGGCTTCGTGCCACGTCCCAACATCTTTCATCCTTCAAGCGGTATTAACCACAATACAGGACGTGTTTGTCCAAATATTAAGATTTTATCACGTACTTGTTTAAAATATCCTTTGGCGTTAGAAGTTGATTTTGTTCGTACATTTACATTTAATCATTGACTAAATGTTTACTAATGACTAAATGTAAATGACTAAATGTTTGTAACAATATAATTTCTGAAGACAAAATTGATAGGACGCTAATACATTCCATGTGCATGGCAGGGCAGCATTTTCATCCCATAATCATCATGGTGCCTCTAACAACAATCTTGTTGTTAATATGACCCACGTGACAAAGTCTGTACCTGACTGCTCTGTGTGCATGTATTGTGTGTGTGTGTGTGTGTGTGCGTATATGGTGTGTGTGCGTATATTGTGTGTGTGGTGTGCGTATATGGTGTGTGTGTGTGTGTGTGTGCGTATATGGTGTGTGTGTGTGGTGTGCGTATATGGTGTGTGTGTGTGTCAGGCCGTAAGAAGAGGGTGTCCAGAGCGATGTGTCCCGTGTTGGAGGAGAACATCCCCCCCCTGGTTCTACCCCCCAGCTCAGAGGACCTGCTGCTCCCACCCCCCCTGCTACTACTTGTGGCTTCTGTGTACGAGGCCCTGCGCACCTTCTCCTCCGCTCTGCGCCTCTCCCCCTTTCTGTTTGAGGACTTTTGCGCGGCGCTGGTGGGGCTGGAGCAGGGCCCCCTGCTGGCTGAGACGCACACTGCGCTGCTCAGAGGCATACTGCGGGAGGAGGAGTCCAGCAACACCTGGTTCGGCCCGGCCGACCTGAGGGACAGCACCAACTCCACCCTGTTCTTCCTGGACGGTATGACGTGGCCCGAGGTGGTGCGGGCCTACTGCGAGAGCGACCGTGAGTTCCACCATGTCCTTCCCCACCAGGAGGGGGAGGGCTACCCCTGTGGACCTCTGGCCAGCAAGGTGAAGGTGCTGCAGTTCCTGGTGGACCAGTTCCTCACCACCACCCTGGCGCGAGACCAGCTGATGTCCTCAGAGGGAGTGGTTGCCTATGACGACCACTGCCGCGCGTGCCATCGCCTTGGCGACCTGCTGTGCTGCGAGGCGTGCTCGGCCGTGTATCACCTGGAGTGTGTGGTGCCTCCGCTGGCTGCTGTGCCAGAGGATGACTGGCAGTGTGAGGTGTGTGTGGCCCACCAGGTCCCGGGCGTGTGTGTGTCTGACACCCAGCGTTCCAGACCTTACCTCCGCCACGAGCCCCTGGGATATGACCGACACCACAGGAAGTACTGGTTCCTCAACCGCAGGATTATAGTGTGAGTAGGTCAGGGGTGAGGATGGGTTGGGTATCGTTTCAACTTTATCAATTCCAATCCTGATTTTGGTTTTTCGAATCCAGTTCGTATCAAATCTTGGTTCAGTGAAAAAAAATTAAATGTTATAAGAATACAATGTTCTTTTAGCCAGCTGATTTGCAAATAGACACAGGAGAATATCCATTGATATATAACCTCTTGCAAATTAGGTGGAAAAATACCACCAAGGGATCTTACTACCCTTCGTAATAAAGTGAGGAATCGAAATGTGCGTGCCTTATCGAATCCACGGTTCTTGTGTGTGTGCAGGGAGGAGGAGGAGTGTGATCCGGAGGCCGGTGGGAGCGTGTGGTACTACAGCACCAGACTGCAGCTGCAGGAGCTGCTGTCCCAGCTGGACCCTGAGTACTGGGAGGCCGATCTGGTCTGCAGCCTGGAGGAGCAGATGCAGGAGATCCACCACCACATGGATGTCACCATGGAGCTCACCTGCAATGCCCGCAAACACAACCCTGACTTCCTCTCTGCTGCCAATGGTAATCATACCTGTCCCATACACACCTGGGGTCACAAGCAGGAACACACACAGGGACACACACACACACAGGGACACACACACACACAGGGACACACACACACACAGGGACACACACACACACAGGGACACACACACACACACAGGGACACACACACACACAGGGACACACACACACACACAGGGACACACACACACACAGGGACACACACACACACAGGGACACACACACACACAGGGACACACACACACACAGGGACACACACACACACACAGGGACACACGTGGATGATGGCGGCTGGTGTGTCTGTCTGCAGAGGAGGTACAGAAGCGACTGAGGGCCAGAGAGGAGGAGAGGAGACGTGAGGAGGAGAGAGAGAAACTGTCTGGAGAGCAAGAAAACACACACGGTAAGACTACCTATCCTCTTTCTCTCCCCCCCCCCCCTTTCTGTTTCTCTCCATCTCTCCCCCATCACCCCCCTCTCTCTGTTTCTTTCTATCTACTTGTCTCATCTTTCTTTCCCCTCCTCTCTCTCTCTCTCTCTCTCTCTCTCTCTCTCTCTCTCTCTCTCTCTCTCTCTCTCTCTCCGCTCTCCCCTCTCTCTTTCTCCTCTCTTTTTCTCCCCTCCCTCCCTGAAGATGATGACACATGTGCTTCTCTCTCATCCTCTGACTCATGTTTTCTTCTCCACAGAGAAGCAGCTGGAATCAGAGTCCCGTGATGAGAACGACCCTGTTCAGCCCCAGTCTGACTCTGCAGGCCCCAGGAGGCCAGAAGAACCAGCCTTGTGTGACGGCGTCTCCCAGTCCTCCTTCACCAGTCAGGACGTGCCAGGTATTGCTGCAAGTCACTCACAGGATTCAATGATCTATAATGGCTATAGAAAACAGGGACACACTAATGGTGTGTGCTTGGCATGCGTGTGTGCATCAGCTGAAGGTCGGGAGCAGGTAAATGGACAGGTGAGCCAGCAGAGGAGTCTGCAGAGCAACCGAGCAGGAAGCACCACTCCCCGGGACAGTAAGGAGGTGAGGATACACCTGATCACACCTGATCACCTGACCCACCCGTCTACCTGGGACTGCTCACATGTGTACCTGGCTAGAGGTCACATGTATACCTGGTCTGAGGTCACCCTCACTCTAGTCTGTCTAACCAGTTCTAAAGTCAGGAACTTCTGCCTCTTTTTACATTTACATTTTATATTTAGTCATTTAGCAGACGCTCTTATCCAGAGCGACTTACAGTAAGTACAGGGACATTCCCCCCGAGGCAAGTAGGGTGAAGTGCCTTGCCCAAGGACACAACGTCATTTGGCACAGCTGGGAATCAAACCGGCAAATTTCTGACTAATAGCGCGATTCCCTAACCGCTCAGCCACCTGACTTCCTCTCTTTAAAACCCCCCTTTTTTGACAGGCCTCCACTACCCCGGCTGCGGGCTCGGCCCAGGGGCAGCAGTTGGCCCAGGATGGCCTGTTCAGGCTGGGCCAGGAGGGCCAGCACCGGCAGTACCAGAACCAGTACAACACCAACACACTGGCCCTCAACAAGCACCAGCACCGTGAGGAGCAGGACAAGCGACGCCATCTCTCCCACAAGTTTAGCCTGACGCCGGCGGCTGAGTTCCAGTGGAGCGGCTCCGTCCATGGGAGCCAGACCCAGACCGTGTCCACTCTCAGGCTCACCATCGTCCAGCTGGAGAGCAGCCTGCCGGCCGTGTTCATGCACCCCAACTGGGCCTCACACAGGTAGGCCTCTAGCACCTGTCCTAGGTAGGGATCTAGCACCTGTCCTAGGTAGGGATCTAGCACCTGTCCTAGGTAGGCCTCTAGCACCTGTCCTAGATAGGGATCTAGCACCTGTCCTAGGTAGGGATCTAGCACCTGTCCTAGGTAGGCCTCTAGCACCTGTCCTAGGTAGGCCTCTAGCACCTGTCCTAGGTAGGCCTCTAGCACCTGTCCTAGGTAGGGATCTAGCACCTGTCCTAGGTAGGGATCTAGTTCCTGCGCAGGTGGGCTTTCTAGACATGTTGACTTGTCAGTAGCCAGTGAGATGTTCTGTGTTCCAGGAACAACTGGACCAGAGCGGTGCACATGTGCAGCAAGGCCCGGGAGTTCTCCCTGGCCCTGGCCATCCTGGAGTGTGCCATCAAGCCCGTCGTCATGCTGCCGGTCTGGAGGGACTCGCTAGGGCACACCAGGTAACCATACACCTGGTAACACACCTGGAATTACATCAGACAACACACCTCCTCACCTGGTAACTGCCCCCCAGACTGCGTCGTATGACGGCGGTGGAGCGTGAGGAGAAAGAAAAGCAGAAGAAGAGGGAGAAGAAGCTGGAGGATGAGGAGACCATGCAGCAGGCCACCTGGGTCAAATACTCCTTCCCTGTCAAACACCAGGTACCACACACACACACACCAGGTACCACTGACACACACTCAGACACCTGTCCTCTGACCCTAACCCTGTGCTGTGTGTCCCAGGTGTGGAAGCAGAAGGGTGAAGAGTACAGGGTAACAGGCTACGGGGGGTGGTGCTGGGTCAGCAGAACCCATGTGCCTCGCTTCCTGCCCCGGTTACCTGGCAATACCAACGTCCACTACCGATCTGCCCTGCAGGGTAACTACGCACTACATAATACAGATTATATTTGTGTAAAGGATACTTTTAGTATACTTTTAGAAGCTACAGCGGCGTTAGAGGCTACAGCAGCGTTAGAGGCTACAGCGGCGTTAGAGGCTACAACGGTGTTAGAGGCTTCAGCGGTATTAGAGGCTAAGGCAGTTGCAGGATTATAGGCTAAGCCCACCCATGGCTAATGCCTCCCTGTGTTGAAGTGCAGATTTTTTGTTGATTTGAGTTTTTTGTTCCAGCCTCAACCCCGGCTACAGCCTCTTCCTGCCCTTCAGAGAAGGATGGACAGAGCAAGATGGAGGAGAAGGATGGACAGAGCAGGACGGAGGAGAAGGATGGACAGAGCAGGACGGAGGAGAAGGATGGACAGAGCAAGACGGAGGAGAAGGATGGACAGAGCAAGACGGAGGAGAAGGATGGACAGAGCAAGACGGAGGAGAAGGATGGACAGAGCAAGACGGAGAAGGATGGACAGAGCAGGACGGAGGAGAAGGATGGACAGAGCAAGACGGAGGAGAAGGATGGACAGAGCAGGACGGAGGAGAAGATGGAGGATGACCCAGTAGACACCTGTCCTGATGAGCCGAAAGGTGACTGTTACTACGGCTAATACAGTTACTGATGTTTGATACTGACTTTGATTACTGTATTAGGTAATGACTTTGATATTACTGTTATTATGATCTAATATCCTCAGTATCACTGTGATATTATGATGAATGAATGAATGAATGAATAACCTTAGTATTACTGTCTTATTACAGGTGAACCACATGGCACAGGACCCACCCACCAGGCTGTGAAGGAGGAGCCTAGAGATGATCAGGTGACCAACATGGAGGTGGAGTCTGGGGCCCAGAGAGACTCCAGACCAGGGGAATGTAGACCAGGCTGCCCGTCAGGCTCGCGTCCCGGGTGCTACGACTTGGTGAACGTGAGCGAGGGCCTGCAGCTGAGGACGGCCTACAGGAAGAAGGTGAAGTCCTCCCGCCTGGACGGCCTTCTGGAGCGCAGGGTCAAGCAGTTCACGCTGGAGGAGAGGCAGAGGCTGGAGAGGCTGAAGATGTCCTACACCCAGGCCAGGACCACAACCCTCTCCCTGGACACCCAGGCCAGGACCTCAGCCTCTTCCCAGGCTATGGTGTCACTCCAAGCAGCACCGATGGCACGAGACGAGGTGGTCAAATGGCTGAAGTTTGACAAGGAGAAAATGGCCGATGAACAGAAGATTTCAGGAGAGACAGACACCCTGAATGTGCAGTTAGGCTCCGCCCAGCCCACTGCTAAAGGACCGATGGGGGAGCTGAGAGGAGGAGCCACTGGGACAGCCAATCATGTCCATGGGAATGGAGAGTCCCAGAGGCACTTGGCAGCTGAGCAGACGACGTCTGGAGCAGAGAGGACCACTCTGCCCTGCCAGACAAGAGACAGCGGACTGAGAAACAGCCAGGTGAACGGGGGGGGTGGGACCAGCAGCCTAGAGGCAGGTGACGGAGCCCAGCCTTGCCTGGGGGCGGGACCAGGAGAGGGGGCGGGGCCTGTCCCATCCCTGATGAATGGCGGCCATCAGGCCAGCCTTAAGCTCAGTAATCCTACACTTCCCAGCATCCCTGTGGTGGTGGCCGGGGCTGGAGACCAGAGAAGCCCTGCGGGTGACCCGCCCCCTGCTAAGGTCCCCAGACTGGACCCCTACACAGAAGCCGTGATGAACGACACCGATGGTGCCGTGCTTCCCCGAGAGACGGGAGGGACCTCATCCAGCAAGGCCCCTCCCAGCGAGGACTCTGCAGAGAGCAGGCGGCAACTCACCTCCATCTCCTCAACTGTGTCCACACAGGCCAGGCCTCTGCAGCCAGCCCTGCCCTCGGTTAGCGTCTCACGGGGTGGAGCGGGGAGCTCCATGTCGGTGTCCAGGGAGTATTCCACCAGGGGACGGGTGCGTCTGCTCCGCCCTGCCCGCGGCCGCAGGGTCCGCTCGGGCATCGCCTTGCCCTCCTACCGCAAGTTTGTGACCAAGAGCAGTAAGAAGAGCATCTTCGTCCTGCCGAGCGACGAGCTGCGGCGTCTGGCTCGCAAGGCGGGCGTCAGAGAGGTGCCCGTCTTCAACTACAGCGCCAAGCCAGCGCTGGACGTCTGGCCTTACCCCTCCCCCAGACCCACCTTCAGCATCACCTGGAGGTGAGGGCTCTGCTTCAGAAGGATACCTGTGTTACGTACCTGTGTTACGTGCCTGTGTTTCGTTCCTGTGTTACGTACCTGTTTTAAACTTGTATAACGTGGTTACGTATCTGTGTTAAACTTGGACAACGTGGTTAGTAAATTAGTAAAACCATAGGTAGGTAGATTAGTTGAGACAGATGGGCAATAGACTATCCCCATTAGGGTTGTCACGGTACCAACATTTTAGTAGTGGTACCAATACCATTTTTAATACCAAAGCAAAAAACCAAAACAAAACTAATTTGTTGACACTTCATCACTTCAGTCAACAGTCACCTACAATATTTAAGGCTGTACTTATGACAGCAACAGAGCATTACTGTGTGCACCTGCCCACCATAGTAAATTCCTTGTTTGTGAACACTTGGTTGGCGATTAAACTTTATGCTGATTCTGATGAATACAATCACAATGCATGTAGGCCTAAGGCAAATGTGGGTGGACTGAGTGTAGACATTAAGTGAACTCAGCAGATGACTTAAAAAAAATTTGTACAGCTCAAAAATATCAATCTTTACTTGAACATAATTTATAAGAAGTAGAAAGAGTTTATGGGGCACAAAGCCCCTGTTTTTGTTCATTCATCAGGTAGTGGATGTTAGTTAGATATAATGTACTCTACTCTGGTACTCTTGCATGTATAGTTTAACCTCCTGTGCTGCCCTGCAGGTACCGTCTCCAGACTGTGCGTTCCCTAGCAGGGGTCAGCCTGCTACTGCGGCTGCTGTGGGCATGTCTCCGCTGGGATGATATGGCCGTCAAGCCTTCCTCCAATGCAGGCACCTCCAGGAAAGGTGAGGAGTGAGGAGCGTAGTGGCTACCTCGGTTATCACTAGCTGCTTCTCTGCTCATCTTGGTCACTGCTGCCTCCCTCTTCTCCTCCTTCACTCTCCTTTCCTCTTCCCTCCTCCACCTCTCCCCTCATCCCCTCCTCCACCTCTCCCCTCCTCCACCCCTCCCCTCCTCATCCCCTCCTCCACCTCTCCCCTCCTCCACCCCTCCCCTCATCCCCTCCTCCACCTCTCCCCTCCTCCACCTCTCCCCTCCTCCACCCCTCCCCTCCTCCACCCCTCCCCTCCTCCACCCCTCCCCCCATCCCCTCCTCCACCCCTCCCCCCATCACCTCCTCCACCTCTCCCCTCCTCCAACTCTCCACTCATCACTTCCCCTCCCTCTCTCTGGCTCAGAGACCACGGACACTGAGAGCACCACGACAGAGATCATTAAGCGCCGGGACGTGGGCCCCTACGGTATTCGCTCTGAGTTCTGCATCCGGAAGATCGTCTGCCCTCTGGGTGTCCCTGACGCTCCTAAAGGTATCTCTTAGTCTTAGGTCCCAGCCCTAACCCCAGCACCCAGTGCTAGGTCCCAGCCCTAACCCCTGCACCCAGTGCTAGGTCCTAGCCCTAACCCCAGCACCCAGTGCTAGGTCCAAGCCGTAGCCCTAACCCCAGCACCCAGTGCTAGGTCCAAGCCGTAGCCTTAACCCCAGCACCCAGTGCTAGGTCCTAGCCCTAACCCCAGCACCCAGTGCTAGGTCCTAGCCCTAACCCCAGCACCCAGTGCTAGGTCCTAGCCCTAACCCCAGCACCCAGTGCTAGGTCCTAGCCCTAACCCCAGCACCCAGTGCTAGGTCCTAGCCCTAACCCCAGCACCCAGTGCTAGGTCCTAGCCCTAACCCCTGCACCCAGTACTAGGTCCTAGCCCTAACCCCAGCACCCAGTGCTAGGTCCCAGCCCTAACCCCAGCACCCAGTGCTAGGTCCCAGCCCTAACCCCAGCACCCAGTGCTAGGTCCTAGCCCTAACCCCTGCACCCAGTGCTAGGTCCAAGCCGTAGCCCTAACCCCAGCACCCAGTGCTAGGTCCAAGCCGTAGCCCTAACCCCAGCACCCAGTGCTAGGTCCTAGCCCTAACCCCTGCACCCAGTGCTAGGTCCAAGCCGTAGCCCTAACCCCAGCACCCAGTGCTAGGTCCTAGCCCTAACCCCTGCACCCAGTGCTAGGTCCAAGCCGTAGCCCTAACCCCAGCACCCAGTGCTAGGTCCTAGCCCTAACCCCTGCACCCAGTGCTAGGTCCAAGCCGTAGCCCTAACCCGAGTGCTAGGTCCTAGCCATAACCCACGGCACCCTGTGCTAGGTCCTAGTCCTAAACCCAGTGCTAGGTCCTAGCCCTAAACCCAGTGCTACGTCCTAGCCCTAACCCCTGCACCCAGTGCTAGGTCCTAGCCCTAACCCGAGTGCTAGGTCCTAGCCATAACCCCGGCACCCTGAGCTAGGTCCTAGTCCTAAACCCAGTGCTAGGTCCTAGCCCTAAACCCAGTGCTAGGTCCTAGCCCTAAACCCAGTGCTACGTCCTAGCCCTAACCCCTGCACCCTGTGCTAGGTCCTAGTCCTAAACCCAGTGCTAGGTCCTAGTCCTAAACCCAGTGCTACGTCCTAGCCCTAACCCCAGCACCCTGTGCTAGGTCCTAGTCCTAACCCGAGTGCTAGGTCCTAGCCATAACCCCGGCACCCTGTGCTAGGTCCTAGTCCTAAACCCAGTGCTAGGTCCTAGCCCTAAACCCAGTGCTACGTCCTAGCCCTAACCCCTGCACCCTGTGCTAGGTCCTAGTCCTAAACCCAGTGCTACGTCCTGGCCCTAACCCCAGCACCCAGTGCTAGGTTCTAGCCCTAGATCATAACGCGAACTCCAGAACAGGGGGAACAAAGCCAAGTCCTAGACCCAACCCTTTGGTCTTAGCCCTAGGTGTTCATTTTGCCTTCACCTGCCCTCCCCCCAGACACCCCGACCCCCCAGCGCAAGGGGCTCCGCTCCAGCGCCCTGCGCCCCAGAAAGGCCACCCCCACCAAGCAGACGGGCCCTGTCGTCATGGAGACCTGGGTGGCGGAGGAGGAGTTGGAGCTATGGGAGATCAGGGCCTTCTCAGAAAGGTGAGTACTTCCTGTTCTGAGCTTGGGGAGGTGACACACTTCCTGTTCTGAGCTTGGGGAGGTGACACACTTCCTGTTCTGAGCTTGGGGAGGTGACATACTTCCTGTTTTGAGCTTGGGGGGGTGACACACTTCCTGTTCTGAGCTCGGGGAGGTGACACACTTCCTGTTCTGAGCTCGGGGAGGTGACACACTTCCTGTTCTGAGCTCGGGGAGGTGACACACTTCCTGTTCTGAACTCGGGGAGGTGACACACTTCCTGTTCTGAACTCGGGGAGGTGACACACTTCCTGTTCTGAGCTCGGGGAGGTGACACACTTCCTGTTCTGAGCTCGGGGAGGTGACATACTTCCTGTTCCTTGCGGTGCTGCTTCTCAGGGTGGAGAAGGACCGTCCGCACACGTCAGAGGAGGTGAAGGCTGAACTGGAGATGCAGCTTAAACAACAGAGGCTGGCGGCTCAACAGGTAGAACTCTTTCCCTAACCATTTAGACGGTTTACATGTATACTCTCTAAAGGTAGATTGTGTACAGTTAGAACTCTACAGGTAGGATTGTGTACAGGTAGAACTCTACAGGTAAGATTATATACAGTTAGAACTCTACAGGTAGGATTGTATACAGGTAGAACTCTACAGGTAAGATTGTATACAGGTAGAACTCTACAGGTAAGATTGTATACAGGTAGAACTCTACAGGTAAGATTGTATACAGGTAGAACTCTACAGGTAAGATTGTATACAGGTAGAACTCTACAGGTAGGATTGTATACAGGTAGAACTCTACAGGTAAGATTGTATACAGGTAGAACTCTACAGGTAAGATTGTATACAGGTAGAACTCTACAGGTAGGATTGTATACAGTTAGAACTCTACAGGTAGGTAGGACTGTAACTCCCCAAATGCCCCTGAGGTAGCAAGGTTCTTTTCTGCTCTTACTAATAGTGACTTATTTGTATATGTACATTCTTGCATTCTGCATTCACTCTCCTCATTCACTAGGACCCTAAAGGTTCTCTCCCCCCCACACCTTCCTCTCACACCCTCCCCTCACACAACCGGCTGGTTCCCACTGTGCTGGAGAACTGAAACAGCTCTGACCCTAACCTGTGACTCTCTGTGTTGCAGAAGCGTTTAGAGCAACAGAGGTATGGCTCTTCTGTCTCCTCCTCCACCCCTGGGGGTCAGAGAGTCATGGGGGGGTCACAAGCCCCCCCCAGCTCCAGGCTAGCCACGCCCCCCTCCCCCGAGCCCTCCAGGAACTTCCACCAGAGTTTTGCTTCCTGGGTGTCAGAGGGGCACAGCAGCACTCCAGGTGAGGATGGGCGGGTGTGTACAGCTCTGTGTGTGTGTGTGTGTCTGCACATGTCTGCACACGCAGTGTGCGAGACATGTGGTTAGCATGGGTATAGCTGCATTAACGTGAGACTCGTGAGACTTTATCGGGCGATAAAAAAATGTATCGATGTTCATCTATTCTCAAAGTTGGGTTGGGAGCTGGGTCTATACTACGCAAGCTATGATGACTTTCACCTTGATATTTTAGCGTGGATGTATACCTAGCTGAAGTGCACTGTAGGGGGCGAGAACGAGTCTTCGAACCTGTGTGTATGCCTTGTGTATGAAATTATCACATCAAACGTGACGTGCTAACATGGATGCAGCTATGAAGCTGCCGGGTTTGCTTCGGGGAAACCTCGACAAGACTAAGGTTGTTTGCACCCGCGATGCGGAATTACTTTACTTTACGAGTTCTTCCAGTCTCAAATACCACCTAAACGCAAAGCATCCCTTAGCTAATGCGGAAGATGCCGGGCCAAGCACTGATGTAGCGCAGGGGAAGAGTCGTCAAACTACTATGTTTGATTGCAACCGAGGCAAGCCCGTCAGCACAGCTTTATCAGCCAAGATAACTAATCTCCTCGCTCACTTGGCTTGAGAAACCTGTTCTCAAAGACTTACTTTTAGTCATTATTTGGGTAGCACACATTCTGAATGCCTTCGCCGGAATACAAATGAGCCATTTTAATCTAGATTAATCCCAAGATTACAGTAATCTTGGAATTAACTAATATTCCTGTTTCCATGCATGTGCTGATTGATGTAAAATGATACATTGTAAATTGCCTGTATTTATAGTGTATATACACTATAAATACAGGCACTATAAATACAGGCAATTTACAATGTATCATTTTACACCAATCAGCACATGCATGGAAACAGGAATATTAGTGGAATCTTCACTTCATTAGCCATGTAAACGGCTAAGTCGGAATATTGTCCTTTTTCGGAACTTGAATATTAAGTGTGTGTTCTCAGATGGGGCCCAGCAGAAGACTCCCTCCACTCTGCGCACCTACAGCAGCCGCCACCCCACCACCACCTTCTCACCCCGGCCCTCCGCCCTGGACAACACAGGTAACCTGTCTGTCTGGATACCGGTCTGTCTACACGTCCGTCGGTCTACCTGCTTGTCTGTCCACCTAATTGTCTACCTTGCTTGTCTGTTTGTCTGCCTGTCTGTCTACCTGTCTGTCTGGACCTACCTACCTACCTGTCTGCACCTGTCTGCCAGTCTGTATACTTGTCTGTCACATAGGGGTGGACGGTATGAATTGTATAGAAAAATACCGGTATGAATTTGGCCTATGAAATGGCTTTTGACTATACCGTGCTAACCATGGTAGAGCCTTCCAGAAATAAGATTTGTTACAGCCACATTCACACCAGGCTTTAATACAAATATTGCAATCAATCCATGCAAACATTGCAAGCAGTCGTCCGCATCCTCATAACCAGTATTGCAGTAGAGCATAGTTTTCGGGTTTTGTAGCTCAGTTTTATATTACACAACTTCCAACGTATACAGTAGGGATGTGCAATCTCCATCGCTGAGGACGATGCAATACACATCTCGATGCACTGCCAATGATCCGAAACATTATAAGATAAGATACATAAAAGCAACTACTAATGCGAAACATAGCATTACTTCACATATTAACCAAAGTCTCTGACAAAAGATAACATAAAATCAGGCCTGAATGTGAAAAAAGGTCCACTATTCTTGTTAGGGGTACCAGTGGAGCGAGAGTGGCTAGCCTTAGCTACGTCTCCACACAAATACCATGTAGCCTCTTTAGGTGAGTAGGCTACCTAAATTAGCCGTGCTGCCTTTGTACTATATAGCAACACGATTGGGTCTTGTCGAATTGCCCATCTTTCTTGGAAAATCTGAAGTGTTGCCAAACCTTGGATTTATTGCAGTTCATAAGAACGTGTAACTCTTCCTTCGCCATGATAACACTCGCCCGAACACGCCTCGACCTTGTGTGAAACTTGCCCGAGAGACTTGACAAGAATCGTCCACTGACAGCAGTGGAGATGAGAGCGCACTTAACAGAGAGGGGGAATCTATCTAAATATAAAATTATTCATCACAAATCATAGTCACATTTCTAAATACTAAAGGCGTTCACATACACAATTCTATATAAATACATTGGATTATACCAATGCAAAGATATTAGAAATGATGCATTCTGATTTCATCCCACATATCTGGTGCACACTGTTTTACCATCCCTAGTACACACAGTCTTGCTGTTTTTGGATGCTTTTAAATAGGCCTTAGTGGTCCCCTAATACTGTATCTGAAGTCTCTTTCCTGAAGTTCAGCCTTGGTGCAGAATTACAGCCACTCGTAGTGTTTGAGCTTTAATTTTCTCAAAGGCGGAGAAGAATACCCAGGGCTTGGTTTACACCTATCAACATTTCTAGCCACTGGGGGACCAAAGGCAGGCTAGGGATTACTCATATTCATGTTAAATAACCTCAAAGTGAAATCTTCATGTCATGGGACCTTTAAAAAAAAATGCTGCATGGAATAGTGTAGCAGATCAAGCAAAGATGCCAGGTTTGTAAGAATTGTGAAATGTTTAAGATAACTACGTTATCTTGTGATCCCCTGCCCCCCCACGTCAAGGGGTCAAAATTAATTAATTAATTGCTTTACCTGACATCTTTGAAAGGCAGCAATGATTAATGCATCCATGGCCAGGATATAATAATAACATATGACATTATTTTAAAAGTCAAAGCATTGGGCCCATGTGCGTCCCGCACTGGGTTCGATACTGCCACATCTGACATTCCAATCACCGCCACTACCAACTACGCCAACGAAGAGCTAGATAACCATTGTTGCGGGTGGTGCTTTATTTAGCTGAGGAGTGAGTTTCACCGATACACACCGGCTCCATCTATGAATGACTTGTTCTGAGCAGGTGTTGTCAGTGAACAGGCTGTAAAACTGTTGGTTAAGAGACTTGTGAAAAACTGATGCTAATTATCTGGGATTTTTTTTTTAACAGCAGTTAAGTTGTCATTGTGTCAAACAAGTTGTGAATTTGTTGTAACATTAAAACAGGAGATCATGACTGTGCTCAAAGTGATGCTCTAGCTCCAGCGGTTTGCTTTGTAGGTGAACAAAACTTTCGGAAGACGTAAAAGACTCAAGAAAAATTACAGGATATGCTTTTTTTCCATTGGTTGTTGCATTAAATCTTACCCAGATACAATGGTGCTATTTTCCGATTGGCTATTGTATAGACCCTTTCTTTTTTTGGATTGTCTGGTAAGTGGCAGGCTCGACTAAGAACTCTAGGGGAGACGCGCTTGACTGCCGGTTCCATAGTGAGAGTGGCGAGGCCAGAGGAATTTTGGTAGAGTGCTGCGGCATATTAAATATATTATATTTAAAAAAAATTATATGTGAGAAATGCAATGTGTGGCAGGAGGGCGTGACTAAAGACCGAAATGAGTGACTGTCACTCTCAATGCGTGACACTTGAGAGCCCTGTATCATATATAATCGGAAATAGTCTGTTGGAATGTTCAGAATCACACAGAGTACTTTATTCATCCCCGAAGGGAAATTAAGTTGTCATAGCAGCCGGTATATTTGAATACAATAAAATACAATACAATAAAGTCCAAGGAGGTTTAGTGCAGTTCTGTGATGGTGGCTCACATGTGCGACGTTACTCTGTGGGGCCCGCTTTCGAACTATCACATGTGTGACGTTTCTCTGTGGGGCCCGCTTTTGAACTATCACACGTGTGACGTTACTCTGTGGGGCCCGCTTTCGAACTATCACATGTGTGACGTTACTCTGTGGGGCCCGCTTTCGAACTATCACACGTGTGACGTTACTCTGTGGGGCCCGCTTTCGAACTATCACACGTGTGACGTTACTCTGTGGGGCCTGCTTTCGAACTATCACACGTGTGACGTTACTGTGGGGCCCGCTTTCGAACTATCACACGTGTGACGTTACTCTGTGGGGCCCGCTTTCGAACTATCACATGTGTGACGCTACTAATGTTTTTTAATTCAAGGCCTTAAAAACTGCCACATTTTGTCCAAGGTCTTAAAGTTAATTTAGTCAGGTCTAAAAAAGGTTTTACCTTCGTTCATTTCCAGAAATGCTGGCTGCAGAAAGTTACAACAAAGTGGTCGTAGCCTACAAAGTTGAGCTCTAGAATCTTTGCTACAAACAAAACCAGCAGAACGCTGCCCTCAGAACGTTGGTTCGGTGTGTTGTAGTTCTTTCTGGGGGATATTGGTGTCGGTCTGTACGCGGGGATAAACTACAAATCTCGTGAGGCAATACCTGCCTGCAAAATACGTCTGCGTCTCCTCAGAGTTTGTGTGGACAATGGGAAAGTGTACTTTCATTGAGACATGGCTAGATCACAGCGATTTCCACTGTTGGTTACAAGCTGTACCAGCTCCAGTACCCAGCAGCTCCAGTACCCAGCTCCAGGTACGAGGCTCGCTGCAAACTTTGCCCAAAACTTTGGTTACTAATGTGAATTCATAGAAATAAAATGATATTTTTTCAGAATTTCTTCTATTTTAATATTTTTTGGGTAATGTGTCGTGTAGGTCTTAAATTTCAATCTTTATGGTCTTAAAATGTCTTAAAAAGGTCTTAAATTTGACTTACTGAAACCTCCAACAACCCTGTGATATATACTGTTGCCATCTTACTGTCATCTGTGTCTTTGTCCACCTGTCAGTCTACCTGAATTACCTGTCCTCTGGCCCCTCCTCCAGACCAGGGTCATGTGACCCAGCAAGGCCAGTCTGCCTCCAGCCCCGCCTCGGCACCCACAGTGGGGGTCCCTGCGCCCCCTGCACCGGTCCTGGCCCCCCACGCCCCCACTTCAGCGGCCCCAGACACCCAGACCCCCCGCCCCCAGCAGGGCCAGGTCAAGCTCACCCTGGCTCAGCTAACACAGCTTACACAGGGTGCTCAGGTGAGTGGGTCCTGACCTCAGCTCTCTTAACTGTCCAATCCCCCAGGCAATTGGTCAACCGGTCAAAACAGTTTCTTCAAATATTTTGTTAATGGTTAGCATTGTGTCCTGCTGTGTGAGGCAGTACTGTTAGCATTGTATCCTGCTGTGTGAGGCAGTACTGTTTGCATTGTATCCTGCTGTGTGAGGCAGTACTGTTAGCATTGAGTCCTGCTGCGTGAGGCAGTACTGTTAGCATTGTATCCTGCTGTGTGAGGCAGTACTGTTAGCATTGTGTCCTGCTGTGTGAGGCAGTACTGTTAGCATTGTGTCCTGCTGTGTGAGGCAGTACTGTTAGCATTGTGTCCTGCTGTGTGAGGCAGTACTGTTAGCATTGTGTCCTGCTGTGTGAGGCAGTACTGTTAGCATTGTGTCCTGCTGTGTGAGGCAGTACTGTTAGCATTGTATCCTGCTGTGTGAGGCAGTACTGTTAGCATTGTGTCCTGCTGTGTGAGGCAGTCTGGTTAGCACTGCATTTGTATGAGCTGCATGGCATGCTCATATAAAGGCGTATGTAATGCTTTTAAAGTGTTTAAAAAACAAAGTAAATATTTAATTTGTATTGTCTGCTGTGTGCACTTGTTTTGCAGGGCTCCAGCCAGGGGCTGACTGTGGTGATCCAGGGCCAGGGCCAGACCAGGGGCCAGCTACAGATCCTCCCCCCAGGGGTGGCTGTCCTTCCTGGCCTGGGACAGCAGCTCATGCAGGCTGCCATGCCCAATGGCCAGGTGCAGCGCTTCCTCTTCACCCCTCTACCCCCTGCCTCTACACCTTCCTCTAAAACCACCTCCACTCCTCCCTCTACCCTCACCCCTGCATCCAACCCAGCCCCTGCCTCTACTCCCACCTCTACCCCCTCCTCTATCCCAGCCCCTGCCTCTAAAACCACCTCCAATCCTGCCTCTACCCTCACCCCTGCCTCTACTACCACCTCTACCTCTAGCACCGCATGTGCATCCACAACCATCTCCGCCCCTGCCTTTACATCCACCCCTGCCTTTACATCCACCCCTGCCTCTACAACCACCCCTGCCTCTACAACCACCCCTGCCTCTACAACCACCCCCGCCTCAATAACCACCCCCGCCTCAACCCCCTTACCTATCTCTACCCCCACCCCTGCCATTAAAATCACCCCCTCCTCTAGCTCCGCCCATGCATCCACAACCATCTCCGCCCCTGCCTCTACTTCCGCCCCTGCCTCTAAAACCACCCCTGTCTCTGCAATCACCCCCACCTCTAAAACCACCTCCACTCCAGCCTCTACAACCCCCCCTTCCTCTGCCTCTACAATCACCTCCACCCCCTTTCCGATAACCACTTCAGCCTCCACTCCCACCACCTCCTCTGCTTCATCCTTGTCTGCCTCCACCCTGGCCCTGGCCTCCACCCTGGTCCCAGCCTCTACACTAGCCTCAGCTTCAGCCTCCACTATGGCCCCAACCTCCACCCTGGTCCCAGCCTCTACACTGGCCTCAGCTCCAGCCTCCACCATGGCCCCAACCCCGGCTTCCACCATGGCCCCAGGCTCCACCCAGGCTCCAGCCTCTACACTAGCCTCAGCTTCAGCCTCCACTATGGCCCCAACCTCCACCCTGGTCCCAGCCTCTACACTGGCCTCAGTTCTAGCCTCCACCATGGCCTCAACCTCCACCCTGGTCCTGGCCTCCCCCGTGGCTACAGCCTCCACCCTAGCCCCAGCTTCCACTCTGAACCCAGCTCCAGCCTCCACCATGGCCCCAACCTCCACCCTGGTCCCAGCCTCTACACTAGCCTCAGCTTCAGCCTCCACTATGGCCCCAACCTCCACCCTAGTCCCAGCCTCTACACTAGCCTCAGCTTCAGCCTCCACTATGGCCCCAACCTCCACCCTGGTCCCAGCCTCTACACTGGCCTCAGCTCCAGCCTCCACCATGGCCCCAACCCCGGCTTCCACCATGGCCCCAGGCTCCACCCAGGCTCCAGCCTCTACACTAGCCTCAGCTTCAGCCTCCACTATGGCCCCAACCTCCACCCTGGTCCCAGCCTCTACACTGGCCTCAGTTCTAGCCTCCACCATGGCCTCAACCTCCACCCTGGTCCCAGACTCCACCGTGTCTCCAGCCTTTACTTTGGCCCCATCCTCCACACTGGCTCCAGCCTCCGTGGTGGGTTCTGCAGTGTCCTCAAACTCAAGATGGTCTGTGAGGCCCTCTCTGCAACCCAAGTGGAGGGCAGCATTCCAGACCCCAGCTTCCTCCCAGCCTCCACCCAGCCTCCTCCCCCCAGCCTCCTCTCAGACACAGGCTCAGCCAGCAGGGGCTCCTGTTCCTGCCCCTGTGTCTATACCTGCCCCTGAAGCTGCCCCTGTCTCTGTTCCTGCCCCTGTCTCTAAACCTTCCCCTGCCTCTGTACCTGCCCCTGTCTCCTTACCTGCCCCTGGGTCTTTACCTGCCCCTGTCTCCTTACCTGCCCCTGTCTCCTTACCTGCCTCTGTCTCCTTACCGGCCCCTGTCTCCTTACCTGCCCCTGGGTCTTTACCTGCCCCTGTCTCCTTACCTGCCTCTGTCTCCTTACCTGCCTCTGTCTCCTTACCTGCCCCTGGGTCTTTACCTGCCCCTGGGTCTTTACCTGCCCCTGTCTCCTTACCTGCCCCTGTCTCCTCACCTGCCTCTGTCTCCTTACCTGCCCCTGTCTCCTTACCTGCCTCTGTCTCCTTAACTGCCTCTGTCTCCTTACCTGCCCCTGTCTCTGTACTTGCCTCTGTCTGCTTACCTGCCCCCGTCTCCGTAACTGCCCCTGTCTCTGTACCTGACCCCGTCTCCTTACTTGTCTCTGCACCTGCCCCTGTCTCTGCAACTTCACCAGTCGCCTTACCTGCCCCAGTCTCCTTACTGGCCCCTGTCTCTAAACCTTCCCCTAAATCTACCCTTGTCTCCATACCTGCCCCAGTGTCCTTACCTGCCCCTGTCTCCTTACCTGCCCCTGTCTCCTTACTGGCCCCTGTCTCCTTACCTGCCCCTGTCTCCTTACCTGCCCCAGTCTCCTTACCTGCTCCAGTCTCCTTACTGGCCCCTGTCTCCTTACTTGCCCCTGTCTCTAAACCTTCCCCTAAATCTACCCCTGTCTCCATACCTGGCCGTGTCTCCTTACCTGTCCCTGTCTCTAAACCTGTCTCTGTTCGTGCTTCTGCCTCTAAACCTATCCCTTTTACTTCTTCTGTCTCCACACCTGTGCATGTCCCTGTCTCCATACCTGCCCCTGTCTCCATACCTG
Source organism: Hypomesus nipponensis (assembly GCF_054491055.1). NCBI lineage: Eukaryota > Metazoa > Chordata > Actinopteri > Osmeriformes > Osmeridae > Hypomesus > Hypomesus nipponensis. The sequence continues at coordinate 23,661,991 of NC_140377.1, forward strand.
CCCCTATACCTCCCCCTGTCTCCTTACCTGCCCCTGTCTCTAAACCTGTCTCTGTTCCTGCTTCTGCCTCTAAACCTATCCCTTTTACTTCCTCTGTCTCCACACCTGTGCATGTCCCTGTCTCCTTACCTCCCCCTGTCTCCTTACCTCCCCCTGTCTCCATACCTGCCCCTGTCTCCTTACCTCCCCCTGTCTCCATACCTGCCCCTATACCTCCCCCTGTCTCCATACCTGCCCCTGTACCTCCTACTGTCTCCTTACCTGCCCCTGTACCTCCCCCTGTACCTGCCCCTGAATCTACCCCTGTCTCTATAACTGCCCCTGTAAATGCCCCTGTAGAGGCCTCAATCTCCTTAACTGCCCCTGTCACCCCCCAAGTGTCCCCACATTGTGCCCTTGTTACTCAAGTCTCCCTCCCCAGCTTGTCCCCCGCCATAGCCCCGAAGTTCCAGACCCCAGCCTCTCCTCACTTGGTCTCCCCCACCATCACCAAGACCACAGTGAATTATGCCCAGCACCAGCCCCAGAACCAGCACCAGGCTCAGAACCAGGCCCAACACCAGGCCAAGGTCCAGACCCAGCTGATCATGGTGCAGACAGGGCTGCACCAGCAGGTCCAGGTGCTGTCTGCCCTGCCTCCTCAGCCTCATCCCCAGTTCCAGCCTCATCCCCAGCCATCGCCCCAGCCTCACCCCCAGCACGGAGGAGCCCAGCCACTCAGCCTGCAGCTACCCATCCAGATCCATCCGGCACCAGCAGTCCAGGTAAGCAGCCTGGTAGAGCACCTCCAGCCAAGTAGAGCACCTCCAGCCAGGTAGAGCACCTCCAGCCTGGTAGAGCACCTCCAGCTTGGTAGAGCATCTCCAGCCTGGTAGAGCACCTCCAGCCAGGTAGAGCACCTCCAGCCAGGTAGAGCACCTCCAGCCAGGTAGAGCACCTCCAGCCAGGTAGAGCACCTCCAGCTTGATAGAGCACCTCCAGCCAGGTAGAGCACCTCCAGCTTGGTAGAGCACCTCCAGCCAGGTAGAGCACCTCCAGCCTGGTAGAGTACCTCCAGCCTGGTCTAGATGGGTGTTGGGGATGGTAAAAATATGTCGCTGTTCGAATGCACGTTCATATTCATTGAAAATATAACATTCCCTTTTGGAATGCAGGATAGTCCAGAGATTGCAGGTGTAGCATATCCCTCCCGACAGATGGTCTGACACTTGACTGATTATTGTACAATTTATTTTAAATCCCACAAACAACTGTAATATCTTATACAGAGTAACCCTAACCCAAAGAATTGACTTTGGTGGGCAGGTGCATACAGTAAACATATAAGAATCTTTAAAAGGGTTCTGTCCTTAAACTTAAAAAGTAAGAAATATAAATCATTTACAACAATATACGAACAACACTGTACAATATAAAATATTTATACAAAGTAAAAGAGTGCAGTGAGGCTCTGTGCCAGCGGAGCGTTAATGTAGGTGCAAAAGAGCATGTGCACAAACTGAAAATTGCACAGGCACTCTCTTTTGCTCTCTGTTTCCTGTCACATAAGGACCTCTGAATGAATTGTTCCATGTGAGGTCCATTTTGTCATTTTATGGCAACTGCTTAAATTTGCACTACACATTTTGTACTTGTAACAATAGCAGTTCTATCAAAATTGGTTTTGTTGTTTTCTAATGGGGCAAAAGAAAATGCAAATGAAAACATATCGAGATATATATATAGAATATCGTAAAAAATTTGACAATATCGAGATATCACTTTTTTTATATATATATCGCCCAGCCTGTGTCTAGGTTGGGAGGAAGCGGCCACAACTTTCCTTGCTTGCCTCAAGGTCCTAGTGGGATAGCAGATAGCCGATCACCTTCTTAGCAGGAATCTGAAGACAGTTTACAAAATTAGCCCTTTTTACAGAAGGCCTGTAAAGACAGGATCTGTTGTTTACATATCCTGTAACAAGTTGTCTACGAAACCTAAATACTGTTATAAGGGTTGGACATTTTGTCCTTTTTCTTCTCAGCTGCAGGCCCAACAGGCGCCAAACTTTGTGACCATTCAGTCATCTGCTGTCACAAAACAGATCCAACCTCAACACCTCCGGATCCAGTCAGCGCCACAGGCCCAACACCTCCGGATCCAGTCAGCGCCACAGGCCCAACACCTCCATCCCCAGCTCCAACACTTCCAGATCCACCAGCTCCAGCCCCAACACCTCCAGCTGAAGACCCAACACCTCCAGACCCAACACCTCCAGACCCAACCCCAGACAGGATCCCAACACCTCCAGCTCCAAACCCACCACCTCCAGCTCCAAACCCAACACCTCCAGCTCCAAACCCAACACCTTCAGCTCCAGACCCCACCCCAGACAGGAACCCAACACCTTCAGCTCCAGACCCCACCCCAGACAGGAACCCAACACCTTCAGCTCCAGACCCAACCCCAGACAGGAACCCAACACCTTCAGCTCCAGACCCCACCCCAGACAGGAACCCAACACCTTCAGCTCCAGACCCCACCCCAGACAGGAACCCAACCCCTTCAGCTCCAGACCCCACCCCAGACAGGAACCCAACACCTTCAGCTCCAGACCCCACCCCAGACAGGAACCCAACACCTTCAGCTCCAGACCCCACCCCAGACAGGAACCCAACACCTTCAGCTCCAGACCCCACCCCAGACAGGAACCCAACACCTTCAGCTCCAGACCCCACCCCAGACAGGAACCCAACCCCTTCAGCTCCAGACCCCACCCCAGACAGGAACCCAACACCTTCAGCTCCAGACCCCACCCCAGACAGGAACCCAACACCTTCAGCTCCAGACCCCACCCCAGACAGGAACCCAACACCTTCAGCTCCCGACCCCACCCCAGACAGGAACCCAACACCTTCAGCTCCAGACCCCACCCCAGACAGGAACCCAACACCTCCAGCTCCAGACCCAAGCCCAGACAGGAACCCAACACCTCCAGCTCCAGACCCAACCCCAGACAGGAACCCAACACCTTCAGCTCCCGACCCCACCCCAGACAGGAACCCAACACCTTCAGCTCCAGACTCCACCCCAGACAGGAACCCAACACCTCCAGCTCCAGACCCAAGCCCAGACAGGAACCCAACACCTCCAGCTCCAGACCCAACCCCAGACAGGAAGCCAACACCTCCAGCTCCAGACCCCACCCCAGACAGGAACCCAACACCTCCAGCTCCAGACCCAACCCCAGACAGGAACCCAACACCTCCAGACCCAGTGTTTCCAGTCCCAGCAACACCAGGATGCTAAGGAGGCCAGTCGGCCTAGCTCAAGCATGCACACACAGGTATCTCCCACCCAGGTATCTCCAATGGACTTACCATGGGCTCATCGACACCAACAACACAAACAGTTACACCTGTATCTGTACTTATCTGAGTATAACACACAAACAGTCACACCTGTATCTGTACTTATCTGAGTATAACACACAAACAGTCACACCTGTATCTGTACTTATCTGAGTATAACACACAAACAGTCACACTTGTATCTGTACTTATCTGAGTATAAAATAATTATAATGCTCTGTGAGTTGAGAGAGATGGGCAGGTTAGAGGGAAGGGGGGAGCAGGTTTTAGGGAAGGGGGGAGCAGGTTGGAGGGAAGGGGGGAGCAGGTTGGAGGGAAGGGGGGAGCAGGTTGGAGGGAAGGGGGGAGCAGGTTGGAGGGAAGGGGGGAGCAGGTTGGAGGGAAGGGGGGAGCAGGTTGGAGGGAAGGGGGAGCAGGTTGGAGGGATGGGGGGAGCAGGTTGGAGGGAAGGGGGAGGAGGTTGGAGGGAAGGGGGAGCAGGTTGGAGGGAAGGGGGAGCAGGTTGGAGGGAAGGGAGGAGCAGGTTGGAGGGAAGGGGGGAGCAGGTTGGAGGGAAGGGGGGAGCAGGTTGGAGGGAAGGGGGAGGAGGTTGGAGGGAAGGGGGGAGCAGGTTGGAGGGAAGGGAGGAGCAGGTTGGAGGGAAGGGGGGAGCAGGTTGGAGGGAAGGGGGGAGCAGGTTGGAGGGAAGGGGGGAGCAGGTTTGAGGGAAGGGAGGAGCAGGTTGAATCAAGCTTTTAAAGCAGTGGTCATTGACTAGTTCTTGTTGCAGGTGTTGGAGCAGCAGAAACAGAGGAAGATGATGTCACCTGCTGAGATAAAGGACAATCAGAGGTATGTACCAGATAGTCAGTATATCTATCTGTATCAGCCGACTATAACATCTAACTGCGCCAGCCGACCACAGAATCTAACTAACACTATACCAGCCGACCATAACATCTGACTGCACCAGCCAACCATAACATCTGACTAACACTATGCCAGCCGACCATAACATCTGACTAACACTATACCAGCCGACCATAACATCTGACTAACACTACACTATACCAGCCGACCATAACATCTGACTAACACTACACTATACCAGCCGACCATAACATCTGACTATCACTATACCAGCCGACCATAACATTTGACTATCACTATACCAAACGACCACAACATCTGACTAACACTATACCAGCGGACTATAACATCTGACTTACACTATACCAGCCGACCATAACATCTGACTAACACTATACCAGCCGACCATAACATCTGACTAACACTATACCAGCCGACTATAACATCTGACTAACACTATACCAGCCGACCATAACATCTGACTAACACTATACCAGCCGTCCATAACATCTGACTAACACTACACTATACCAGCCGACCATAACATCTGACTAACACTACACTATACCAGCCGACCATAACATCTGACTAACACTACACTATACCAGCCGACCATAACATCTGACTAACACTACACTATACCAGCCGACCATAACATCTGACTAACACTACACTATACCAGCCGACCATAACATCTGACTAACACTATACCAGCCGACCATAACATCTGACTAACACTACACTATACCAGCCGACCATAACATCTGACTAACACTACACTATACCAGCCGACCATAACATCTGACTAACACTACACCATACCAGCCGACCATAACATCTGACTAACACTATACCAGCCGACCATAACATCTGACTAACACTATACCAGCCGACCATAACATCTGACTAACACTATACCAGTCGACCATAACATCTGACTGTATGCTGGTAGCTAATGAAGTTCCTCCTGAACAGGATGGAGCAAGAGGAGCGCATGGAGGAGGAGAAGAGGAAGATTAAGAAGGACATGGGGGATGAGGAAAAGTGGAGCAGAAGGAAGGAGCAAGAGGAGGAGAAGGAGAGGAGGAAGAGGAAGGAACAGGAGGAGGAGAGGAGGAGGAGGAAGGAGCGAATGGAGGAGAAAGAAGAGAGGAGGAGGAAGGAGCGCATGGAGGAAGAGGAGGAGAGGAGGAGGAAGAGAAAGGAGGAGCGGACAGAGGAAGAGAAAAGAAGGAGGAGGAAGGAGGAGCACATGGAGGAGGAAAAGAGGAGGAGGAGGAGGAGGGAGGAGCGCATGGAGGAGGAGGAGAGGAGGAGGAGGAAGGAGGAGGCTGAGGAGAAGAGACGCTCCAAGCAGAGTGTCTGCAGAGTGTCAGCAGGGCTCTACAGACACAAGGAGCACCTAAAGCAGGAGATCCTGAAGAAGAGAGCTTTGCTGGACAAGGAGCTGAAGCTGGAGGTTCAGGTGAGGACCACACACACCTGTTACTCCCACACACACCTGTTACTCCCACACACACCTGTTACTCCCACACACACACCTGGGAAACCTGACACACACTCCTGAAACACTTCTGATGTACTTCTGAACATACCTGACACACACTAATCTGGACTTTGTTGGCGGTGTCCTTCTCTCTCTCTCCCTCCCCCTACCTCCCCCATCAGGAGGAGTTGAGGAGGGACATCAGCCATCTGAGGAGGGAGAAGGAGAGAGCACAGGCAGCAATCAACCAGGCTGCTTCCTCCTCCTCATCTCAGTCCTCCTCTCAGTCCTCCTCTCACTCCTCCTCTCACTCCTCCTCTCACTCTGCACTTAAACGCAAGGTGGAGGAAGAGAAAGATGGAAGCTGGCAAAGAGATGGAGAAAGGGACCATAAAAGACTGAGAGATTCCTATATTGATGGAGACAGAAACAGATATGTAGACAGGGACAGGGGTAAACCTAGAGATGGAGAGAGAGTCAAATACAAAGACAAAGAGAGACATCGGGCCATGGACTCCTCCTCCTGTTCTTCCAAGCCCAAAAAGACGGTGGTTTCTACCTCAGGAGATCCTAGGAGAGACACCAACCTGTACTGCGTCTGCAGAACACCGTATGATGAGTCTAGGTGAGACATGTTTACCAGTCTTGAGCAACTACAAAGTTCCGCCCCTTCATAATTTCACTAAATGCTTTCTGGTGAAAAATCTCCCACCCACAATTTTTCATGAATATTAATTTAGGTTCTTTCCCATTCTTTATGTGATGCATGAACACGGGCAGTTATCACGCACCCTAACCCTTCCCTGTGATCTGTCAGAGGACAGAGTAGTGTTCTAAGTTCTTACGGTGTTCCTGTTCTAGGTTCTACATTGGCTGTGACCTGTGTTCTAACTGGTTCCACGGTGCATGTGTGGGGATCACCGAGCAGCAGGCCCGTCTCCTGGACGACTATGTCTGTGCCGACTGCTTGCGTGCGCAGGAGGGCGGGGTGGGGAAGGAGGGCGGGGTGGGGAAGGAGGGCGGGGTGGAGAAGGAGGGCGGGGTGGGGAAGGAGGGCGGGGTGGGGAAGGAGGGCGGGGTGGGGAAGGAGGGCGGAGACAGCACGGAGGAACTCTACTGTATCTGCAGGACACCTTATGATGAAGCACAGTAAGACCTCCCCCTGAACACCCTGACCCCAACACCCCGAACATTCTGACCCCACACTGCGTCACCCTGACCAACACCCTGAACACTCTGACCCCACACTGCGTCACCCTGACCAACACCCTGAACACTCTGACCCCACACTGCATCACCCTGACCCCAACCCCCTGAACACTCTGACCCCACACTGCATCACCCTGACCAACACCCTGAACACTCTGACCCCACACTGCATCACCCTGACCAACACCCTGAACACTCTGACCCCACACTGCATCACCCTGACCCCAACACCCTGAACACTCTGACCCCACACTGCATCACCCTGACCCCAACACCCTGAACACTCTGACCCCACACTGCATCACCCTGACCAACACCCTGAACACTCTGACCCCACACTGCATCACCCTGACCCCAACACCCTGAACACTCTGACCCCACACTGCATCACCCTGACCCCAACACCCTGAACACTCTGACCCCACACTGCATCACCCTGACCCCAACACCCTGAACACTCTGACCCCACACTGCATCACCCTGACCAACACCCTGAACACTCTGACCCCACACTGCATCACCCTGACCCCAACACCCTGAACACTCTGACCCCACACTGCATCACCCTGACCCCAACACCCTGAACACTCTGACCCCACACTGCATCACCCTGACCCCAACACCCTGAACACTCTGACCCCACACTGCATCACCCTGACCCCAACACCCTGAACACTCTGACCCCACACTGCATCACCCTGACCCCAACACCCTGAACACTCTGACTCCACACTGCATCACCCTGACCCCAACACCCTGAACACTCTGACCCCACACTGCATCACCCTGACCCCAACACCCTGAACACTCTGACCCCACACTGCATCATCCTGACCAACACCCTGAACACTCTGACCCCACACTGCATCACCCTGACCAACACCCTGAACACTCTGACCCCACACTGCATCACCCTGACCCCAACACCCTGAACACTCTGACCCCACACTGCATCACCCTGACCAACACCCTGAACACTCTGACCCCACACTGCATCACCCTGACCAACACCCTGAACACTCTGACCCCACACTGCATCACCCCAACCCGTCTGACTCTCTCCCTGGCAGGTTCTATATTGGCTGTGACCGGTGCCAGAGCTGGTACCATGGGCGCTGTGTGGGCATTGTGCCAAGCGAGGCAACGCACATCGACACGTACGTGTGCCCACCGTGCCAGGCCACGCAGGACACCACCGTGCTCATGCCGCTCACTGCTAAGGACTATGAGGGCTTGAAGAGAATACTGCGGGCCTTACAGGTAGGGGAGCGTGGTGTAGCGTAGCAGGCCTCACAGGCAGGGGAGCGTGGTGTAGCGTAGCAGGCCTCACAGGCAGGGGAGCGTGGTGTAGCGTAGCAGGCCTCACAGGCAGGGGAGCGTGGTGTAGCGTAGCAGGCCTCACAGGCAGGGGAGCGTGGTGTAGCGTAGCAGGCCTCACAGGCAGGGGAGCGTGGTGTAGCGTAGCAGGCCTCACAGGCAGGGGAGCGTGGTGTAGCGTAGCAGGCCTCACAGGCAGGGGAGCGTGGTGTAGCGTAGCAGGCCTCACAGGCAGGGGAGCGTGGTGTAGCGTAGCAGGCCTCACAGGCAGGGGAGCGTGGTGTAGCGTAGCAGGCCTCACAGGCAGGGGAGCGTGGTGTAGCGTAGCAGGCCTCACAGGCAGGGGAGCGTGGTGTAGCGTAGCAGGCCTCACAGGCAGGGGAGCGTGGTGTAGCGTAGCAGGCCTTACAGGTAGGGGAGCGTGGTATAGCATAGAATACAATAGCAAAACATACCATAGAATTTGATAGGATAGTGCAGTTTAGTATAGAATATGATAGGATAGGGTAGCATGATTTAGCCCAGTATAGTAGAAGATTGAATACTTTAGCAAAGCGCCCTATAGCAGGGCGCATAGCACTGTATAGAATAGTATAGCACAGCATAGAACTACTTTAGATTATAACATATCATAGCATAATGAGCTCTACCCGCCTCTCTGCTTTATCAGGCTCATAAGATGGCCTGGCCCTTCCTGGAGCCTGTGGACCCTGGAGATGCCCCTGACTACTATGGAGTCATCAAGGAACCAATGGGTAAGCCTTAAATCTATTACCTCTCTTTCCTCAGAACCAGAAGGCAGCTCCCTGTCTCTGACCTATAGCACATGGGAACTACCTAGTCAGTGGTAGTAGACGGTGACTGTGCTCCTCGTCGTGGTAGTTTAAGTAGTTATTGGTGGTAGTTTACGGATGGTAGCTGTAGTTTAGGAATGGTAGTGGATGGTAGTTGTAGTTTTTGTATGGTAGTGGATGGTAGTTTATGGATGGTAATGTAGTTTATAGGTGGTCGTTTACGGATGGTATTTTATGGATGGTTAGGATTGTTTAGCTTACTTTATGACTGTGCTCCTGACCTCTAGACTTATCCACTATGGACGCCAGGCTGCAGCAGCGCTACTACAGCAAGCTGACGGAGTTTGTGGCCGACGTGACCAAAGTTTTTGAAAACTGCCGCTACTACAACCCCCCCGACTCCCCCTTCTACCAGTGTGCCGAGCAGCTGGAGGATGTGTTCGTGCAGAAGCTCAAGAGCTTCAAAGCTGGCAGGTCAGTCCCACGAGCAGGGTCTGTCCTCTCCTCCTCTCCCCTCTCCTCCTCTCCTCTCTCCCCTCTCCTCCTCTACTCTTCCCTCCTCTTTCTCCTCTCCTTTGTCGAGCCATGTTGTCCTGCCTGTGTGCTTGCTGTGCCTATGGTAGTGCTGCTGTGGACTCACTATGACTCCTCTCAGATCAGCATGTGGGCTTCTGGGTGCACATTCCCCTAAAGCTGTATGTGCACGTGTGTGTCTGCACGTGTAAGTTTGTCCGCCACATCTAACCATGCATCACCCCCAGTGTGTTCAAGTTGCATGTCTGATTTACACCTCATGATCTCTGTTGCAGGTGGTCTTCTCAGGTGTGAGCGTGTTGAGGATGGGACAGGCACCTCCGTAGCTCCGGACTGGTGGCTTCCTTGACAGTGGAGATTCTGTTTCCTTTGTAGAAGCAGTCCAAACCATGTTTTTGAGTTTTAGGTGAAGGAATTCCAAAGATGCCTTAAGTGGCAATCTGTAGTTGGCAGCCACCTAGACTCAATTCACAGAAACCAGGAAAACGCTGTACATTTATTTTCACTTCATTGAATTTTAGTGTTTAAATCTGGCATGTACAACTCGGCAAAGCATGAGTTGTTGATGAATCTGTTTTAGTTGGTTGGTGGTTCATTCAATTGTCAGTTGGATTAAAGATCCAGATTTCTCAACCGTCTGTGTAAAGGTGAATGTTTTATTGTAGGCCGTTTTGTGTTACCTCCTGGTGGCCTTGCTAACAGTTAAGATATGATGTGTTACTGGGCAGGCAGGCAGTCTGCTCAGTGGGTTAGGGTTAGGGTTAGATCCCGTTTCTAGGGCTAACCCTAACCCAGGCAGTCTGCTCAGTGGGGAGGAGAGAGCTCCGCTACTTGACTGTTATTATTTGGGGGAGTTTTAAATAATTTTGTCATTGATGAAAACAATAAATGTAATGGTTGTATGGTTTTTAAAATCCTTTTGTGAAGGATTGTTGTATAGTTCAAACATCCTGTGGTCCTGGTTCAAGAAGAATGAACCATTCTCCCCCCCTGCAATCCCCCGCTCCTTCCACGGGTCACTGCGTTGATTTGTTTGTCCATGTTCATGTCACTTGTGTTTAGAGAGTACTAAATAAAAACCTGTAAAGTTTCTAACCTGTCCTCCACCTCCCTTTCTCTCCCATTCTGTAGGGCTCATAAACATAAGCTTCCATCCTCTCTGGCCTCTTACAGCTGCTTCTTAAGGACTGGTGCTGCACATTGGCACCTGGGGGTCAATACTGCCACCTGGGGGTCAATACTGCCACCTGGGGGTCAATACTGGGTCCTGGAGGTCAATACTGGGTCCTGGAGGTCAATACTGGCACCTGGGGGTCAATACTGCCACCTGGGGGTCAATACTGGGTCCTGGAGGTCAATACTGGCACCTGGAGGTCAATACTGGCACCTGGAGGTCAATACTGGCACCTGAGGGGTCAATACTGGGTCCTGGGGGGGTCAATACTGGGTCCTGGGGGTCAATAGTTCTGTTTTTCTTCAGACGCTTACCTCGGACAGTCCACATACTTCCATTGAGAATTGTTCTTTCTTGATTATTCCTTTCTATTTTTCTCTCATCTCTGGACCACTGTTTTGGTTGCGCACATAGCCTCATGTGTTCAAGACAGACATTTTACTGCAGATTCACTCAGCATACTGAGCAAGGCTGGATACTAACTGGATAGTAATGCTTCTGGAAAGTTCCACATTATGGCCCTGGGACAGTGAGGATAACTAGAGGGACGGAGCGGTATCCTCCTTTCTTTATAAAGTGTCTTAACTCAAATTTTTCTTATTTTGGGGGGTATCAACTGATTAAATCTGTAGGATGTAGGCTAAATGAAACTGAATAAAGGAAGAAGCTCTTCACTCATGTGTCTGAACGTTTTTCTGGAGGTGAAGTAATACTGTGGAGGTAGTGTTGGCCGATCCAATGGTTTCACACAGGAATGTTTATGGAAGACAAAATGCACATTTGTTCTTAGTTGACATGTAACAGCTGACAACATGTTCAGGGTCATCCAAGATGAGAAGTTTGAATCATAGTTACATTCGGTGCACTTGATTTGAACTCCCAGACATTGTTCAATCACATCACACATCACAGACAACATAACGGCATGGAATTGTCTCTTAAATATCATACTTTGTTTTCGCAACAAGTGCATCACTTTGCTGACCAGAAAACTAATTGAACTAGCACATATTTAGTTGTCACTTTTTAAAAGCTTTAAACGTGGATATATAGCAAGTAATTTAACAAAACGGCATAAACTGGCCGAGGGACCCTCGGTGTGGCCCACGCACAAGCCAACGTGAGCCTTCTTTGTAAGCTCGCGATGAAGCTCTGGCATTGCGTCACATCCGGAGAACCCTGTGATTTTTTTAAACAGTCCAATAGGACCGTGCTTTGACTCGAACGGGCCAATCACTGGAGAGTGTGGCACGAATTTAAAGGTCTGTACACTTTCTTTTTCTAACAGAAATTTCTGAACAAGTACCAGGAAGGGGTAAGTAGATCAACTAGCTTACTTACTACATAAGTTAATTTATTTATGTATTTCGCGTCATATTAATATAGCTAATTCATTTGCTGTAGTGAACTAACGATTGCTTTGACGATATTCTTTCTTGTTTGCAAAGGAATTCCCAGTTGGTTGATATCCTGATAACACTGTATTTATGCTTTTCAGAAATTATAGGGCCTACAGGTTTAAGATCAATCTGCAGTCAAAAGCGACAAGATGTCTGAGAACGCAGATCGTCTGAATAAATTCAAGAACAAGGGCAAAGATGCAAATGTACGTCGAGTGTATAGTAAAGTACTGTATACCCATGCTTCATGAGTAACTAACGCAGCAAGCGAGAATCATTGATCCATCATCTGTGATCTCATCACTTTTCTCCAGGAACTTCGTCGACGAAGGGTCGAGGTGAACGTGGAGCTTCGTAAAGCCAAGAAGGATGATCAGATATTCAAGAGGAGGAACGTAACCACTCTGCCTGACGAGGCTACCTCGCCTCTGCAGGAGAAAAGTCAAAATGCACAAGTAAGACGGTGTTTAAAACAACTTTTATCGGTAAGCTTAATTGCAGTACTTATGTGATCTCTCACTTCAATCTACTGTAGCCGAGTTGGATCACATGTAATAGCTGCAATTATGGGGATCACAAAAGACAAAGGTGTGGTTACTGTCGCTGGATCTTAATACTAATAGCCCATTCTATAGCTTTACTACTCCCAATCACCCAGAATATTTTTTTTTTCACAGGCCAGAGATGGCATTGTACCCATTAATGTAGGAATTTAACCTGAATTTATTTACATCATTTAACATGGCGGTCGACGAGCTACTGGCACTGCATGAAACTTCACTCGAAGCGGTTGCGATAGTACGACTATGTATCTCGCATATTTTGGTCAGCTATTACAGGCCTATCAGTACGTGTTTGTCTGCTCAGTAAAGTTATAAAATATAAGGCTATTTACTTAAAATAGACTGAGTGGCCGTGTCATCTGGAGACTGACTAGTTTACTCATTGTGTTGCATGAACGCAGCCGTCTCGGCACTGGACGGTAGCGGAGATCGTATCAGGGGTGAACAGCGCGAGTCTGGACGTGCAGCTGCAGGCCACTCAAGCCGCCAGGTGAGGAACTCTGCCGCATGCCTAGGCTGCATGACGGATTCGGGATGAAGGAACGTGATGTCAGACTCTGTGCCGTTTCTGTGTTAACAGGAAGTTGCTGTCTCGCGAGCGGCACCCCCCGATAGACCACATCATCTCCGCGGGGCTGATCCCCAGGTTTGTGTCCTTCCTGGGGCTCGAGGAGTCATCTCCCATCCAGTTTGAGGCTGCGTGGGCGCTGACAAACATCGCGTCCGGCACCTCGGACCAGACCACAGCGGTGGTGGAGGGGGGGGGCATCCCAGCCTTCGTCAGCCTGGTACGCTCCCCCCACCCCCATATCAGTGAGCAGGCCGTTTGGGCGCTGGGCAACATTGCTGGTAAGGACTTCCTGGAGTCGTGTGTGTGTGTGTTCACGGTGGTGTGTGTGTGTTCACGGTGGTGTGTGTGTGTTCACGGTGGTGTGTGTGTTCACGGTGGTGTGTGTGTTCACGGTGGTGTGTGTGTTCCAGGGGATGGCTCTGCCTACAGGGATCTCGTCATCAAACACGGGGCGGTGGCGCCGCTGCTGAGCCTGCTGGCTGTCCCTGACCTCTCGGTCTTCTCGGTGGGTACCAGGACCCTCACACACTACACACAGAGGGGGGAGGAGGGGATCTGGGGTCAGGACAGTAGGCACAGCTGCATCCACACAGCTGAGGACTTTTTCCCTATTTTGGTTTCAAATTCAAACCTTCAAACTCCTTTCCCTGTTTCCTGTCTGAAGTGCAGGTCCGGCCACTAGGGGGTGTAGTAGCTGTAGTGTTTCTAAGGTTTGGCATTAGTACATTTCACCTAATTTTAATAAACAAATGGTGCTTATAGACGGTAGGGGTGGGAATATTTTGGTACCTCACGATTCAAATTGATTCTTGGGGCCACGATTCGATTAAAAATCGATTCACAATTAGATTTATCAAATTTGCATTCAATATAAGCTTATGTATCCGGTTTGAATTGGTGAAACTCACTCCTCAAGTATGTAACAAGCCACCCGCGTCATTGAATAGTTAGCTTTTCTTTGGCGTAGCTGGTAGTGGTGGCGCTTGGGAAGTCAGTCAGAAGAAATGCAAATAGATTATTTTTTTTATTTTTTTACCCTAATGTACAGTATTTAAGGTTCAGAATTGTGTGTGTGTGTGTATATAAGGTTCAGGTGTGTGTGTATATATAAGGTTCAGGTGTGTGTGTGTGTGTGTGTATAAGGTTCAGGTGTGTGTGTGTATATATAAGGTTCAGGTGTGTGTGTGTGTGTGTGTATAAGGTTCAGGTGTGTGTGTATATATAAGGTTCAGGTGTGTGTGTGTGTGTGTATAAGGTTCAGAAGTCGTGACCTTGTCCTAACCCTCCCCCAGGCCGGCTATCTGAGGAATGTGACGTGGACGCTGTCCAACTTGTGTCGGAACAAGAGCCCCGCCCCCCCACTAGGCGCGGTGCAGCAGCTGCTGCCTGCGCTAGTGCGCCTGCTTCACCACGGCGACCGGGAGGTTCTGGCGGACGCTTGTTGGGCCGTGTCCTACCTGACAGACGGACCCAACGACAGGATCCAGGTGGTGGTTCAGACCGGCCTGTTGCCACGTCTGGTCACCCTACTGGGCTGTGGAGACCTGTCTGTCCTGGTGGGTACATGTGTGCACACACACAGCTACAACACACACACTGTGACATACACAAACATGTATACACACACTGACCATAAAAGGTTCTAAAGCAGCACTTTGTACACACGGAACACGTACCTTACTCACCTTAACCCCCGGAGTGCGTTTGATTTGCCCCTGCAGACACCCTCCCTGCGCGCCCTGGGCAACATCGTGACGGGGACAGACGAGCAGACCCAGGCAGTGCTTGATGCAGGTGTGCTGGCCGTGTTCCCGCCCCTGCTGCGCCACGCCCGGCCCAGTGTACAGAAGGAAGCGGCCTGGACACTGTCCAACGTGACAGCTGGCAGTGAGGGGCAGATTCAAGCAGTGCTGGATGCAGGCCTGCTGCCCCTCCTGGTGGACCTGCTGAGACAGGTGTGCTTGGTTTATGTCTGTCTGGGCTGGACAAGTAGGGGGGGGGGCAGGGACATTATAAACAGTGATATTTAATTATTGTATTTCTTCGGTTAAACGCCGCCCTCAAATAAACGATGCACCAAAAAATCTGAAAACGGTTATTTAATTGGTTAAATTAAAATACAGTATTTATTAGGGTTAGTGTACCAGGTAGTTCATCAGGTATATTCTTTGTTTGTCTATGGCCGCACTGCAGCTATAATTCACAAAAATGAACATTGTGTAATAAACGCTGCAGCGTTTAATCGAAGAAATGCAGTAGGAAGTACTTGGCAGGTGATTGGTTGAACCATCAGTCTGTCACCGTCTATCACAGACTGACTTCAACCACGTCCGAAGCTGCCAATAATTCCTTTATAAGACAATTATTAGTCCCAACCCCTGTGGTTGAGGCACAAACAGATAACTTGGAACTTGGCAAGATGCATTTCTGATTGGTTAACGTTTATCTGAGGTTATTCAGTTAAGGGGTGATACTCTGACAGTCACAAAGACTTCCTGAAAATATTGATCTTTCCCCTCCTCCCCTCCATCTGCAGGGTGACTTTAAGACACAGAAGGAGGCAGTGTGGGCGGTGACCAACCTGACCAGCGGGGGCAGTGTGGAGCAGGTGGTGCAGCTGGTGCAGAGCAGTGCTTTGGATCCCCTGCTGGCCCTGCTGTCCTCCAAAGACACCAAGACTCTGCTGGTCATCCTGGATGCCCTCACCAACATCTTCCTGGTGAGGCTCACACACACAGAAACTACACATACTATTCTTGGATGGCTCTAGCAATGAAGTGTGTGTGTGTGTGTGTCCAGGCTGGGGAGAAGATTGAGGAGACAGACAAGCTGTGCCTGATGGTGGAGGAGTGTGGCGGGTTGGACCGTATCGAAGCCCTGCAGTCTCACGAGAATGAAATGGTCTACAAGGCCTCGTTGGCGCTCATAGAGAAATACTTCTCTGCAGAGGTGAGGAGACTTGCCTGTACAGACTGAACCATGTCCTTGATCTTGTGGCTCAGTCATGCAGCGTTCTGAAGCTTTTCCCGATATTTTTTAAATTGCCAAGCTACTTTTAACTGCCTTTAATATGTTTATAATTCACTGGAATAATCAGTTAAATGGCAACCTGCAAAATCATTCCTATAGAGGAGGCGCCTATAGAGGAGGTGCTATTTGTTCTGTTTTGTAGCTGATAAAAGGATTGTGTGTGTGTGTATGCGCGCGTTGCATTGAAGACAACTTTACAGCAGTTTCATGCGGCGTCACTATGACGACCAGCAAGATGGAAGGGTGCTATCTTCAGCGGAGGACAGAAGTACAATACTGTACATCCAACCCTACCTGTACTGTACATTTGAGCCGGTGTTCTGTGCTGCCGGTTTTAACATGTTACCTGTGTTGCAGGAGGAGGAGGATCAGCAGGTGGCACCTGCAGCTATGACAGATGGTTACGCATTCCAGATCAACGACAACCAAACGAGCACTTTCAACTTCTAAACTCATCTCATCTCCCCCTGCCTACTGCTCTGTCCTGTTTCTACTGTCTGTTATGTCTCTACTGCTCTGCGTGTCCTGTTTCTACTGTCTGTTATGTCTCTACTGCTCTGTGTGTCCTGTTTCTACTGTCTGTTATGTCAATGTGACAATGGAACTGTCAGGCATGTATATTACCTTTTTAATCAGGTTAACTGTAAATAAAGTTCTTAAAAGAAGCCCTTTGTGTGTTTTCATTATGAAATAAAACACTTGAGGCCTGTTCCATAAAGAAAGTTTACGGAATTAGCCAGACTAATGTCAGTGAGTCGGACTCATTTCTAGTTCCTTCGGTTCCATAAAGCTAGTTCAACTTACTTCGAACTCAGTTACTATGACAACTTGGGCTGCGAAACTTGCCTGGTCCAGGGCAAGTTAACTGTCAGGCTTAGCCTGAGTTGGTGCTAATGTAGCCGGTGTGTGGTGAAACTCACTCCTCAAGTATTAACAGGCCACCCGCGTCAGTGAATTGCTAGATTTTAGTTGGCGTAGTTGGTAGTGGTGGCGCTTGAAGTCAGAGGTGGTGAGTTTGAGTCCAGGTGGGAGCGGACGGATGCCTGTATACCTCTGACGGAACTTGCAAGACTACGTCTGTTACGCTTAACCAGACTTTCCTGTAACGCTGACCCAATGGGAAAACAATTATTCACTATGATTTTCTGCCGACTCTAAATGTAACTTTATATCAGTCAAAAAATGTACATATGTATAAAATATACCCGTGCAAATTTAAGTATACTACAATACAAAACATTTTAAGTATACTACAATGATGGGCTATAAAAACACGGAGAGCCTATTTTCCACCAAACAGGGTGAATTTGGGTAATGTGGGACACCTAAGCTGCAGAGTGTTTTCTTCCTTGCTATAATAATAAGACTGTATTCATACAGAACATTTTGTAAAAGAATTGCAGCTCAATGTACTTTACATAAAATCTATAAAAACAAAGTCATAAAAGTAATAAAACCCTTCTGAACACAGGCCGCAGTCTTTGCGGTATCTCGTGCCACAGTCTTTGCGGTATCTCGAGCCACAGTCTTTGCGGTATCTCGAGCCACAGTCTTTGCGGTATCTCGAGCCACAGTCTTTGCGGTATTTCGAGCCACAGTCTTTGCGGTATCTCGAGCCACAGTCTTTGCGGTATCTCGAGCCACAGTCTTTGCGGTATCACGAGCCACAGTCTTTGCGGTATCTCGAGCCACAGTCTTTGCGGTATCTCGAGCCACAGTCTTGGCGGTATCTCGAGCCACAGTCTTGGCGGTATCTCGAGCCACAGTCTTGGCGGTATCTCGAGCCACAGTCTTGGCGGTATCTCGAGCCACAGTCTTTGCGGTATCTCGAGCCACAGTCTTTGCGGTATCTCCAGCCACAGTCTTGGCGGTATCTCCAGCCACAGTCTTTGCGGTATCTCGAGCCACAGTCTTTGCGGTATCTCGAGCCACAGTCTTTGCGGTATCTCCAGCCACAGTCTTTGCGGTATCTCGAGCTACAGTCTTTGCGGTATCTCGAGCCACAGTCTTGGTGGTATCTCGAGCCACAGTCTTTGCGGTATCTCGAGCCACAGTCTTTGCGGTTTCCCAATAAAAATAAAATGGAACTCAACAAAACACAAGCTGCAGTCTTTGCGGGACTGAAAATCAATAGAAACAATAATACAAGTAATTAAAGAAAAAAAAACCCTCTGAGATAAAATTAGTAAAATGCTTTGGTAAAAAGATTTCAGCCGTCTTTTGAAAATGTCTAGTGTGTTTGCTTCCCTAATATGTATGGGTGATGTGTTCCATAGTTTTGGGGCGTAGTTGACAAAGGCCGCATCACCAATCTCCTTATGACTGCTTCTGGTGACCTCTAGTAGGCCTGCATCTGATGATCGCAGGGTTCTAGCTGGTGTGTAGTTCGTAAGAGAGTTAGCAATGTAGCTATCTTTGTCCATTTAAGGCTTTGTGTGTGAGTAAAAGGACCTTAAAGTCAATTCTGAAGCTAACAGGGAGCCAGTGTAAAGTAGCTAGGACAGGACTAATGTCTTATTTCCTTTTAGTTTTGGTTACAAATCTAGCTGTAGAGTTTTGAATGAGCTGTAGTCTTACAGGTGTTTTCTTGGGAAGACCAGCAAAAAGTGTATTACAGTAGTCCAGCCGGATGGATATAAAAGCTTGAATTAGCTTCTCTGCATCATTTTAGTTTATGAATGGTTGTACCTTCGCTATGACAATGTCTAGTCTACAGAACTTTGACTCTAGGTTTAGCATGGATGCAATGTGACTGAAAATTTCAGTTTTGTGATTTAACGTGATTGGTGTGTCACAGAAAGAGTCAGGGTATAAGTCCATCAGGAAGCTCCAATGAGAAAATGCATGCAAAACATGTCCCAGTTTACTCAAATTCACCCTATGTTTCTAATGCGCCTAAATAAAGGTCTATAAATAGGCTGAGGAACTCAACGTGCATCATGGCGTGTCCTTTCATTGACGAGGTGGTAAAGGAGAGAGCTGTCATCATACGAAGGGCTCTTCAAAGAGAGCGAACATTGGCATACACTGACAATTGCCTCCATGAGCGGTACAGGTTCTCCAGGGAAGGGATCCGATGTATTTGTAGGTTGCTAAACCCATATCTTGCCAATTCCACCCGCCGCAATAAAGCTCTTACAGTCCCACAGGCTGTGTGCATAGCACTTGCCTTGCCTCACGTTTTTTGCCAGTGGCACATTTCTGTATACCGTTGGAGATGCAGAGACATTGGCAAAGCCACTGTTTGCTGCTCTGTAAGAGCAGTTTATATGGCTTAAAGAAACTGCTGAATCTTCATCACCTTCCCTGGTCACAGAGGTCTTTCCCAGATGTCATTGGGGCTGTATAGGCAAATAATTATTTTGGTTAGCATAATGTTGCAGTATATGCCAGACGGCTGAGTGGTTAAGGAATTGGGCTATTAATCAGAATCAGGGGTGCAGTTCTGGGCGTATGTGAAGCCCTCTATGACATTGCTTATAATATTCTCTTCAAATAAAAAGTGACTTGATATGTGTGGGTGTGCTTATCTTTATTATGGCAGTTATACTTACATCTTTTTCCAGTTGTTGGATTTCCAATTCGATCTTCTGCATCTTCATTTTTTTGTACTTCATTTACATTGCATTTACATTTATGCTCCTCATCTCTCTCCACTGGCTACCCATCAATGCCCGTATCAGATTCAAGACCCTTTAATCTACTGGTACTGACCTTCCGAGCAGTGAACGGGACTGCATCCGACTAAATCAAGTGTCTCCTGCAACCTTACACCCCCACCTGTCCTACGGTCTTCTTCAGACAACCGCCTGGTGGTCCCACCGCTCAAGACCGCCCGGTCCCAACACAAGCTCTTCTCCTTCCTGGCCCCCCAATGGTGGAATCAGTTCCCCACCTCCATCAGGGACACTGACTGTCTCCCCACCTTCAAGAAAAGGCTCAAGACACACTTGTTCCAGGAGTATACGGCACTTAGGAATGCTTGACTGGACCTGATGTTAGTTTCCTCCAGGATCACAATGACTCTTATTGAGTGACTTGTTGGTCTTGTAGGTTAGTTATAACGAAGTTAACTCTTGTACTCGCTGTGAAATATTTTACTGTTGGTTGTTCTTCTACAGGTACAGTCTTGCACTTTTTGGGGTTCATGTTGTTTTAATTTGTAACTTGTATAACTGCATGCTCTTATGGGTCTTCCCTTTGGCACTTGTTTAGTTTTTCACAATGTATGCTTCATGTTTTGGCTGCTTGCAATGTTTGGGACTTCCTCGTTGTTATGATCAGTGACCTATGCTCTTTTGTAAAGCTGTCTCTTGGAAGTCGCTTTGGATAGAAGCGTCTGCTAAATGCTTAAAAGGCACAAATGTATGCATTTAGCAGACGCTTTTATCCAAAGCGACTTCCAAGAGAGAGTTTTACAAAAGTGCATAGGTAACTGATCATAACAACGAGATTTCCCCAAACATTGCGGGTAGCCAAACATGAAGCATACATTGTGAAACCACGTGACCATGTGAAGTTCCAAAGGGAAGAACAGTAAGAGCATGTAGTTAGACAATTTACAATTAAACAGCAAGAAACTCAAAATCGTAAGTGTACCTGTGGAAAAAGCAAGCAACAATAATATATTTCACGGCGAGTACAATAATTTTAAGACAGTTACAAAAAAACAACAAACGCAACAAGTCTCTTACTAAGAGTCATTGTGTCCTGGAGGAAACTAACATCAGGTCCAGCCAATTATTCCTAAGTGCTGTTGTACTCCTGGAACAAGTGCGTCTTGAGCCTTCTTTTGAAGGTGGGGAGACAGTTAGTGTCTCTGATGGACGTGGGGAGTTGATTCCACTAGTTCATTTCCACATCAAGTGCATCAAATTTCCAGGGATCTCTAGATTCTTTAGATTTTCATCCTTTTTGAAGAGAGATTCATTGTTTTTTATTTATTAGTATTATAGGCTACTCACTTTGTCACCAGAGTCAGCGCATGGGGCAGTGTCCTACAACAAATGTTTTGGGAAAAGGAAATAAGCATCGAGCATTTGGGCACAACTAGGGCTTTGGATCATACAATCATTGCTTACCTCAGCCCTCCTTGAATATGACAGTGTCTCCTCATCTTCCTCTCTGAAAGAAGGCCCTTCGCCCTGGAACCAGTCATTGTTTATGTCCTATGATCACCACTTAACATCAACAGTGAACCAGTGCTTTGAATGTCATACTTACAGGGTCCTACTGCATGCTGTCTGGTAGTTCCAACAGACAGGGGGAGGGGTGACTCCTCGGTGTGTGTGTGTGTGGGGGGGGGGGAGGGGTGACTCCTTGGTGTGTGTGTGTGGGGGGGGGGGGTGACTCCTTGGTGTGTGTGTGGGGGGGGGGGGTGACTCCGTGGTTGTAATTCTGTGGGGGTTCTGCTAGTGAAGATTGGTTAAACTCACTCCTCTGGTATGCATGCAGGCCATTCGCACCTATACCAAGCACTATCTTTTTGTAGGCATAGATAGTAGACCTACTGTTATTTTTGTTGGCATAGATAGTACTGTTCTTAATCTTGGATTGATAGTACTGTTCGCGCTTGAGATGTCGGGGGTGGCGGGTTCGAACCCAAGTGCCAATTTACATTTGCAGGTTATCAGCCTCAAAATTCCTCATAAATACCAATTCAATTCAAAAATAGGCCTACCAGTCGTGACAAGTTAATTCCTAGCAACAAGCTCTTCTGCTGTGATGCTCTTCAGATAATACAATAACAGTATTGGTGACAGAAATGAGATTATCCCACAGGATTGTTGAATTTGTTCCCGGTCGTGACTGAGGACAATATGCAGGTATTCAGACATGTTTGGGGGAAACTGATTAGAATTCCGACGAGCGTGTATTTGAATAAGAATGAATCTACCAAGTGTGAACTGTTCTGTTTAGTTTATGCGATAGACGTGATGGGCGAGAAGGAGTTTCTACGAAGGACGTGACGGAACTTTTAGAGAAAGGGGTGACCATCGGCGTGAAGATTTTTTGAAACTTGAAAGTAGAAAGTGTACAAATATTCCAAACATTTTTTTTACACAAGTGGCTTCAATAGGCTAATTAACAAAGTTTCACCAGACAATAGCCTACATTTTTTAATCAATGTATTAAGTGAGTTAAGCAGTGCTCAAAGTTGGCCGGTAATCACCTACATTTTACTCTTAAGCGTTAAAGAAGTTATCGAAACAGCGTCAACTGATGCCTGAGTAAAACAGATTTTTCACTGCTGCTTTCGAACCAAAAAACTAAACGACGTTTGTTTGTAAGTAATTATGTTAGCCTGGCTTCAGAAAGGCACTAAAAGAACGCGTGTGCCAGAGCCAGGCACGTCAATAGAGGTCCAAGTCCAACCAGAAACATTGGGTAGGCTACGAATCATGAGCTTCAAACTTGTTTAAATAAATACATACATTTATGTATGGCTGCGGGAATTAGGGGTGCTGAGGGTGCTGCAGCACCCCCTGACAGCACGAGAATTAAAAATGATATGACTTTAAAATCCACCCCCGCGGAATAGCCCCGCAGTAGCGGACTGGCCATCGGGAACACTGGGAGAAGAATAACGATGGAAAACGAATATAAGAAACGTAGGCCTAAGGGTGGGGCTGAAAAATGAAGAGAACAAAAGACACCACTTTCACTAGACAAGGTTTTACCAATTAAAAAACCGCCATTTTTATTTTACACAAGGCTCAAAAAACTAGGCTATTTTGCGCTCAAATAAAGGCCAAAAAAGTTGGCCTTTGAGTAGGCCCTATCGAACTCCCGAACTGGCATCACATCAAACACAGACTATGCATGCATTAGCAGGCAGCTGTGGTGGCGTAGCTACACGGGGGCCGGTTCTGGTGGGCTGGTCTGGATAAAAGTCCATGCAGGGCCTATTTTTACTGCCAGTCCGTCCCTGCCGCCCCGTAACATTAAGCCACCCCCCTGATAAAATATGTTCCCGAAGCTATGCATTTATGTTGTTAATAAATATGCTAACAATAAATTGTTGTTGTACCAGCAATCCAAGTTTTGTTTTTCACAGTAGAAATCTCAAATTTCATAATGATTTGCCTATGCAAGAGAGTACCGGCACCTTTTTCTCTCCACTTCAAGCACTGGAGTTAAGGATTCAAAGGTTGCATTTCCGTGTTTCCACGGGCACTGTTTTTTGTGGTGACGTAACTTCTGGTAACAGCAGAGTAAGCAACCTGATCACACTCGAAGCTGAAATCTCGTACACATTCGCCAAAATATTTAGTTAACTAATCCCTAATTTGTTAACATCTAGCTGTCTACACACAATGTTTTTTGGTGTGATATAGGCGTACATTATAATGTATGCATTAATAGTGGGTAAACGAGCATTCCGAAAGTAGAGTTCGAATGACAATTCGGTTTCTCATATATATACTAACCAATTCACATATACTGTTGCATTTCTCCCAAATCTTCACAAAGTATTGGTTGTTTATCTGTAATTTAACATCGCAAGTCTTCAAACGCAACCACAGGCGGATGGATACATCGTTTTGACATGGCGTGACACTTCCTCTTGCAATAAAAACCGACCTTCTTTTTTTAGTCACCGGCATTTCAGCACCATCACTGCCGGTCGGGACTTCAGTCGGCCTTTAACGTAGTATATTTATCTTTTTTTATTTACACTTTGTTTACAAGATGCCAGGATTTTCCGACAGAGATCGTGGTAGAGACAGAGGGTAAGTAGTGTACTTTAAATATATTTATTGTGGGGTAGACAAACGTAGACCATCGTGTTCCCTCAAAAAGAAATGGCTGACCGGTTGATAAAGAGAAATGGATATCGATAGGATATTAACACGATGCTGCGCTTATCCAAAGAAGACTTTTCTGTCTTGTAGTTCGGGTAGTCATTTGTTAAACATTTTGTCTCGGTTGGATACACAAATGAATACATCTAGATACGTTGCTAGCCAACGACGTTTCTAGCGAGATAAGGTTTGTTAAAACCATCGAAGGCCTCGTGCGGCAGCTTAAATACCAAGATAATAAGCAAATCTGCAGTTTTCCCCAGAACATATTGACAAACGTTAGCTCGGTAGTTTGGCCTGTAATTTCTCTGGTTATGCTGATATTTGTCTGTCACTAATGACCGACTTGATGCGTAGGCCTTATTGTTCCTGCGTGCCGGCCAGGATGCCTACTGTAGCTATCTGGTCGCCATGTGGCAGCGCTGAATGTGAAGACAAAATGCCGGCCGGTTTTTCCATTGTTCCTCTGCTGGCTAGAAAGAATATGGCAGTCTTTTTAAAAAAATGACGCAGTTGTACAACATTGAAGCTAGGTTTCGTTTACACCCTTCACGGCTTATTGAGAACGCATAAAGAAATTAAACTACAGATGAGCGTTGCATCTGGCCATTAGTTGACTTGCTAAATGTGCAACAATTTAACAGGCGGTCATTCACGTTCAGATTAGTCAAGCCCTCTATTTGTAGCTGTGCCGGTGGCATGTACTAGTCGTTGAAATGCTAATTTCTGTTAAATGATCTTTGGTTAGGTATGGCAGCGGACCCCCACGTTTTGGCAGTGGCGGTGGAGGAGGCCGGGGAGGCGGGGGTGGGAAATTTGGTAATCCCGGAGAAAGGCTGCGTAAGAAGCACTGGAACCTCGACGAACTACCCAAGTTTGAGAAGAACTTTTACCAACCGCACCCCGATGTCACTCGGAGATCCCCGGTAAGAACCACCGCCATGCTCCGTTACGTAACTGGAAGAATGGGTTATCTCGGCACGTGTTGCCTTGTTGTGCAATAGCTGTTTGCTAGCGTCCACGTGCCTAGCTTCCACATGTGTCTAGCTTCATGTTATCTTCTCCCTGCAGCAAGAGGTGGAGCAGTACAGAAGAACCAAGACTGTCACAGTGAAGGGCAGAGAGTGCCCCAACCCCATCATGAAGTTCCACGAGGCTAGCTTTCCATGTAAGATTACCATGAAAATGACTGGGTTTAGTTTAGTTGGGTGTTAGGTTAGTTGGGTGTTATTTTCTGCATATTTTTATGCACTTTGCATGTTTTAGTTTTACTAGTTTCTTACTGCTCATTTTTACTGTTTAACCTATGACTGTTTCCTGTGCCCTGAGTGTGCTCTGTGCCCTGTGTTTAGCCTATGTGATGGATGTGATCAACAAGCTGAGCTGGACAGAGCCAACCCCCATCCAGGCTCAGGGCTGGCCGCTGGCCCTCAGTGGGAAGGACATGGTGGGCATCGCACAGACCGGCTCTGGGAAGACCCTCTCTGTAAGCAACATCTGGCCTCTGTTGAGTGTAATGTCCTTGACCAGTGCGTTTAGCCTTTTTTATAATGCATGTGATGACTTGATTTGGTCAATTGAGTTAGTTTTGGTATACATTGGATGGTGGTGTAGCTCAGTGTTGAGTAGTTAACTGGGGGTAAGGAGGTTGCAGGTTCAAACAACTCCAGTATGTTTTGGGGAACTAGGCGGCTAAATTAACATTCCTTTAGACGTTACATTTAATTCATTAAACAATTACTTTAATCTAAATCATGCAACTGAGGTGTGAAGTTCTAACCTGTGCCCCCCCCCCCCCCCCCCCCAGTACCTGCTGCCAGCCATTGTGCACATCAACCACCAGCCCTTCCTGGAGCGTGGAGATGGACCCATCGTATGTACCATCCCCACTAACTCCTCATTACCAGGTCCCACCCCCCACCAAAGCTGTTATTAATCGTGTTCCCCCCCCCAGTGCCTGGTGCTTGCCCCCACCAGAGAGCTGGCTCAACAGGTCCAGCAGGTGGCAGCAGAGTACGGCCGAGCATCCCGCCTCAAGTCAACATGCATCTACGGAGGGGCGCCAAAGGGACCCCAGATCCGTGACCTGGAGAGAGGTGAGACTGGTCCAGCTGCTGGGGCCTCCAGTGGGTATAATGGGTACCTGTGCTGCAGCTAGTATAGAAGTTGTTCCTTGTTTGTTCTGGTGCTGGCCTTCACCCATGTGGCCAACAAGATGCCAGTTGTCTGGTTTTTATATCATGTGGAGCTCCAGTTAGTCGTCCAGTCAACAAAGGAACACATTGGTAATGGCTGTGACCACGTGTATGTCAGCAGAGGAAGCTTAAACAGCCGAGGCCTGTTCCATAAAGGCAGCTCAAAAAAGTTGGACGTAAAGTCCCAAACCTGACTTGAATTAGATTAATTAGTCAAGCGGGGTTAAAGCGGTTCCATAAAGTCCACGCACACCTACTAATTCAAGTCAGATTTAAGTAGTCAAGCTAATTGCGCGTGCACCCTATTAAGCAGCCCGGGAGGTAAAACATGGATCATACAATCCACCCGGCAAAAGCAATGCACACATCCACATGACTTCTTCCAGAAAGAACGTTCCCTTTGAGCCTTGTACCATGACAGCTCCCTCATCCACTGCTTCATCAAAATAAAACAACACGTCATGATTGACGTGAACGATAGGCTACATAGGTCGGGGGGGGGGGTGGGGTGGGGGGGTGGGTGGGGGAGAGAGAAACACTGCTCAAAATAATTGACTTTCGACATTGTTAAATAGCCTACTATTAATCCATTATCCTACTATTAATCCATTATCCAGTAGCCTAACCTTTTTAACATGTTTGTGTCGGGGGAAAATGGAGGATAGATGTATGGATTTAGGTTTGTTGCCATTGTAGGCTACTGTTAACAATTATAAAGCTGTGACAATTATACTCTGATAATTTGGATTGAGATATAGGCCTATGCCTGACTGATCAGTTGGCTAACCCCTTTCTGTTTCAGGTGTGGAGATCTGTATCGCCACCCCCGGCAGGCTCATCGACTTCCTGGAGTCTGGGAAGACCAACCTGCGCAGGTGCACATACCTGGTGCTGGACGAGGCCGACAGGATGCTGGACATGGGCTTCGAGCCGCAGATACGGAAGATAGTAGACCAGATCCGTGTAAGTGTACCGGAGGGTATCCTGTTGGAAGGCCATTGAACCGTGTGTTAGAGATGCAAACCAGATATGTCTGTCGCCTTGTTGACCTACTAGTACTTGGCTTGTAGTCCAGTAAATTCTACTTTAGATATTGCTTTCATCCCAAGGGACCAGTGTGGCCCAGTAGTTGATATCCTGCCCCCCCTCCCCCAGCCTGACCGGCAGACCCTCATGTGGAGCGCCACCTGGCCCAAGGAGGTGCGCCAGCTGGCAGAAGACTTCCTGAAGGAGTATGTCCAGATCAACGTGGGTGCTCTGCAACTCAGCGCCAACCACAACATCCTGCAGATTGTAGATGTCTGCAACGACGGCGAGAAGGAGGACAAGTGAGTCCCACACCAGATATGAATACTCTTGCTGTCAGGCATGGATCAACAATATTGCATATTAAATATAATGAATATATTGTTCTAAGTGCAATCTAACGCCCCCTGCAGACTGCTGCGTCTCCTGGAGGAGATCATGAGCGAGAAGGAGAACAAGACCATCATCTTCGTGGAGACGAAGCGCAGGTGTGATGAGATCACCAGGAGGATGAGGAGGGATGGGTACGTAGCACTCTGCGCACACCTGCCTTCATGGTGCACATGGGATTTGAGCCTGCAACCTCAATATACTACCGAGCTTTGCTACACCTGATTTCAAGGGCTGGTGTGACGTGTGCAAACCATGTTGCTTAGTAACACGACCAGTAATCTGTTCTTTTATTTTCCAGTTGGCCAGCAATGGGTATCCATGGTG
This sequence comes from Hypomesus nipponensis, assembly GCF_054491055.1. Taxonomy (NCBI): domain Eukaryota; kingdom Metazoa; phylum Chordata; class Actinopteri; order Osmeriformes; family Osmeridae; genus Hypomesus; species Hypomesus nipponensis. The sequence continues at coordinate 23,690,011 of NC_140377.1, forward strand.
ACAAGAGCCAGCAGGAGAGAGACTGGGTGTTGAATGGTGAGTTAAAAATTAAATGTTAACGGCTGCACAGATGAACTTGGATATAGGTCTAGGATGCTGAAGTAGGAAACCACTACAATACCATACAGCTAATTCAGTAACTGGTTTAGGTGTGGGGAACAGGAGGCCAGTGCAGCAGCTACATCAGAAGTTCCTACATGTTTTACTTGGGGTGCTTTCAAACCTGACATGTTTGGTCCATTTCAATCGGAACATGGTCCGTCTTCTCTAAAAGTACGGTTCGTTTGGAGAGGTGCGAACACGCATTCGCCCTCTAGTGCGGATCAAACAACCGAACCATGGTCCCCCTAAAAAGATGGGACTCGGTCCGGTTCCAAGTGAACCATGGTTCGGTTCGCTTTAGGTCTGAACATAATTGGACTTAATATTGACCTATTCCAGGAAGCAAACCAAAATGTAGTGCGTTGTGGGTTGAAAAGGGAATTTACACTTGCTGGAGACAGCCGTGCCACTCGTTAGCAGCGAAATGAGTTGAGGGAAAACGTGGGGGAATGATGAAGTGAAGGAACGGCAAATATGGGCTGATGATCATATTGCAGAGATACTTGTGGAGACACATTTGAGTAGCGAGGTATTTTAATTATTTAGTGATGTACTGAAAAAGCGTCGTTATTGCACAGTGGACCAATGTTGGTTGAAAGTTAAAAACGTAGACAGCTAAAAGTGCGTGATGTTCTATGGAAAAGTGGTAGCTCGTCAGACAAACACAGTTCCCATGGTTTGATAAAAGACCAACGAGCAACCCAAAAACGTGGTCGTGCAACACCAAATCATAACAATTAAAGATAGTATTGCGATCGCTGCTGTCCATTGTTGTTCGTGACAAGGAAGTGATTTTCCCTCACATCTTCTGTCCAATAAATTAACAATCTGTATGACCGCGTGTAATTTTTTTTTTAATGTCATTTTTTTCCAAACGTTGGTTCGCTTAAAACGGGACCGTGTGAACACTAACCAGACCTAATGAAAAATGCAACAAAGTAGCAACTCATCCACTGATTCGGACCAAGCAAACGGACTATTAGGTGTGAAAGCACCCTTAGATTTGTGCAGAGAAATGATCCTCACGTCTTGCAGAAGTACAGTAACCAACCTTAACCCTCTATCCTCAGGGCCACTTACTAACCCTAACTTTTCCTGTGTTTCCAGAGTTCAAGTACGGCAAAGCCCCCATCCTCATCGCCACTGATGTGGCCTCCAGGGGTCTAGGTTAGTGTCCCTGCTCGACACCAACTACCTTCATACTTGAATCTCAAAAGAAAGTGTACTTGCTTTCTTTAACTGTTGTGCCTCTGAGTTTCTCCCTGCTGAAGGAGCGGTCTGCTTGGCAGGTCTGCCAGGGCGCGGAGGAGGAGGAGGGGCGACTCTTGGAGAGCTGTCCAGGCTGAGGGGCTCCTCCGGGGCGCTGGTCCCCTCAGCCCCAGGCTGCTACAGAGGTGCAGAGGGTCCGAGTGAGGCCTGTCTAAAAGGGGGCTCCGCCCCCACTCTCTGCTCCTGTTCTCTGGCATCTGTTAGGACCCCTGGTCTGCCTCTGCTGCACCCCGGCTCTAGCCTTGCGTGCATTTGGGCCTGTACCCAGGCGAGCTGCGGAGCGGCTGTTTGAGGTGGCGTGGGTCCTAACCTGTCTGGAGGGCAGTAGCTCCATCTGGCTCACCTCTGTAGAGACGCTGCAGGCGCTCAGCCACACTGGGACCTAATCCAAGATGGCTCCCCTCCCTCGCCCCTGCCATGGAGAGACTGTTCTGGCGCTCCGAACTCTGGTTCTCTTTGCTCATGACCGGACTGGTGGGGAGGGGGGGGCGGTGGCTAGGTAGTTGCTGTTGTCGGTCCAGGGATTAACTCTGGCTCTTGGGGGCGCTCCCTCTAGTGGTCAGGTCTGGGCTGTGCAGCCCTCTGGAAGGGGCCATTAACCCTGTAAGTCCTGGTTCTGCCACGAGACTGCAGCAGGGCGGCTCCACTGACACGATGGCCGGTGCTGTCGATGTGGGTCATTATGCTCTGGGGACGGCCAGGTAACGGCATACTCCTTCTGGGTAAGGCTGGGGTCGACCCTGGGGCAGGGGCAGGTTGGGGAGAGCGTCAGGGGGGGTTGGGGTGCTTCTACCATGGATGTGTGTGCGCATCACATCTTGCCGTAGGACTTCCCGTTATGTCACCGGCCGGACTCACCCACCTGTCCTCAGGGCCACTTACTAACTGTTCCTCTCTCTGATTGGCTGTTGTGGTGGCGATGGCGTGCGTGCTTCCTTGTGCGCCCTCTCTCCTCTCTCGCCTCGCTACACAACACACTCCCACAGATGTGGAGGACGTGAAGTTTGTCATCAACTACGACTACCCCAACAACTCAGAGGACTATATTCACCGCATCGGCCGGACGGCTCGCAGCCAGAAGACGGGCACCGCCTACACCTTCTTCACGCCCAACAACATGCGCCAGGCAGGGGACCTGGTGGCCGTTCTCCGTGAGGCCAACCAGGCCATCAACCCCAAGCTGCTCCAGATGGCCGAAGACAGAGGAGGTAAATCTAATTGGTGAGATACAGGAACTGTGGTTTAAGCTGCAGACTTTTTTTTTTTCCCTTCCCTGTTTCTCTGCTTTGCTTTCTTTTCTAAATTGCTGTTTTGAGGTGTTGGTTTAGGAGCCTTTGTTAGCTGTTTAATGTTCATTGTAATGTGAAGCTTGTTCCTTTCCTGTCTGTCATGACTCGTAATGTGTGTGGCACCCTGCCTTGTCTGAGCCCTGTGTTTGTTGCAGGGCGTTCAAGGGGAGGCAGAGGTGGCGGGTTTAGAGACGACCGGCGTGACCGCTACTCGTCCGGAGGCAGGCGAGACTTTGGCGGTAGTTTTAGGGATCGGGACAGCGATAGAGGTTTCGACAGCGGAGCAAAGAAGGTGTTTGGCACCAACACGCAGAATGGGGGCTACGGCAGTGGGGCTAACGGGTTTGGGGGCGGGGCAGGGGGCGGGGCAGGGGGCGGAGGGGGCTACGGGAGCAACGGACAGTCCAGCTACAGCTCTGGCCAGACGGGGGCATTTGGGGGGCAGAGCTTCCAGGCCACGCCCTTCTCTGCGCAGGGGGGTGGGCAGAATGGCCTGAGCCATGCCCCCTTCCCCTTCCCCCAGACTCCTCAGCAGCCTGCCCCCCCCATGGTGCCCTACCCCATGCCCCCACAGTTCCCACAGTAACCTGCCCCCACAGTAACCAACCAACGCACATTCAAGTCAAGAAGTAATTTATTTTGCTTTTTTGGTCCTGTTTTTAAGTCCTGTTATTTACTCTATCCAGAATATTGTACTGTTTTATTTTTCTTATTTACACAACAGGGTTTAGAAACTCTATCGAGTCCTGAGGGAGGGGTCTGCAGTGGTGACAGCACACTTCTCTTGCTTTGCTTTTATTTAATTTGTTACATTCCTCAGTAACGTTAGTTTTGTTATTTTGTACTGGTTAATTGCAAGTGTATTGGTTTTTCCACCTGTACTGTTTAAAATGTTTAAATCTTAACTGGATGGCACTGCATGGCCCTTCAAATAAAACCCCAAAAGAACCCAGTTGTCTACATTTCTTTGGCATGTTGTGAAACAGGCACAGGAAGACTGAGGATTTACCATTTCTGGAGATGGAGTTACTCATGGGTTGGTTTGTCTGAACCCATGGACTTTTTAATGTGTAACCCTGCTTGTGGTTGAGTTTGGTGCTAAAATGCATAAATTCACAATTAATCCTGATGGAAATGTGTTCTGGTTACTTTGGTGCAGTTACAGAATTGGTAAACTAAGGAAACAAGTTCGAGTACTGTAACTGCAGACAAGGTCCTCGGGGCTGACGTCACGGGAGAGCTGTGACCCAGAACTCTTTACACCAGCAGGTGTCACGATCACCTAGCAGCCCACATGACCTGAAGTCTACCATTTTCTCTAAGTTGTATTGCAAAATGTTGACAAATTCAAGTTTCACAGAACCAGCGGGTCTCTTGAAATGAACAGGATATGGGAGTTAGTGTACACAGTATCCCCTCCCTATTTGAACAGCAGGAAGATTGGATGGCGGTGTGCTGTTAACGGGCACGAGCAAAAAACGAGGGAACAATTTCAGGGGAAGTTGAGGTGTGCTTGCATGTAGGGATGGGCGAAAGATGCCTTGTGAAGCTTTGGTGGTTTCTGCCGAACTATTGACGCATTGAAATTGGAGCGCACAGTGACATCTAGTGGTCAGCTAAAATTATAGCAGCTGTTTAAACCAACTGAATGCGATGTACCAGTAGTTTCTGGGTACTTCGCCTCGTTAATTATTCAATGTCATTCATTTTTGTAAGGCTACGTGATGGTCTAATTTTCGTGTTCATTCATTAAAACCATACATGTGTATTTGAGAACTGTAATATTCTTACAATAAATGTTTTACTGTGATGTACTGGTCTACACCACAATTTGTAATGTTCTGCAAACAGTAGCCTATAAGGGCGGAAGAATGCTTAAGTGTATTGAATGACTGCTGATACAGAGTGGTAGCCAACACAACCACTCTGTTTATATAGCTGTCTCATTCCTTACATTTGTGATATGTATTGTGAGTCAGGTTTAGAAGTGTGCCACAACATTGAACCAGTTTGTGACGTCTGAAGCATTGAACGTCATCAATCACGTGGCATCGTCATTTGACACAAGCTCCAAATCACTTTTTTGAAACTGCGTATTGGTTTTGCGACAATCATCGATACGGCAGTGCCTTAAGTCCTATCCCTACTTGCATGGATTGCCAATGGGTCTGTTTTGTATTTTACAAGAGATTTTTATATATTCTAAATATGTATTTATGAAGATGGCATAGATTAAAAAGCATACATGTGGTGTTGCTCATTTAGGCTACACTTAAAAATACTAAGATTGGATATTAGGATTTTTTTATTGCGCATTTTTCCCCCAAAACATTGATATGTATGGTAATCTCACACCAAACCTTTGATAAAACTTGAGAACCCTGGACACAAAGTAATTACATTGAGCAATCGTCAGGAGTACTAATTTCTGGGGAAATTGTAGGGTGTGCTTGCTTGCGTCGGTTGCAGGTGGGTCCATCCCCTTAAGTTTGGCCTAACGTTACTCATTTTGCATAATTCATTAGGAACACCCTTTGAAACAAGCTACTGTAACACGTTGTCACTGGCAATAGTTCAGATGGAATCGTGATTCAAACAGTACCGTCTGCTAACTGAAAATATGCCGTAAATTAGTTTGACATTAATTTAGGTGGGAATGGCTAATTCAAAAGAAGTTTGCTAGAGGCAGAGAATGAATGTCTAATATAGGGAGATCCATAAACATAAATAATTCTTCATGTCAATGGGGAGAACTGCTACTCTCGAAACTTCCCGGTTCTGAACTGGTTGCAGTTTAAGTTCCATATGAGGGCGCTAATGGTTGAGTGCAGAATAAATGGAGGTCTATGGAGCTATAGCCCTCCAAATCCACTTTTTGCAGGATATAATTTTTTGTCTAGTAAATTGAATTCTGAATTTGAAAGGGTAAGCAAAAAAAAATACACACCGCTGGGTGTTAGATTTTTGTAAAGTCGTCTTTCTGTTCTAAAAAGCCTTTGAAAATGTCTTCAATCTACCCAGACGCTCCCATGTTACCCCGCTCCTCATCTCCCTCCATTGACTTCCCATCACGGCCCGTATCAGACTCTGGTACTGACCTTCCGAGCAATGAACGGGACTGCACCCGACTACATCAAGTCTCTCCGAGTCCAGCCTTGCACCCCCACCCGCCACCTACGGTCTTCTTCTGACAACCGTCTGGTGGTCCCACCGCTCAAGAGCGCCCGGTCCCAACACAAGCTCTTTTCCTGTCTGGCCCCTCCAATGGTGGAATCAGAACCCCACCTCCATCAGGGAAACTGACTGTCTCCCCACCTTCAAGAAAAGGCTCAAGACGCACTTGTTCCGGGAGTACAACGGTACTTAGGAATGCTTGGCTGGACCTGATGTTAGATTCCTCCAGGATCACAATGACTCTTATTGAGAGACTTGTTGCTCTTGTTGGTTAGCTGTAACTGATTTAAAACTCTGTACTTGCTGTGAAATATGCTTACTGTTGCTTGCTTTTCGACAGGTACACTCCTGCATGTTTTTGAGGTTCATGTTGTTTAATTGTAACTTGTTTAACTACATGCTCCTATGGTTCTTCTTTCCTTTGGCACTTATTTTTGGTTTTTCACAATGTATGCTTCATGTTTGGCTACCCACAATGTTGGGGATATCTCGGTGTTATGATCAATGACCTATGCACTTTTGTAAAGCTCTCTCTTGGAAGTCGCTTTGGATAAAAGCGTCTGCTAAATGAATAAATGTAAATGTTAAAACGTAATAAAAAGAATAATTAATTGCCCATTGAACAGCCCATGAACCAGGGACGGCATTGCTTCTTTCAATATGCTGACACTGGGATATCCCAATCACTTATCCTAACAGGCTCCACCCCTCTACTGCTGTTTCTTGTGTCAGATGCAATGGCTCAGAGTCCAACCAATTGTGGTGGGTCGGTCTGAGCAAAAATGCCAGGGCCATTTTGTTTGTCCCAGTCCAGCCCTGCTGTACTCTGTCATTTAAATATCAACATGTTAAAGCTACACACTACTGTAAAAGAATGTCACTATACCTGCATGTATCTGCAGTTTTCACATTTAAGACATGCAAACTGTGTATGTGTTCAGGAGAAAAAACAATAGCCCATAATCACAACAAAAAAGCATAACCATCCAAGTACTGAGATGAGGAGAAGTCATTAATGCAAAAAAGGAAACAAAATGTCGGTATACAAGCTTCCCGAGAAGAAGTAAAATTGCTTGATCGATCCACAAAGGTGTGAGCGACTACCACTAGCAGCAGCTCAGGAAGACAAACTTTGTTGTGGTAATATCACCAGGAGTCTTACAAAAGATGTTCTGAAAATAATTTCCTCTGAAGTGCAAAAAAGTATGAGACTCCATAATGATGCTGGAGCTGATGCTCACACAGAAAATTATGAAGCAGTGCAGCAGCAATGTTTCTTCTGGTGGTCATGGTCAGCACCTGCAGATGGACCCATTTGGAGTCCATATATACATGGATGTAGCAATAAATATAATGGTAGAGCATCTTAAACAACCAACACCAGTTACTCTCTATCTTGACGATACTGGTGTTGTGTCAAAGATCCCAAATCAAAACAAAAGGGTTCTGTACTTTGCCCTTGTACTTCTAGGTATGGGCAAAGATACCTGCCCCCATCTCTTAGCTTATCACCAATGAACATTCTATACAGACATTAACATATTGGTTGATGGAAACAGTCAGAAAAGTCTCCAAGTGCACATCATGCAGAGTACGTTTGATGTGTCGCATTGGCAACATATGGCTTAAGAAGCTGGCAAAGATACGTAATTCTCTAGGCTGAGAATCTATATCTTTCATAAAGATACTCATCAGGGAATGCCAAATGGATTTGTCGGCAGGGCCGGTCCTTCCTATAGGCAACATAGGCAGCCACCTAGGGCGGCATGAAGAGGTGGGCGGCATTTTCCCAAGTGCATCCATTAATTAGGAGGCTAGTAATCAGAAGGTTGTTGGTTCAATTCCCGGCCATGCCAAATTACATTGTGTCCTTGGGCGAGACACTTCACCCTACTTGCCTCGGGGAGAATGTCCCTGTACTTACTGTAAATCGCTCTGGATTAGAGTGTCTGCTAAATGACTAACCGCGCCAGATCATATGTCTGTGTTGTGGTTGGGGGGGGGCACCCCGATTTACGCTCTGAGGGGGGGGGTACGTCGTGATGCCGAAAACCCTGGGTTGTTACTTTGTAAATGCCAAATCTTGATTCGTAGTACAGGCCCCAGGTCCTCCAACAGACATTATCTGTGTTTGGAGGTTGTAAAGGCAGCCGCTCCCGGCCAACGGTCATGCTGGTGGAACACAGCGCACCACCCAGCTCACATGTGAGCTGCTCCAGAAGGTTGGCGGATTGATTGCCAAAATGCCAAAATGAAGTTGTGTCCTTGGGCAAGGCACTTCACCCTACTTGCCTCGGGGGAATGTCCCTGTACTTACTGTAAGTCGCTCTGGAACAGAGCGCCTGCTAAATGACTAAATGTAAATGTAATGCTCCATGTGAGCTGCTCCATGTGAGCTGCGTGGTGCGCTGTGTTCCACCAGCATGACTGTTGGCCGGGAGCGGCTGCCTTTACAATCTCCAAACACAGATAATGTCTGTTGGAGGACCTGTTGTGTGTCATTGTTTTCTCTGTTTACGGAACGGGACATTCAAATGCGTTAAGATAGTGAACAATGTGTAGGCTAAGGGTTAGGGTTAGGGTTAGGATCAGGATTAGGGTTAGGTTTTGGATCGGATAGTTGAACACAATAAAATCATGGTTAGTAATGTAGATGCCAAACTTGAGTCCAAAAGCATGTTGTCTTCACACCCCCAAAAAAGAGAATTGTCTGAGGATTGAAAACCTATCCAGAACTCCAACACGTTGGTGTTATGTAAGCACTGGCAAAAAGATTCATTCTGACAGAGCAGTAGTTATTACACCTTAATCACTCTTCTTTGTCTTTGTTAAACATGGTTCAACTGACAAGTATGTGACCCAAGCAGGCTCTCTCTTACGCTTTTCCGTCTCCTTCCCCATTCATCTGTCCATCTATCATCTATCTACCCTGTCCCTCCATCTGTCATCTATCTCTATTGTTCCTCTTCCCCATCATACCCTGTCCCTCCAGTGAAGCAAGGGTGTGGTTGCTTAAAGAATCACCTCTATCACGGTGAGATGTCTCCCTGGTTAGACTGGGACTGTGGGTAAGAAGTTGAGTATGCCTGGCATGTTTGCTAAGTGAATACCTGTTCAGCATCCATCTAAGTGCAGCTTGTGTTTGGTTTGCTCACCTGTCACCTGCAGGCACCACGCCCTAGACCCGGCACATGCTCTCCCATGTACCTCTAGGGCTCCTAGTGGCTAGCCCCAGGACCTAGCATAAGCACTGGAACCACTAGGCACTAGTCCAGCCGTTACAGCTAAGGAAACTGTTATGAATTCTAACACAATCAAACCAGTTTAAGAAGAGTTCAAACACTCTAATACTAGTTTATGAGAAGTTCACCTTAGTTTCCTCTCTGACCTCCAGTATTGGTAAGTTCAGCTAGGGCAATGACAGGGTTAGGGTGATGACTGGGTTAGGGTGAGAGTGAAGACAGGGTTAGGGTGATGACTGGGTTAGGGTGAGGGTGATGACAGGGTTAGGGTGATGACTAGATTAGGGTGATGGTGATGACTGGGTTAGGGAGAGGGTGATGATAGGGTTAGGGTGATGACAAGGTTAGGGTGAGGGTGATGTCAGGGTTAGAGTTAGGATGATGACTGGGTTAGGATGATGACTGGGTTAGGATGATGACTGGGTTAGGGTGATGACAGGGTTAGGGCGATAACAGGCAGTGGGACCAGTAGTGATCTGTAGGCCTACTGACTCATAACCTATCCCATAGGTTTGGACCAGCTTGCACAATATGGAGTTTAACCTGGTTGTGTGTCTGTGTTTTGAGCCTGTAGTTGAGTGTGGGGTGTGACTGTGTTTGTCCGTGAACACTGATCATGGATGTGGGGGTGGTGTATGTGTGTATGTATGTGGCTCTTGTGTTCCACACCTTGCACCAGGTGAACCTGATTTTGATTGTTGTCAGAACTGGAAACGGAGTTTCAGTCTGAGTTGCAGTGAAGTGTAGAAGGGATTGGAGACCAGGAGACACCAGGAGAGACTAGAAACCAGGAGAGACTAGATACCAGGAGAGATTGGAGACTAGGAGACACCAGGGAGACTAGTAGAAACTCCAGGAGAGATTAGATTAAAGATTAGTCATTTAGCAGACGCTCTTATCCAGAGCGACTCACAGTAAGTACAGGGACATTGCCCCCAAGGCAAATAGGGTAAAGTACCTTGCCCAAAGGCACATTGTCATTTGGCACAGCTGTCAATTGAACCGACAACCTTCTGATTACTAGCTCAATTCCCTAACCGCTCAGCCACCTGACTCCCTAGAGACTAGAGACAAGGAGAGATGAGAGACTAAAGACCAGGAGAGAGGAGACCAGGAAAGATGAGACCAGGAGAGATGAGACTAGGAGAGACTAGAGACTAGAAGAGACCAGGAGAGATGAGACCAGGAGACACCAGGAGAGATGAAATCAGGACAGACCAAGAGAAATGAGACCATGAGAGACCATGAGAGACCAGAGACAGCAGGACTACCCTGGGTTAGGGTTTCTGGTGTGTTGGAGAACAAGAATCTCCTCTTTAGGAATGTGGGTGTTTCAGGCACGCCTCATGAAAACATGCAGGAAGCAGATGAAGCACCTTGCCAGGAGGTGTGTATCCCCTACAGGAAGCAGATGAAGCACCTTCTCAGGAGGTGTGTATCCCCTACAGGAAGCAGATGAAGCACCTTCTCAGGAGGTGTGTATCCCCTACAGGAAGCAGATGAAGCACCTTCTCAGGAGGTGTGTATCCCCTACAGGAAGCAGATGAAGCACCTTCTCAGGAGGTGTGTATCCCCTACAGGAAGCAGATGAAGCACCTTCTCAGGAGGTGTGTATCCCTTACAGGAAGCAGATGAAGCACCTTCTCAGGAGGTGTGTATCCCCACACTGCACAGTTTAAAGGTGAGCAGCCAGCCACCAACGAGGGTGTCAGGGAAGCAAGGTTAAGTGATGGTTTTCAACACCAGGATGGGACCCCTGTTACTGCCTCCACATTCTTCCGCCTCTAACCCAAGACATCTCGAACAGTTTCTCAGACTTCAGGATCACCTGTACTCCCTACTGTCTCACTGCACATAGAGACCACCTGTCTGTGTGAGAGAGAGACGGAAGGAGAGAGACAGAGTGAAAAGGACAGAGAGAAAGAGGGATGAGAGAAGAGGAATGTGAGAGAGAGGGACAAAGGGCACGAACAGGTTATCCTAGTCTGTTGCTACAGTGACTACACACCTGTTCAGGGGCGGGGCGGAAATCGGGTGCGTGCACTTTACCTGGGTAGAGAGACTGAACGGTAGCGAGAAGGAAAGAGGAGAGAAGCTTACAGAGACTACAGACAGCCAAGATGTTTAAGAAGGAATACAGTCCTGTGAAGATAAGCAAGTAAGCCAAACTGTTCTGTGTATGTATGTATGTATTTGTGTGTGTGCTGGATATTGACATACTGTATACAGGTATATGATACAGGTGTCCATCTAATGTACACCGTACAGGTGTTTGTATAAATATGTACGATATGTATATATAGGATACATTCAGGTGTTTATTTGATATAGACCTGTATATAATATCAACATTTGTTTATACATACAGGGAGAATATTTATTTAAATTTAGGCTACATTTACTTGTAACTGTTGTGTTTCCTTGTGGATTAATTATGTACTTGCTCTGCTTTACTATACTTTATTCTACTCTGCTCTACTCTAATATGCTCTGCTCCCTTTCCTCCCTTCCCCTATAAATACCTTTGTCAAAGGGATGTCAGTGTATTGATCTTATAATTATAATTCTGTGCCAGTTCTGACTAGCTGTGTTGACACAGCAGCATATTGTAATATAATGAGGGCTCCAGATTGAAACAGCAAGGAGACTGCAGCTTGCAGCCCCTGATGAGTTACGATGTCTAACCATAAACCCATCAGCCCCAGCAGATGTTGTCATGTATACCCTTGAGGGAAAGTAACCTGATAACTACACATGCTGTACCCTGGAAGGAAGTGTGCTCTATAAACGTTATTTCTAGTTGTGTAATACAGTGTGTAGGAATCACTCTGTACCATGTCCACTTCATTCATTCGACCACCAAGTGCTAGGTATTGATGCACCAATAAATCTATTGGTTTACATTATCGAGCTACCTTGGTAAATGAAGAATATTGGAATTATAGCAACATGAAGGCTAGGAATATTCTATAGAGATAATGTTTGTTCTGTTCAGGGCTTGCGGTTCTAATCTCCTCTATGTGATCTCTTCGGCTGTTATTGAAACATGGACTTTGCAGTCTACCTTCTACACACACACGCACACACTTAAAAAATGTCAGTTAGGATTCCCTTCATTCCTGGGGACACACCTCTGTGATCCTTGAGTCTGTGTGTGTGAGAGAGAGAGAACTGTGTGTATTGGGTGTGTCAGCGTAAATAACTCTGAACCATAAGCAGGAATGACATAAATAGTTAAGGAGAGACACACCCAGCCCCAGCACCATTTCTGCCTCTGCGTCTTCCCAGCCCCCAGCCCCCAGCCTCAGCCCCCAGCCCCAGCTCCAGCCCCAGTCCAGCCCCAAGCTCAGGCCCAGCCCCAAGCCCAGACCTAGACCCAGACCCAGACCCAGACCCAGACCCAGACCCAGACCCAGACCCAGACCCAGACCCAGACCCAGACCTAGACCCAGACCCAGACCCAGACCCAGACCCAGACCTAGAACTAGGGCTGGGCAATATGGGTAAAAAAATATCGATATAGATATTTATATTTACAGTCGATAACGATAATGAAGACGATAGACCACAGATCTGTAGTAGCTAAATAAGTCTCTTCCTCAACTTTTTCCCGACACTCGGCATGAAGTTTAGGCAGAGCGGTGTGAGAGAAATGTTTGCGGCCAGGGAGCACATACCTGGGGTCAAGTAACTTAAGCTTTTTAAAACCTTGATTTTTATCAATAGCCATATCAACCCTTTCTGCATGATCCAACGAGTGATATTGCTACAGGTGGTAAAAAAAGTTTCTTATATACTTTGGCGTCTGATCCAGATTCGTTGTGTTTGATTTGGGATTTTCCTACATGTTGTTGTATTATATAAAAAACAAAATATGGACTTTTTGACAGATCTACAAGCACCTTTGTAAGCAGAGATTTGTTAAAACATTTGTTAACTGAGACCGTAGGTCGAGGTCAATTAAGCAATAACCCCTAAGAGGCCGTGGTTTATGCTGATTTTAGAACAGGTAAGAGGAGTTGTTAGGCACGACGCGAAGCGGAGTGCAGAAAACCCCCTTACCTGTTCTAAAATCAGCGCAAACCACGGACTCGCGGGGCTTATTGCTTAATCGCTACTACAAATATTTGATATGGTGTCATAAATAAAAACAATTAAAAACAAAATAGTTTAATAATAAACTGTCATTCTTCCGCCACTACAAAGTATAGTTCCTACATAAATCGTTGCCACGCAACAGCCAGATGGACACCTTTACAGTGTTTTTTTTTTTTTTAAATATTCGATGCGCAGTATATGGAATGTTAAAGAATGTTATGAGGACAACCTGTAAGATTATGCTGGATTTTACAACGGCATGGAACGCGATATCACATCCCAAAGATGGGAACAACTAGCCTGAGTTGTCATACTCATAATTATAGTCAGAATATGAGTCTGAAAACTCTCCGTTGGGCTGTGTCTATGGGGCGTGTTTCAACCGAACTCGTAAAACAAATGCCTCTTTGCTCAATTGGATAGACCTACAACCTATCAGAGCAACGTAATATGTTGTTTGTTGAAAACAAATTCAACCCAAGGGCTCTTTTGTGACGTTGTTGATTACGTTACTGTTGTTCATCTGTCCATCATCGTATAAAGCCAACCCTGGCAATTTCATTGGTCCGCCCAGATCCTGGTTTTATATAGTTGTTCCCAATACGAGACCCTCCAGACCCAACTTCCAAACCAATTTTTTTTGTGGGCGGGCGAAGTTGGGCTGGCAGCCAGGCTAGGGAACAACCAGTTTTAGAACAAGAAGTCCACATTTGCAGTTTGTCGTATTACCAGACTTGGTATAGCCACCTGTTTGTTTACTACACCAATTTGCACCGAACATTACTCTGCTCTTTGTCGGATATCAAAAAGCCAAACAACTTCCAAATAACTGAAAAAAACAAACCCTTTTTATCAATAATTTCTTAATTGGTAGTTGCTTCCTCGCGATGGCAATCGTTGCCACTGTTTTTGGCAATGAGACTAATTTTCCGCGGTTAACATAAGTTACTCCACTCTAGGTGCTTGTACATTATAGTGAGCGTAGGCTAGCCTGATGTTGTCATACTTATAATTCTAGTCAGAATATGAGTCTGAAAACTCTCCGTTGGGCTGTGTCTATGGGGCGTGTGTCAACCGAGCTCGTAAAACAAATGCCTCTTCGCTCAATTGGATAGACCTACAACCAATCAGAGCAACGTAATATGTTGTTTGTTGAAAACAAATTCAACCCAAGCACTCTTTGGTGACGTTGTTGATTACGTTACCGTTGATCATATGTCCATCATCGTATAAAGCCCGCCCTGGCAATGTAATTGGTCCGAACAGCTCCTGTTCGGATATAGTTTTTCGGCAATCGAGCCCCTCCAGACCCAAATTCCGACCAAATTTTTTTGTGGCCGGGGATAAGTTGGGCTGGCAGCCAGGCTAAGCGTAGGCTTCCATTTCTCCACGACTTTCTGCTGCATCACAGAAATTAAATGGACTGCTGTTCCTAATTATTCTCTATAGACATTAAATGATATTATTGAAAACAAATTAATGTTACAATATCTTTGTTGAGGGAAGTCATTACTTCGATAAACATTTTTTTATCGATTTATCGCCCAGCCCTACTAGACACAGACCCAGACCTAGACCCAGACCTAGACCCAGACCCATACCCAGACCCAGACCCAGACCCAAACCCAGACCTAGACCCAGACCCAAACCCAAACCCAGACCTAGACACAGACCCAGACCTAGACCCAGACCCAAACCCAGACCTAGACCCAGACCCAAACCAAAACCCAGACCTAGACACAGACCCAGACCTAGACCCAGACCTAGACCCAGACCCAGACCCAAACCCAAACCCAGACCCAAACCCAGACCTAGACCCAAACCCAAACCCAGACACAGACCAAAACCCAGACCCAGACCCAGACCCAGACCCTGACCCAGACCTTGACACAGACCCAAACCCAGACCCTGACCCAGACCCAGACCCTGACCCAGACCATGACACAGACCCAGACCTAGACACAGACCCAGACCCAAACCAGACCAGAATTTCCTGCTTCTTTCTGTCATGGCTGGTGTTGATAAGAAAGCAGTGGCTGTTGTGTTCCAACTGCTTCTCCCTGTGTGTGTATGGTGTCTGTGTGTCAGGAGCCAGGCCAATGACCTGGCTTTGCTGATCGCCCGCATGCAGCACAATGCTGACCAGGTGGAAAAGAACGTGCTGAAGGCTGAGGAGCTGCTGGCCGCGGTGAGGAACACACACATACATACACACACACACACACACACACTTAGATATAAACACACGCACCCATACACACACACACACACACACTTAGATATAAACACACGCACCCATACACACACACAAACACACACATATATACACAAACACCTATACATAAACACACACACACATGTACACACCACACTAATGTGATTGATTTATTTATTTATTAAGTCCATCTACCACCTCATTGCACATTGCACAAAACCATCAGTCAATTGCACTATTACCTGTCATATTGTCCTATTCTATATCATATTTTAATATTTTATATAATATATATTACATTGTATTGCCTTGTTTAAAATGATTTATTTTTAACTTAAATTAAAAGTAAATAAAATATTATTTACTTTTTATAGTTAAAATGGAACTGAATTGCGATTAGACACAGAGATATAGTTGTTCCATATGATGCTGAAGATGTGGTGTGCCGGAAGATATAAATATAGTTGACACTGACACGTTGAACAACACCGAGTGGTGTAGGCTACTTGACAAGTAGTACTTGTTGTAACTGCATGACAACGCCAACAGAGACAGAATCAATCTGATCAAAGAGGCAGACCTGCATGACCTGGGTGTTGGTGGTCCACCAAAATGATCGGGCGTCATTGAGCACAGGCTCTTCCCCATGCTGTGTGAAGAGAAATATATTTTAGAGGTGGCCATGCTTTCCTTGAAAGATGTTCGGTTAGGTCAGTATAGGATAAGTTTAGCATAGGATATGTGTATTATAGGTTTAGTATACTGTTTTGTTTATTATTTTGTATATTTAGAAGTTTTAGGAGCTTTAGTATATTATATGTTAGCTGATTTGATCTGAGTACTTATGTGTCATGCTATGCCAGGTAGCCTTGCGTTATCTTGTCCTAAAAATGTAAGTGCTCGGTCTGACCCTGTGTCGTTCTGTGCATCTGACAATAATGAACTTGAAAGTTTGGAGCGCCCTATAAATAGCTGGTAAGTTTCAGCTACTAATAGGCCTACTGTTACCTTCAAGTTGTGTGAAACATACTCACTGGTTGAGTTAATAACTAGTTCGCTAGGTTAAACATAACAAACTACAGTGTAAGTAATGTTACGGAGCTAGCTTTGTGCGTTGTTAGGCTACAATCATATCTGTGAATTTAGGAGCTAGAGCTAGCTATGTCAAAAAAAGCCTGTGTGTGTATGTAACGTTAGCTTAACAGGTTTATAAATATAATCCACTTCTGTAAAAAGATCACTGCAAACTCTGAATCCGGGGGCAACTGGGCTTTGGCGCTTCAAGCCATTTTGGTAAAACCGGTTGCTTCTTGAGAAATGTGTTTGTACAACCTGGGGCTATACAATAAGATCCCCCCCTTTGCATCTTTTCTTAGTTGGATCGTTTTAGGGGCATGCCCACGCCCTGTAGTGAAGTGTAAAGTTGAAAACGTTTTTATTTAGAAATGGAACATTTTGCTCTTTTAGTTGTCAGATAAAGTTTTGTGATCTTTTTTTAATAATAATATGAGCCGTACTTCATAAATCGGTTCAGTTACACTTTAAGCTTAGTATGCTTATCTCAAGCACCTTCCTGCCACAGTGAATTCCTTGTTTGTGTGAACTCACATGGCAAATAAAGTTCATTCTGATTCTGACACCCACATACACACAAATATGAGTGTGAGTATGGGTTTGTGTATGATGCATGTGTGTGTGTGTAGGACCAGCAGAGAGAGAGGCAGGCTCTACAGCACCAGCAGGAGAGTGCTGATGAGTTGACTGAGGGAGAAGGTCTGCTGAAGCAGCTGTTCCTGGATGTGGATCAGGCCAAGAGGCTCCAGCACCCCCAGGCTGCAGAGATAGAGAACGAGTAGGACACACATGCACACAGAGACCAATATACACACTCATACACACAAACAGTTACACACACAGATATACATTTAGTCATTTAGCAGACGCTATTATCCAGAGCGACTTACAGTAAGTACAGGGACATTCCCCCCGAGGCAAGTAGGGTGAAGTGCCTTGCCCAAGGACACAACTGCATTTTTGGCACAGCCAGGAATTAAACTAGCGACCTTCTGATTACCAGCCCGATTCCCTACCACTCAGCCATCTGACTCACTCACACATATACACATACACACACAGATATGCACACATACATACACAGATATACACACACACACAGACAAACACATATATACACACACACAGATATATACACACACAGACACAGATATACACACACTTGCTGACTAAAAACATAACCCCATTTCCTCTTTTCTCCTCTCTTCCTATATCTTCCTCCCCCTTCCCCCCATGCCCTCCCCCCCTGCCCCCCCCCTGCCCCCCCCCCATGCCCTCCCCCCTCCCCCCATCCCCTCCCCCCATCCCCTCCCCCCATCCCCTCCCCCCATCCCCTCCCCCCATCCCCTCCCCCTCCTCAGTGTGAGTAACCTGCATGAGCGCTGGTCGAAGGCCTGTGAGATCTACAGAGAGCTGTACGAACCTGTGAAGGGAGTGGACCTCAGCCCGCAAATCAACTGGAGCCAGGTGATGCAGGACAAGCAGGTGAGGCAGGACAAGCAGGTGAGGCAGGACAAGCAGGTGAGGCAGGACAAGCAGGTGATGCAGGACAAGCAGGTGAGGTAGGGCAAGCAGGTGAGGCAGGACCAGCAGGTGAGGCAGGACAAGCAGGTGATGCAGGTGAGGCAGGACAAGAAGGTGAGGCAGGACAAGCAGGTAATGCAGGTGAGGCAGGACAAGCAGGTGAGGCAGGACAAGCAGGTGATGCAGGACAAGCAAGTTAGGCAGGACAAGTAAGTTAGGCAGGACAAGCAGGTGAAGCAGGACAAGCAGGTGAGGCAGGACAAGCAGGTGAGGCAGGACAAGCAGGTGATGCAGGTGAGGCAGGACAAGCAGATGAGGCAGGTGAGGCAGGACAAGCAGGTGAGGCAGGACAAGCAGGTGAGGCAGGTGAGGCAGGACAAACAGGTGAGGCAGGACAAGCAAGTGAGGCAGGACAAGCAGGAGAGGCAGGGACTGTTTTCTGACCCTATGTGTATTTTTAAAATAAAATATTTATTTAGAATGTGTGTTTGTATGTGTGTGCGTGGTGTGTGTATGTGCGTGCGGGTGCATGTGTGTGTGGGGGGTGCGTGTATGTGTGTGCATGTGTGTGTGGGGTGCGTGTATGTGTGTGCATGTGTTTGTGGGGTGCGTGTGCATGTGGGGTGTGTGCAAACAGAAGCAGATGAACGCTGCTGGTTATGGACCATCCCTGTCTGATGTGGAGAAGCAGATTGCTGCTCAGAACATCCTGCACCAGGAGATAGAGGCCTACAGCCCCCAGCTGGACTCCTCGAACATGGTGACTACTTAAGCAATCACACTCAGTCAGTCAGTAGGCTACACCATGTAGAGAGTTAGTACACCATGTAGAGAGTTAGTGCACCATGTAGAGAGTTAGTACACTATGTAGAGAGTTAGTACACCATGTAGAGAGTTAGTACACCATGTAGAGAGTTAGTACACTATGTAGAGAGTTAGTACACCATGTAGAGAGTTAGTACACCATGTAGAGAGTTAGTACACTATGTAGAGAGTTAGTACACTATGTAGAGAGTTAGTACACATGTAGAGTCGGAGGTTCAGTCCTCAGCTCTCTTGACTGTGTGGTTGTTCATGTCTGTGTCTGCAGGAGAGGAGTGCTGACATCAGGAAGCAGTGCTCTGACCTCCTGGTGAGTAGCTACTACAGCGTTGACCTCTATCCTGGTGCTACTGTAGTGTTGATCTCTGCAGGATCACTCCGGTTTGACTCACCTGCATGTGACTGTGTTTCCTGTGTGTGTGTGCAGGAGAGCTCCCAGGCCAGAAGCAAGCACCTGGGAACACTCTATGACTACATGCAGAGCTGCACCAAGGAGCTGGCCTACCTGGCAGAGGAACAGGATCGGATCCTCCGCAGGGACTGGAGCGACCGGATGCTGGATCCTCCGGGAGTACGCATGCAGTATGAGGTGAGGGGGGGAGTATGCATGCAGTATTAGGTGAGGGGGGGAGTACCCATGCAGTATTAGGTGAGGGGGGGAGTACCAATGCAGTATTAGGTGAGGGGGGGAGTACCCACGCAGTATTAGGTGAGGGGGGGAGTACCAATGCAGTATTAGGTGAGAGGGGGAGTACCCACGCAGTATTAGGTGAGGGGGGGAGTACCAATGCAGTATTAGGTGAGGGGGGGAGTACCCACGCAGTATTAGGTGAGGGGGGGAGTACCAATGCAGTATGAGGTGAGTCACATGAGTATGAGAACAGATATCCAAGTGAGGCCAAGTGAAGAGCAGAGATGGGAGATTGACAAGCAACTGGGTGGAGAATGCCCATCTCTTTATGCCCCCATACCTTTATATGCTCCCACTTGGACAAATCTTAAAGGGGCGATTGACTGGGTTTTTGGGTACTTCACACTGTTCCTTAAGGTCTCCAAATGGGGTATGTAACATTGGTTGGGCGAAAAATTGCCCAGGTGCTGTTCTATGGCCCCTGATAGATCCTCTCAAATGTTTCCGGGAAAAAACGGTTAAATCCTTTTATAGTATGCTCATTAATATTTAGATGAGTTGCGCGCTGATTGTTTTCAGCGAGTGAAGCTGGGGAGCAGAAACGCAACACGGCCGACAGCACTCACTGAAACACCGAAGATGGAGACGGAGACATTTACATTTATGCATTTAGCAGGCGCTTTTATCCAAACCGACTTCCAAGAGAGAGCTTTACAAAAGAGCATATGGCACTGATCATAACGAGGTAGTCCCAAATATTGCAAGCAGCCAAAAACATAAAGCATACTTTGGGAAAAACTAAACACGTGCCAAAGGGAGGACCCATAAGAGCATGGAAACTAACATCAGGTCCAGCCAAGCATTCCTAAGTGCCGTTGTACTCCTGGAACAAGTGCGTCTTGAGCCTTTTCTTGAAGGTGGGGAGACAGTCAGTGTCCCTGACGGAGGTAGGGAGCTGGTTCCACCATTGGGGGGCCAGGCAGGAGAAGAGCTTGTGTTGGGACCGGGTGGTCTTGAGCAGTGGGACCACCAGGCCTGAAGAAGACCATAGGTGACGGGTGGGGGTGTAAGGCTGCAGGAGAGACTTGACGTAGTCGGGTGCAGTCCCGTTCACTTCTCGGAAGGTCAGTACCAGGGTCTTGAATCTGATCACTGGATGTCTCAGAACTTTCTCCAGCTAAACAAAGACAAAACTGAAGTAATCATTTTTGGTCAAAAGGAGGAAAGATGTAAGATTGCCACCCTTCTTAACAAAAAAGGACTTAAAGCAAAGGATACTGTCAGAAATATTGGTGTCCTTTTAGACAGGGATCTAAATTTTAACAGCCACTGAAAGCAATAGCTGCTAAATGACTAAATGTAAATGCAATGGAAGTTACAGGATTGACTTTATAGTACTGCTGCTTGTTTTCAAGTCACTCAATGGGATAGGGCCAAAGTATCTATCTGACATGTTTCAGCAGTACCACTCAGATCTCTCAGATCGCAGCATAAATTAATATTAGCACTTTTGAGGTTCTTGCTGTTTAATTGTAACTTGTCAAACTACATGCTCTTATTGTTCTTCCCTTTGGGACTTATTTGGTTTCACAATGTGTGCTTCATGTTTGGCTACCCACAATGTTTGGGTATGTCATTGTTATGATCAGTGACCTATGCACTTTTGTAAAACTCTCTCTTGGAAGTCGCTTTGGATAAAAGCATCTGTTAAATGCGTAAATGTAATGGAATGTAATTAGTAAAACCCACTGTACAAACTAAACAGGGTGAAGCAGCACTCAGCCACTATGCGGTTCACCTCTGGAACCAACTTCCAGAAACATTAAAAATGCTCCAACTATTTTCAGTTTTAAAACTAGACAAAAGACCAAACTTTTCATATGCCTTCTGCTAACTGGCTATGAACAGTTCTTTCAAAGCATTTTTGCTTACTGTAGTAGACTAGTGATTTGTATTATTCTTTTTATGCTTTTATTTCCTATCTTTTACATTTTTTTTATGCCTTAATGTTCTCATGCTTTTATTTCCTATAATTTACTGTTGTTATGATCATGTTTTGATGATCACCTTTTTTACACATTGTATTGCCATTGTGTATTCATGTATGTGAAGCACATTGTTGTGTATTTATGTGAAGCTCATTAAATTACCACGGTGTATGAATTGTGCTATATAAATAAACTTGCCTTGCCTTGGCTTTAGTGCTACATGTGCTACCTTGTTAGTGCTACCTGTCAAAGTGCTACCTGTGCTTGTGTACCAGTGCTACCTGTGCTAGTTTACCAGTGCTACCTGTGCTAGTTTACCAGTGCTACCTGTGCTAGTTTACCAGTATTACCTGTGCTTTGCTCCAACAGAAGTTCAAGAACAATACTCTGCTGACCCACGAGACGGAGACCAGCCAGCTGCTGCAGAATGGAGACCGGCTGGTGCAGCTAAAGCACCCTGCCAGTGCCACCATTGAGGTACACACACACACACTCACACACACACTCACCCACACTCTCTCACACACATACACTCACACACTGACACACACCCATACTCACACACACACATTCAGGGTGCCTGGTGGGAGTTACTGTAGTGATGCTGTGTTGCAGGCCCACCGGGATGCAGTGCAGAATGAGTGGCAGAGTTTTCTCAACCTCTGCATCTGCCAGGAGACTCACCTGGACAACATAGAGGACTATAAGAAGGTACTGCACACACACACTCACAGAAATGTGTGTTTCTGTGTGTGTTTCTCAGTACCAGCTGGATGGTGTGTGTTCCTCAATTCCAGCTGGATGGTGTGTGTATGTTCCTCAGTACCAGCTGGATGGTGTGTGTGTGTATGTTCCTCAGTACCAGCTGGATGCTGAGACCCTGGGAGAGTCCCTGAGGAGGCTGAGCTTGTCTCTGGAGCCGCGGGCTCTGGCCAACCGGAGCAACCCTGAGGTGCTTCTGCAGCTGGAGGTGGGACAACCCCCTGACTGTCTCCTTCTACAGGAGATACCCCTGGGTATCTGGGTTCTATAGTCACACATTCAGAGTGTTCTTAGCTCTCCCTAGTGGTAGAACACATTCTGGTTGCTTTTATCTAGATTGTTCAGTATGCATGAAATGGTTCCACCTGGAACTAAATTGAGTTATATCCCAAAGGGAACCCCAGAACCCCTCCACATTTCAGTCTAACCCTAACCTTACCCAACTGCCTGACCCCTGACCCAGCTGTGTGATCCCCAGGGAGAGCTCTCTGCGCTGGAGCGGAACGAGCAGCGTCTCCTGGCCCTGAGGCAGCTAAGCTCAAACATCGCCCCCCTCAGGCTGCGCCGCCTGCCCCCCACCAAGCCCACAACCCTGCTGGCCCTGTGTGACTGGACCAACGAAGAGGTAGGCACAAACACACCACCTAAATGTTCAGAATGTCATTGTGTAAGTAGACAAGGCCAGACAGAGAAGCAGTGTTTGCTGCTCCCACCTTCTGTCTTCTGCTCTTCCTGTCCTTTCCTCCTGTCCTCTTGTCTTCTGCTCTTCCTGTCCTCTCCTCCTGTCTTCATGTCCTCTTATCCTCTTCTCCTGTCCTCCTGTCTTCTGCTCCTCCTGACCTTATCCTGTCCTCCTCCTCCTTTATCCTCCTCTCAGAACTTGATAAGTCGAGGAGAGCGTCTGACTCTGAAGGACAACTCAGAGGTGATCTGGGAGGTCCAGACCAGTGCTGGGACGAGGAAGACTGTCCCAGGGGCGTGCCTGCTCATCCCCCCTCCTGATGCCCAGGCCATGGACACCCTAGCCAGGTGAGCCCCGCTGCGCTCAGCCCTGCCTGGTCCACAGACATAATAGTTTACATAACAAGGAATTTACTTTGGTGGGCAGGTGCATAGAGTAAACAAAAAAGAATCTTAAAAGTGTGTGCAGTCCTTAAATATTAAAATAAGACATATACAAAATACAAACAAAACTTTACAATATAAAATATGAATATAAAGTAAAAGACTGCAGTGAGGCTCTGTGCCAGAGGAGCGTTAATGTACTCTTCAGTATTTTATACGTGAGTTAGTGACAATTGGGGGTTCTGGGCCTTGATGAGGCCAGCTGTAGATGGAAAGAAACTGTTCTTATGGCGTTAGGTTTTGGTCCTGATGGACCGCAGCCTCCTGGCGGAGGGGAGTACCTGGAACAGAGAGTGTCCAGGGTGGGAGGGGTCGGCCACAATCTTCCTCGCTCGCCTCAGGGTCCTCGAGGTGTGCAGGTCATCGAGGGAAGGCAGATTGCTGCCTATCACCTTCTCTGTAGTGCAGATGATACACTGCAGCCTGCTCTTGTCCTTGGCAGTGGCAGCAGCGTACCAGATGGTAATGGAGGAGGTGAGGATGGACACAGTGATGGCCGTGTAGAAGTGCACCATGATTTTTTTTTTGGCAGGTTGAACTTTTTCAGCTGCCGCAGGATGTACATCCTCTGTTGTGCTTTCTTGGTGAGGGAGCTGATGTTCAGTTCCCACTTGTGAGGTCCTACGAGAGGATAGTGCCCAGGAAGCGGAAGGACTCCATAGTGTTGACTGGGGAGTCACTCAGGGTGATGGGGTTGAGTGGGGCTGGGTTTTTCCTGAAGTTTTCCACAGCCATCTCCACTATCCTAAGAGCATTGAGCTCTAAGTTGTTCTGGCTCCACCAGGTCACCAGGATGTCAGCTTCCCACCTTTAGTAAGACTCATCTCTACCAGAAGTGAGCCCAATGAGGGTGGTGTCGTCCGCAAACTTCAGGAGTTTGACGGACTGATGATTGGTCGGATGTGTTTTCCCAGCTTCACGCACTGCTTCCTGTCAGACAGAAAGTCTGTGATCCACCAGGATGCAGCGTATATTTACATTTAGTCATATAGCAGACGCTCTTATCCAGAGCAACTTACAGTAAATACAGGGACATTTTGCACGGCCGGGAATCGAACCAGCAACCTTCGGATTACTAGCCCAAGTCCCTAACTCCCTGTATATCCTCTGGCTAGCTCTTGACTCTCGTCTCTTGTTTAACGACTGGGATTCGACTGGGACTTTAGGAACGTGATCAACTCAGGTGCAACGTCATTCCCAGTTCCAAGTTGGGATTTCCGATACCCTTGAACAGTGTGTTACTTTCCCCCTTCTGAATGGAAAGAGTCGTCTCTGCGGTGGTGGGGAGAGGGCCTCCGGGGTGGGTAAATGTGGGTCAGGATAGTCAAATTGTCTTTCAAAACAACAGTAGAAATTGGTTAGTTCGTTGGCCAGGCCAGAGTTGTTAATGTTGTGGGGGGCTCTGGGCTTGTAGTTGGTGATCTGCCTGAGCCCTCTCCAGACAGAAGCAAAGTCATTAGCTGAGAATTGGTGTTTTAGTCTCTCTGAGTACAGTCGTTTAGCCTCTCTCACCGCCTTGCTAAACCTGTTCTTCGACTCCTTGAATCTGTTTCTATCCCCACTCCTGAAAGCTTCCTCCTTGTCCAACAAGAGCCTTCTGAGTTTTGCTGTGAACCAGCGTTTGTTGTTGTTGTAGCTCATCATAGTGCGTGTTGGTATATGTGTGCTTGTAGTCTGGACAAGGAGCTGACAGACCTGAAGAAGAGGAGAACAGCTTTGATGTCGTCTCTGAGGAGCTCTGGTGTGGAGGTTGTTAGAGCACAGACAGCAGGTGAGAGTTAACACCTTGCTACTATGCTCTGCTCTGTTCTGCTGTACTGCATTATATTAGCCTCTGTGTCCCCCCAGCCACCGTCTCAAGCGCCCCCGAGGCGCCCCAAGTGTCAGAGCTGGCGGAGCGGCTGGAGCGCATCAGTGGCAGGCTGGAGCAGAGTGAGAGAGAAATCCTGGGACGGACTAGAGCTCCGCTGGACCGCAGGAGCCCCACAACTGACCTGAGCAGCAGGCTGGCTCTGCAGCAGGTTCACCACAACATTACTTAATCGTGTAGCACAAGATACATATAATGCATAAGAGAAGTACAACAGAAAATCCAGGATCAGAAGTGCATCGCTCTAACATAATTTTGATGGGCAAAGTCTGTATTTACCAGGCACAGTGGAAAGTGATCACATTTCAGCTACCATGCAGTTTAACAATAATTATATCTCTACCCCTTCACCCTAACCCTAAACTACTACAGCGCAACAATTATAACTGCATACTGATAACATCCCCTCCCCAGGCTGCCAGTGTGACGGTGCGGGGGCTGGAGGCAGAAAAGGCAGCGGTACAGAGGGAGTTGGAGCCCATCATATCCCAGAATGCCCTGGGACACACCAACTCTTTTCTACCCCTGAAGCTCAATGCCGTGAACAACAAGTTTGACTCCATCAACACCCTCTCCGACCTCTACACTAAGAAGTAATATTCAAAGAGTTCATTTGTAAAAACGGACATCTCCGTTTTTATTAATATTCACAAATTCTGTTTTGTTATTGTACAATCCATACATAATAGTAATTAAGCAATAAGGTATGAGAGGCAGTACTGTATCGTCAATAAAGTATGTGTTCAAGGGTGTAGGGCAAACCCTTGAACACATACTTTATTGACAATACAGTACTGCCTCTCGTACCTTATTGCTTTTATAATACGGTCACCTGCAACATTATAAATAGTAAATAAATAGTAAGCTGCCTTTCAGCACAAAATAGTTATAGCCAACAAACTTTGTGTATTGCATTTCAGTAGCCGAGAGAAAATAGTTCCGTATGTGTGGCTGTTGCTATGCGACGGACAAACAGCATTGTGAACTTCACGTTTGTGGGCCTAGCTAGATCTCGAACCATCTCATTCATTCACATTGCTCATTTAATAAAAGTTGCCTTTAAAATAACAACAATGACAATGGGACACTTTCAATAAAATTATATTTAATTTTTTATTAAACATAAAAATTTTAATTAATGTCAAGCTTGAAATGACAACTAACGGTCGCGCAAAATCGAACCGTTATTTTGAGTGCGCATTAATATATGGATCGCTCCCCTTTAAGGTAAATGCAAACAGGCGTACACTACTGTATGGCTCAATAAAGCACACCCCGTGACTCACTCTCAACCAATCAGAATGCTTGATTTCATCTACCCGTATTATAATTAAAAATAATACATGTACATTCATATTGCACATGTTGGTTTGATTAAGTAAAAGTACATTAACAAAATAAAGGTAACTTTAAAAAGTACAACTTTATGAAACTTTTAGTTTTCCTCTTCATTTTACACCCTAGTAGATAGCATCACATCAGGATCTTCATTTTAGTCCAAATTATTCATTTGATCGACTTTGATCCAAAGATCCTGGTCTGACTGCATATTTTGGACATCACCTGACATGAATACTGCACAGATTCCATGAAACTGATGTATTGGTTTCTGATCTAGCCCTAAACTTCAGGTATATTTATATGTAAGTATAGAGTTAGAACTTCCTTACTCTTCCTCTTCCTTCTTCTCCCTCTTCCTCCCTCTCTTCTCCTCCCTCCTCCTCCTTCTCTTCCTTCGACCTCCTCCACCCTCCCCAGGGCCACAGCCTCCATGTTTCTGGAGAAGCAGGTCCAAAAGGTGGATGAGATGATATCTGGCTTTGAGAAGCAGCTGGCAGAGGAAGGAGCCATCCCTGACATGCCCAGCGCCCTGCAGAACCACAATCTGAAACTACAGGTACTCCCTCTCTTGCTCTGGTCCTCCCATCTCTCCCTCATCCAGAGCCCTGTAGAACCGCAGTCTGAAACTTCCCCTTCTTCCCCCAGGCTCTGTGCAGGGAGGTGTTGTCAGGGCAGGAGGACATGCACAAGCTGAGTAGGGATCTGGAGAACGTGGAGCAGCTCAGCAGCTCTCTGCAGAAGAGCTTCGGGGAGTTCTGTCCTGACATTCAGCGCCAGGCAGGCCGGGTGAGGCAGCTCCGGAACCGCTACGCCAACGTCAACAGCCAGATACAAGAGAGGTGGGGCTTCTGTTACCCTGACAACACCCCCACAGGGCTTATCTCTCGACACTAACCCTCCAATCAACCACTCTCTCTGCCATCTTTCCTGTTAATAGTAATGATAATGTGCTCAGTTAGTTCCAAAGAAACGTACAGGGGGGATTTAAACCCTCGACCTCTTGGTCTGCAGTCAAATGCTCTGCCACTGAGCTATACCTATCCCCATGCTCTACCACTGAGCTATACCCATCCCCATGCTCTACCACTGAGCTATACCCATCCCCATGCTCTACCACTGAGCTATACCCATCCCCATGCTCTACCACTGAGCTATACCCATCCCCATGCTCTACCACTGAGCTATACCCTTCCCCATGCTCTACCTCTGAGCTATACCCATCCCCATGCTCTACCACTGAGCTATACCCATCCCCATGCTCTACCACTGAGCTATACCCATCCCCATGCTCTACCACTGAGCTATACCCATCCCCATGCTCTACCACTGAGCTATACCCTTCCCCATGCTCTACCACTGAGGTATACCCATTGCTGTCCTGTGACTTTGATATTGTTTTATTATTATCTATTTATTTTGTTGCAGAACATCTCTGATTCAAGAAGCAGCCAATAAGAACCAAGGGTTCCAGACCTCTGTCCAATCATTGAACTCATTCCTGACCAACTTGCCCAATAATACAATCAATCCCAGCGATGGCTTGTCTCAAATCAACACAAAGCAAAACTCTCAGAAGGTCAGTAATGGCATCAGTAATCTCTTGTCTACACATTCCTGAGTATAGAGTATTGTCAGTACTGTGTCACCTCTCAAATGGTGGACTGAATTGAATGGTTTGATATTGTATGTTTGATTGCCATAGACAGACAGACAGAAAGATATACCGAAAGATATACAGAAAGACAGACGGGCGATAGATACATTTGAAAGATAGGTTGATATAGTTTCTGAAGATTTCTTCTGCATGATTGGCGTTCCCTGTGTAGAGAGTGGTGGAGGATGTTCAGAGGAAGTCAGAGGATCTGAAACGAGCAGTGGAACAGTCCAGAGACCTGCAGAACCTTCTCAACGTGAGTTCACACATCTGATCATCTGATGTCCTATGATCACCAGGTCCCCCATGATCACCTGATGTCCTAAGTTCACCTGATCTCATTCTAAAAGCCATGCAGAGGACTCACATCAAAAGGTGGCATATGAACAAAACAGAGCGCTTTTTTACACAAAAAATAATAATTTTAACACAGTGCACATGCACGTCCTGCTGGATTAACTTGATAAATCACAATCCAGTCTTAGTCTGGTGCAGGTGTCTCGTCCCACACTCTTAACGCCCAGCGTTGCCTAGAATTAGTCACTGAAACACTTCAAATAAATATTAATCCATGACTGCATGATAACAATGACGGCAAACCCCAACTGAAGCTTTCGGGTTTGGTAATTACCCTGTAACTGACAATGACAGGGCCGTTCTGCACGGACATGTGATAATAGTATGTTA
The DNA here is from genome assembly GCF_054491055.1 of Hypomesus nipponensis. Lineage (NCBI taxonomy): Eukaryota > Metazoa > Chordata > Actinopteri > Osmeriformes > Osmeridae > Hypomesus > Hypomesus nipponensis. Next base: position 23,718,878 of record NC_140377.1, read on the forward strand.
CATATTCTTAAAAATGTCGGCATTTCAGCAATCTTCAAATCACGCTAGGATTCCAAATTATTTTTTTATTTAACTACTTTTGGAAATACCCATTAGTATTCTGACACACAGCAACTGAAGCATAAACACATTAGAGTGCTTTGTCTGATTCACACAGAAAAAGGCCTGCTTCTGTGAGCCATTTTGCAAGAGGACTTTTAAGTTGAAAGGTTCCAACGCTACCCCAAACCTGTATATTGCCATCTTCAGAATTGCATTGGCTATATGGCCACAGAGTTCATTTGTGAAACAATGGAAGCCACTATTAATTTTTGAACCCAGACAGAGATGATGGGAGAGGTGGGGGGGGGGGGGGTGGCGGAACGCACAGATTTTGGGGAGCCACCTGGTTGGCTTTAGAAGTCTATGGACAGGACATAGAAGATCCTATTGGGTCAAGTGAGGTTTCAATTGAAAGGTCAGCGTGCAGTGAACATTTTGACACCATGAAATCCTGGAAATTCTAAATGGAGCCGAAGTTATTACCGAGTGTGAGGGAGTGACTGTACGCTGCCATCAGCAAATTTAGCATGATGCAACCAGAGTACATGGCTATTCCTGGATTTTCATACATTGTTTTGGATGAAATATTTTACTTGGTTAGATATTTTGGACCTTTGGGAATGTAACCATGCCATTTTTATTGGGATGTTGGAAAACTCTGAGCCTTGTTAGGTGAGTAGTCTCTGTTCACGTTGTTGACACGTTCATGGTCGGACAAAGACGTTGATTGTACCTACTGATCTTGAAATGTTTTACATCAATATATTGACAAAAATTATATATGGCATGTGTAGCGGTCTAAAATAATTTTGGGGGGTGGGGGGCGGTTAAGCGGGCCATGGAATGCTAGGAGGTTTTAACAACGTATTGCGGCTGGTAATACAATCAACAATGAAAATCGAATAGACTCGATTATGTTGTAGTACATGTATGATGGAAATTAAAATATGTAGCCTACATGATTCACGACACTGCTGTGAAACATTCTGTTTTGGACTTGGGTAACTTTAATATCTATCTGTCCTGTTTAGGTACTGTGTGATCATCTAGCTATATGTAGTCAAGCATATTCATGTTTTTCTGTTGCTGTTATGTGTTCAACTTGCAGCAAATATTAATCAGGAAATCTCTCTGAGCATGAACTTTTAAAGTCCTCATCTTCTGTATTTCAACATTTCAGGAGTATGAGGCCAAGACTTTTAAGTACCGAGCTGTGCGAGGCGACGATGATGAGACTGATGCCAAGAGACGCCATGTGTGTGCCATGGCTGATGCTGTGGAGAAAAAGGTACTGACACTGAAAAGGGAGGACTGTAGGTGCTCCTGGGCCTGTCCTGGTGTCTGATGTGTCTGTGTGTGTCCCTGCTGCAGGAGAGGGATCTGCTGCACATGTACTCTGAGGTGTCCGCTGCAAACAATCAGCAACTGAGCCAGATGGGTTTGGCTAAGAACATCATTGCTCAGGTACAGTGTAGAAAACTGTTATCAAAACATGCCTTTATTATGGTCTCTCCTACCATGCAGGCATGTGTTGACAGGAATGATAATGTTGATATGTTAATATCCAACCTCACTCTCTGTCTCTTTCCCCCTCTCTTTCCCCACTTCTCCCCCGGATCAGAACGAGGAGAAGGTGACCCTGGTGGAAGTGAAGCATCACATGCAGATGCAAAGCCAGCAGAGGAACCTGGAGGAGACCGACAGCCTGAGGAAAGAGTTGGCTGACGAGGTCGTCAGGCGCAACCACGCCGAGAATGACCTGGACACTTACAGGAAGAGGTTCATGTCTCTGAAGAGCCGCCGTGGCGTGGAGCGCGTGGAGGAAAAGGAGGTGGTTAAGTACTACCGCGACTCTAAGCTGGAGGGCGACTTGGAGGCCCTAAGGAACAAGACCAAGCAGGAGGCCATGCTGCGCTCAGGAACCCAGTCTGAGATTGACATGGTCAACCAGAAGGTCATTCTCCTGGAGGCTGAGAGGACAAGTATGAAGCCCAAGCTTGTGACCAAGGTGCTGACGGAATTTGAGAGGGATCCCCAGCTGGACAAGGAGGCGGCCAGACTCCGGGAGGAGATGCGCAAGATCAGGGAGGAGGTGCTGCTGCGAGACTCAGAGACCGTCCAGATGAAGACAGAGTTCACGGTTCTGGCGCAGCAGAAGCCGAAGATCAAGGAGACTGTGGTGAAGAAGGAGGTAGTGAGGCTGGAGAAGGATCCAGAGATGCTGAAGGCCGTTCACACCTTCCAGATGGAGATCTCCGAAGAAGGTTCACGCAGTAAGGCTCTCAACGACAACATCTTCCATACCAGGAGCGAGATCAACACCCTGGAGAGGGTCATCCCCACCATCCAGCCCAAGATCATTTTGAAAGAGCTCAAGAGAGTGGAACAGGATCCACTCCTTCTGGAAGAGTCCAAGACCCTCAGGACATCCCTGGAGGAGGTAAACAGTGAGAACAGCAGCCTGCTGAGAGCAATCTCCAGCTTGCAACTGCGCTACAGCGAGGTGGAGAAGGTGAAGCCCAGACTGGAAGTGAAGGAGATCATCAATGAGATCTACAGGGTGGATCCGGACACCGAGCTGGAACTGCAGCGGCTGAGGAAGCTGCTGCAGGAGTCCAGACGGAACTGCTCCAACCTGGAGCAGGAGATCAACATAGTGATGGTGGACCTGAAGAACCTGCGCTCCCAGAAACCTAAGGTGGAGTACAAGGAGGTGACCCAGGAAGTGATTAAAGAGGAGAAGAGCCCTGAGGTCATCCGGGAGCTACAGAGGTTAAATGAGCAAGTGTCCCGGCTGCGGATCACCTACGACAGCACTCTGGATATTCTCAGCCGCTTACGCAAGGAGAGGGATCAGTGGAAGACAGAAAAGTCTAAGGTTGAGATGAAGCTGGTGACAAAGGAGGTGATAAAGTATGAAAACGACCCCCTGTTGGAGAAGGAGGCTGATCGGCTGAGGAAAGACCTGAGGCTGGAGATCCAGCAGCGCCGCAGCGTTGAGGAGACAGTCTTTGACTTGCAGAACAAGTACATCCTCCTGGAGAGACAGAAGCCAGAGGTGAAGATTGTTACCCAGGAGATCGTTCATCTCCAGACAGACCCCAAGCAAATCCAGGAGCACGAGAAGCTGAACAAGACCTTAGATGAGGAGGTGAAGGTGCGCAGGAAGTTGGAGCTGGAAGTCAGGCAACTGAGGAGCCTGGTGGAGGAGAAGGAGAGGAGCCTGGTGCTCATGGACGACGGTCAGAAGAAGATCCAGGTGGAGGCGGAGCTGAGGCAGATCAGAACCCTCATCCTAGAGCTGGAGAACACGCCTCCTCCAATCGAGGAGAAGATCATCATCGAGGAAGTCCTGAAGGTGGAGAGGGACCCCAAACTGGAGAGGCTGACTGATGGCCTCCGTACAGACATGGAGACCGAGGGCACCAGCATCAGTCGCCTGGAGAGAGACATCCGCAACCTGAGAATCAAGCTAGACATCTTGCAGAAGGAGAAGTCGGTAGAGAAGATAGTTTACAAAGAGGTGATTAGAGTGGAGAAGGACCAGACAGTGGAATCAGAGAGGGACCACCTCCTGGATCTGGTGGGTCAGGAGAGGAATGCCAGACGGGACCAGGAGGACCAGATCCAGAAGCTGAACTCCAAGATGACCCGGCTGCAGAGCTCCAGGTCCAGCAGCTGCCAGGAGGAGAGCAGCCTCACGCTCAGTCGAGACAGCCTGCTGAAGGAGAAGGAGAAGCTCAGGCAGGAGCTACACTCCATGGAGGCAGAGAAGCAGGACATCAGCATCACCTTCCAGCAGCAGTCCAAGCTCCTCAGCGAGAGGAACCAGGTCAGCAGGCAGAGGAGTATCAAGATGGAGTCGGAGGTTCAGGGTCTGGAGAGGGACATCTTGAGTGAGAAAGACAGGATCCACCAGAGGGAGACCACCATCATGGAGCTGCAGGCTGCCATGAAGAAGGAAGACCACTCAGAGACCCACACCAGAGAGACAAACCTCTCCACCAAGATCACCATCCTGGACCCAGAGACGGGTAAGGACATGTCCCCCTATGACGCATATCTGGAGGGGCTGATCGACCGAAAGAAGTACATCCACCTGCAGGAGCTGGAGTGTGACTGGGAGGAGATCTCTTCCCAGGGGCCTGATGGGGAAACCTCCATCCTGCAGGACCGAAAGAGCGGGAAGCAGTTCTCCGTCAAAAACGCCCTGGCGGACGGACGACTGACACAGTATGATGTGCACCGCTACAAGGAAGGCAAAATGCCAATCTCAGAGTTCGCTCTCTTAGTTGCCGGGGAAAACAAACCAAAGCCCTTCCTCGGCCCAATCTCTGTCCCCAAGACATCTACGAAGACGAGCGTGTCATCTCCTCTTAGCTCCATGCCGTCCTCCCTCAGATCTTCTTACTCCAGCCTCACCAGCAGCAGCTCTGCTGAGGAGTCATTCCCCATTTCTGGCGTCCTGGACACCACCACCGGCAGCCGTATGTCTGTGCGCAGCGCCTTGACCCGCAAGCTCCTGGACCCCGACACCGCGCTCGTCCTGCTGGAGGCGCAGGCGGCCACGGGCGGCATTGTGGACCTCAACAGAAAGGACAAGTACTCCGTACATAAGGCTGCGGAGCGCGGCCTCATTGACACCAGCCATCTCCACAAGCTGCTGAATGCCCAGAAAGCCTTCACTGGTGTGGAGGACCCAGTCACCAGGGAGCGCCTGTCAGCCGGCCAAGCGGGAGAGAAGGGCTGGATCCCCCACGACAGCGCTATGAGATTCATGGAGGCACAGTACCTGACGGGGGGCCTGGTGGACCCCCACAAGGCCGGACGCCGTAGCATCCAAGATGCCCTCTACACCAAGATGATTGACAGCACCATTGCCAAGGATCTCCAGGATGTGTCCACCCACTCTAAAACCATTGTGGACCCTATCTCCAAAGAGAAGATCTCCTACAAGGAGGCGATGGATCGTTGCAAGAAGGATGTGAGCACAGGACTGTTGCTGCTGCCTGCAGCGTCTGGTGGATCGCACAGCTAGGTGTAGACACCTCAGATCCACTAATAAAGGGTTTACATTTTGATTTATTGAGCAGTTGCTTTCATCAAAAGCGACATACTAATGGTACAATTGGAAAGTACTGCAGCGTCTAGCACAAATCAAGGATTAAGGATGCCTGGTTATGGTGAAGGTTAGCACTGACATGGCCACCTGAAGAGGGGCATGCAGCCGTATTTACATGTGAAGGTTACGGTTAGTGTAGGTATAGAATAGGGTAGTGTAGAATAGGGATTAATTTATGTTGTTCACAGATAAATTGAAAGGTTGTGGTTCCTGTTTGTATGAGGGGATTTCTGGGATTTCATGTGAATGTTCTTCTCTGGATGGTTTGTGTCAGAATCCTAATGTCTTGTCTTTAAAATATATATTTTAATTGTTTTACTTTATTACATATTTTATAATCATATTCCAAATGAGAATCTTGTTTGACCCATAATCTTCATTAAAGGATAATTACATGAATAGATTAACCTTGTGTTTAACATGTGTTCATAGTTCTTCCAAACTGTCAGGGGTCAGAGTCAGGGGGTCCGAGTGAGGGGGTTAGAGGTCAGAGTGAGGGGGTTAGGGATCCGAGTGAGGGGGTTAGGGGTCAGAGTGAGGGGGTTAGGGGTCAGAGTGAGGGGGTTAGGGGTCAGAGTGAGGGGGTTAGGGGTCAGAGTGAGGGGTCAGATTGGGCTGGAGAGATATGTTAATTCACCTGGACTGGATCTGGGATTAAGGACAACGATTACATATGACTCATTATTAAACATGGAGTTAGGCGTGACACACACACACACAGTTATGGGGAGTTAGTGGGGGAGGGTTAGTGGGGGTCTCTCCCTGCCTGGATGTGAGATTAGCAGATTATATCTTTACTGGAAGGTGTTAGTGGGATGACTGGACCTGTTTGTCCCTCCTGTGTGTGAGTGGGAGTAATAGTTAGGGTTAGAGGGATTAAGAGAGAGAGAGAGGAGGGAAGGATAGAGTGAGTGAGTGAGGGAGGGAGAAAGAGGGAGGGAGAGAGTTTTGCAAGAAGGGATGGAGAAAGAGGGAGGGAGGAAGAGAGAAAGGGAGGGAGGGATAGAGGGAGTGAGAGATGGAGTGTAAGAAATAGAAGAAGGGAGGTACAGAGACCAGACACAGTGCACAGTAACCACATCTCAGTGACCAGACACAGTGCACAGTAACCACATCTCAGAGGCCAGACACAGTGCACAGTAACCACATCTCAGTGACCAGACACAGTGCACAGTAACCACATCTCAGAGGCCAGACACAGTGCACAGTAACCACATCTCAGAGACCAGACACAAAGTATTTTGTTGTGCAAAGTATTTTGTTACTGGACTTTAGTAGATTTTTCTGGTATCAGTGATAGATTCCCCCATTCTCCCTACATCGGGCTTCCAGTGGGGAGACCTGAGGCCAACCTATCCCCGCCCTCCTCCCCATCTCCTACTTTTGAGTGGGAGACCTGCAGGCTGCCTGCCTAACTCCCAAACAAGAATCAGGGCGCCCAGTCTGACCAGGTGAATCAGGGCGCCCAGTCTGACCAGGTGAATCAGGGAGCCCAGTCTGACCAGGTGAATCAGGGAGCCCAGTCTGACCAGGTGTAGCAGGGCGCCCAGTCTGACCAGGTGAATCAGGGAGCCCAGTCTGACCAGGTGTAGCAGGGCGCCCAGTCTGACCAGGTGAATCAGGGCGCCCAGTCTGACTAAAATTGACCCGCAGTCCCACATGGTGACGTTATATAATTGACATCCCTAACCCTGCACAAGGTGAATAAGCGATCAAAAACTGATCAAATGTCACCATAAAAAAAAAAAATGGTGCGGGTGCCCTGCGTCCCTGGCAAGATGGCGTCCTGGACGGATGCCCATGTCGCCTGTGCCTAAATCCGCCACTAACAGGGTGATAGGAGGCATATTACGTGGATGGGAGGGAGACATGGAGGCATGAATGAATAGATGGAAGAATAAATGGAAGAACAGTGTGTAATAGAAAATGTTGAGTGTTTCTATAATGGTTTGAACATTTGCATGTGTAATGTCGTCATGATTAGAGGGTGTGTGTGTTGCTATGTGATTATCTTCCCATTCTACTGCAACAACCTGGGACAAATCATCCCCCATCTCTCGCCATGTCCCTTCCCCCAATCTCTTCCCCACCTCTTAATGTCTTAGTTTGACTCATAAAACAGAAACTGATTTGTACCAAACCAACAACTTTATTGTCACATTTTCTACTTATAAAACAGTATAAAACATGTTTATAGTTTATGTGTTTTCATGTTGTTCTTTCACTCTATTCAGATAATCACATTTTTTTTAATATATCTGGTTACTGGTTGCTATCACAAGATGTCACACCTAACACACACAGGTGAAGCAGCTCCTCTGACGTCAGAGTTATGGTGGAGATTAGAATTCAGCCTAGAATACTGCTACACTGTCACTAAACTCATCCCTTCATCCCTTCCACACTGGTCTACCTATACTTACACTAACTTCTACAAGGGCTAGTAACACATATATAAACAAACTGGAAACAGTATTTAGATTATACATTGCTGGATAGGTCAGAATATTCAGTTGGTACAGAAATACAGAGCAGCGTTGCTGTCAGTCTGTACAGAAGATACACGGCGCTGAGCCCTAATTATTCACCAGATAGTTCTGCTACCCACCACAGTCTTATCTCTACCAGCACACAGGCAGACTCTAACCTGTTACACAGTTATTACACCTGTTACAGCACTGTAGCTATGTTGGGCTACTGTATTATGTCATACATCACTAAACACCTTGTTAGTGCATCGGTTGAGTTAGGGTTGCGGTTGTCATATGTAAGTTCCTTTCTGACAAAGTTTTTCACAAACGTAACGTGTTTTTTGTTTTTACCTACACTATTAAACCTAATAATACCAGATATTGTAATTAAATGATCATACTGTGTATACATATATTATGGATGTGATTACAGCTTAACGTACCCTCTTTACCCAAACCAGTTACAGCACACTCTCCTACTCACCCCTTCTCTCCTCTTCTCACCCCTCCTCACCCCTTCTCTCATCTCCTCACCCCTTTTTCCCCTCCTCACCCCTCCTAAACCCTCCTCACCTCTTCTCTCCCCTTCTCAACCCTCTCCTCCTCTCCTCTGCTCACACCTTCTCTCATCTCCTCTGCTCACCTCTTCTCTCATCTCCTCAGCCCCCCCCTCCTCACCCCTTCTCTCCCCTCCTCTCTCATCCAATCCCCTTCTCACCCCTCTTCTCCTCAGAAATCCACTGTCTCTGAGTTCTGTGGCCTGGCCAGCAGCAAAGGATTCTGAGAGAACCCGATGGCTTCGCTGTTGCGCCTCATGAAGGCGTGTCCGCTGATGCAATGCTGCATCTCTGTGAAGGTGAGGCTGGCCACACTGATGGCACAGCGCCCCCGGACCTTGAAACCAGACTTGCGGTAGAAGGGAACCAGGAAGTCCTCACACATGAGCGTGGCGCGTCGCACGGCGGGAAGGCAGCGCAGGTACTGCAGGTAGCGCCACAGCAGGATGGGGCCCTTGCCCTGCTGCCGGAACGTACGGTGCACCGCCAGCACATGGATGTGGACCGTGGTGCCCTGGGGACGGTGGAGGGTCAGGGCGTCCTGGGGTCAGAGGTCAGGGTTAGATAGGGTCAGAGATCAGGGCTTCCTGGGGTCAGATGTCAAGGTTAGATAGGGTCAGAGGTCAAGTTTAGATAGGATCAAAGGTCGGTCAGGGTTAGATAGGGTTTGTGAGTGTGTCAATGAATGAATGGGTGACTGGGTGAATGACTGAGTGAGAGAAAGAGTAAGAAAGTGAACGATAGAGAGAGTATATAAGTGAGAGAGTGAGTAAGAGAGAAAGAACGAGAGAATGAATGTCTTACAACAGTCAGCCTGTCCTGGTCCCACAGAGAGCCGATGATGAAAGCGACCAGTCGGCCCTCCTCAAACCAGCCCATGGACAGCTCTGGGCACAGAGTCAGGAAGTGACGCACCTCGTCCAGGTGCAGCGGACACTCCCCCGACACGGAGATGAAGGCTGGGGAGAGGGTCACGGGTCAGGTTTTTTCTTGACAGAGATGAAATATGTATGTGAACAGACTAATAAAGTTGATCTCCTGAGACCCAGCAACTCTTTTATCACTACAACAGTATAACAAATGAAAAAACAAAGTTGTAACATTTGATTTCCTTAAAACATGTCAAATTTCCCTGGAGGAAATACATGATGATCGGTCTAAGCGTGTTGGTTTTGGGGAATCTGATGGAGCCAGGAAAGAATAAACCCAAGATAGAATAAACCCAGGAAAGCATAAACCCAGGATAAAATAAACTCAGGTTGGAATTAGCCATCATGACTAACCCTAACCCTAACAGACTAACCCTAATAGACCCTAATAGCCTAAACTAAATGGTTGTCTACATCTTCAAGGAAAAAAATGAATTTCTGAGTCCAGGTTGTAAATCAAATTTGATTTCAGCTCTATACTGAATTGAACCTTAGAAAAGATCAACTTACCTTCTCTCTCGATCTCAAACCTCAACTCACCCTCTCTCTCTCGATCTCAAACATCAACTCACCTTCTCTCTCTCTCGATCTCTAACATCAACTCACCTTCTCTCTCAATCTCAAACATCAGGTCACCTTCTCTCTCAATCTCTAACATCAACTCACCCTCTCTCAATCTCAAACATCAACTCACCTTCTCTCTCAATCTCAAACATCAGGTCACCTACTTTCTCAATCTCAAACATCAACTCACCTTCTCTCTCAATCTCTAACGTCAACTCACCCTCTCGCTCTCAATCTCAAACATCAACTCACCTTCTCTCTCAATCTCAAACATAAACTCACCTTCTATCTCAATCTCAAACATCATTTCACCCTCTCTCTCTCAATCTCTAACATCAACTCACCTTCTCTCTCTCGATCTCTAACATCAACTCACCTTCTCTCTCAATCTCAAACATCAACTCACCCACTCTCTCTAGATCTCAAACATCAACTCACCTTCTCTCTCAATCTCAAACATCAACTCACCCTCTCTCTCGATCTCTAACATCAACTCACCTTCTCTCTCAATCTCAAACACGCTGATGGCGTCCTGTGTGTTGAGCGGGCGGAACTCGCTGGCGGGCAACGTGTGGCGTCGCTGCAGGCCGGGCGATGCCGGGGAAGAAGGGTGCATGGGCTTCAGGAATGGCTGGGCACCAACCACCGACATTCTGCTGCTGGGAGCTTGAAACCTTTTCTTCTCCCTTTCAACTCCTCAGCTTCTTTCTGCTCCTGTTCTCGCCTGGCTCCTCTGCCTGCCAGGGTTTAGCTGGGTATTTATAGTGATGCTGTGTGTTCATGTGATTCATAGTACATTTACATGTGAATGTGGGATGTCAGGGAATGAAATAATAATTGTTTGTGTGTGTAAGATTAAGTGGGGAACTATTAACCAAACCCCACAATTAAACACAGACGTAATGTGGCCAGTTTGTTTGTTGGTGGATGTGTTTTGATTGGGAGTTTACAACATCCTGGCCTTTTATTCATACACAGCCAGGGTGCGGGTGTGTGTCTGGAGTGTGTGTGAGTCTGTGGGCAGTTAAGCACCTAATTTTCACATACACTAACTACAGTAGGTAAAACACAATAAAACTCCTACGAATACCACGTACTCACCTGGTGACCTTGAAGGGCTTCTGTTCTCTCTCTACCTTTCACCCGTTCCCTCGCCTATCGCATTCCTTCTGTGGAGATGTTCTCTTCAGGGTGGGGTAGGTTATGAGGGTGTTATTCAAAACAGGGTGATTATAGATATGAGTCACATGATGGATTAGTCAAGTTGTTTCCACAACTCAGCGGCTATCATTCCGGTAGATGTACTGTGATGGAGGACACGGTGAAAGGGTGTGTGAGTTTGTGTAGAGTGAAACTGCATGTGATGTGTGTGTGAGTGAGTGTTTGTGTGGAGTCGGTGTGATGGGTCCAAAAAGGAGGACATAAACAATTAAGACAGTCAATGTCACAGTAGTTTGATGATTCAGTTTTTTTTTTTTTTTTTATGTAGATATATTTAAGAAAAAAAAAAAATGAAAAAAATACTTATATATATATATAAACATAAGGGCGTGTGACACAGCTCTGAGGAGGACAGGGGAGGAGGATGGTGGCTGTGCTTCTTCACACCTTGTCTGTTTGGAGACTGCATGGATTAACTGAATAATAAACTGGCCACGACAATATTACATTTACATTTATGCATTTAGCAGACGCTTTTATCCAAAGCGACTTCCAAAAGAGAGTTTTACAAAAGTGCATAGGTCACTGATCATAACAACGAGATATATTACAGCAAAAATATATTACACAGCAAGTACAGTAGTTTTAAGTCAGTTACAACTAACCAACAAGAGCAACAAGTCTCTCAATAAGAGTCAGCGTGATCCTGGAGGAAACATCAGGTCCAGCCAATCAATATATTCCTATAACTTTCCTGCATGACCAGTGGTAGGTACGATCCCCGACTCCTCCCAGGCCATGTCCCAAAGTATCCTCGAGCAAGATTTGAACGGGGTAGTAGAGGGTTGAGACAGTGATGGCACCCACTTGGCACCGGGTCTGACTCTTGTACAGTTGTAACGCTTACAATTGTAACTCTTACACCTGTTGTTAATGAAAGTATTAGAGTGAAAAATAGATTAATAACATAATTCCTCAATTTAAAAACGACCCTCTAGCGTCCAATTGACGGAATGAAAATGTCACGAGTCACGTGGGCATCGACGTGCTCCACGGTATAAAAACGCGTGCCTACCGCCACGCTGTCTCTGTCTCCGTGGAGTTTTTGCCGAGCGTGGAGAGCCTTTTTCTCTTCACAATGCAAAGACAAACCTGCATGTCGAGTTTAACTATAGACAAGCCGCCCTGAGCGGGATTTAATGTGAGTACGCCACACTCACTAGCAATAATTGCCAAAGAGAGTTGTTGGCCTCCCCTGTCTGTTACTGGATAGAACTTCTAGCCGGTAACAGACAGGGGAGGCCAACATGCTATCGGAAAGCATAGCAACAGCTAACAGGATAGCTAACTTGAAGAAATGGGTAAATAATAATGACCACGGAGTATTGGTGTTTATTAATTCATTAACTATCAAAATGCACGTTTAGATGCTTATTAAATATGTTCACAGGTACTACAGCTAACTTAAGTTGGCCTTTGCCCGGAGGCGCCTTTGGATATTTAACGCCGAACAACACGTGTATTCAAACGACATGCTGTCCGGTACTGTTGTGTCCCCGCGTACACCAAGGTAGGTTACCGATGTGGCAAGTGTAGCTAGGTTTTAACGCTAGGCATCTGGGATTTTTTTAAACTTAACTGCATGTCTTTTGTCTCAAAGACAAAGTGAATGATGAATTTGTTATCCCTGTCTGAACAACCTCTGTTGAAGTACATGGTAACCTGACTGCGTGCAGCAGTGAACTTGTAGTCATATGAACCATTACAGTTAGTTTCTCTAATGAAGTGTCCATGTTTTGTAGCGTGCGCTTCGGCCTCACCAGGATCATGTCGAAAGATGACTGCAGTCAGGTGAGCATGCCAAAGCCTAGCCTGTTAGCTCTAGCCTCTTCCAGCTAGCCTGTAGTCGCCCACCTGTAGCACTAGCATCCCTAACCTAGCCTGCAGCTTAGTGTCTTACTAACATCACGCTAGTAATGTTGGTGACGACCTACCAGTATTTTAATGGGTTTGCCTCTCCACAGGTATCCAACATTGACTTGGGGTCATGCAAGACCAGGTAACTACTGTTGGTTGAACTTTACAAGATTAACACGCCTGTGATGAAACAAGTTATCCCTGTCTGAACTTTCTTGTGGAGTAATGGTAACCTGAGGCTAGATGAAGCACTGCTAAGATGATGTTCCTCTGAGTGTGTCCTAACCAGGGTTCTGCTTGCCAGGTGGAGAGTATGACCACGGCTCTCCCTGGAAAGCTGTTCGCCACATTTGGTACCATGGAAAAAACGCCCACCACTGACCTGTTGATCTGAAATGCAACCTGTACTAGAGCTTTTCTAATAAAACACAATTTGAATCCCATTTGATGTTTATTGAGTCAGTTAATGGAATGTGACAGCTGGGTCAGTCTGTGTGGAAAGCAGAATTGTATGGGGTGCTCTTCAGTGTGTTCAGGAAGTACTGCTCGTCATGGAGGAAGTCACGGTCCTAGGACAGAAACTTGAATCATCATTGAGAGTTCCAATATGCATGAACTACTGGGGACAATGCATTGATAGGGGAAGGAGTGTTGGATTCATTACAGCTGCCTTCTGAGCCTGGTGCAGGCATGCAAACTCAGGGTGCTTTCACACCTGACATGTTTGGTCCATTTCTCTGAAAGTACGGTTTGTTTGGAGAGGTGAGAACACGCATTCGAACTCAATTGCGGATCAAACAACCAAACCATGGTCCCCCTAAAAAGATGGGACACGGTCCGGTTCCAAGTGAACCATGGTTCGGTTCGCTTTAGATCTGAACGTAATTGGACTTAATATTGACCTATTCCAGGAAGCAAACCATAATGTAGTGCATTGTGGGTTGAAAAAGGAATTTACACTTGGCGGAGACAGCCGTGCCACTCATTAGCAGCTAAATGAGTTGAGGGAAAACGTGGGGGAATGATGAAGTGAAGGAACGGCAAATATGGGCTGATTATATTGCAGAGATACTTGTGGAGACACAGAGTAGCAAGGTATTTAAATTATTTAGTGATATACTGAAATAAAGCGTCATTATTGCACAGTGGGCCAATGTTGGTTGAAAGTTAAAAAAGGTAGACAGTTAAAAGTGCGTGATGTTATATGGAAAAGTGGTAGCTCGTCAGACGAAAACATATAGTTGGTTTGGTAACCTGGATATAATCGGGATTAAAAGACCAACGAGCAACCCAAAAATCGTGGTGGTGCAACACCAAATCATAACAATTAAAGATAGTATTGCGATCGCAATACGCTGCTGTCCACTGTTATACGTGACAAGGAAGTGATTTTCCCCTCACACATTTTCTGTCCAATAGATTAACAACCTGTATGACCGTGTGTCATTGTTTTTTTAAAATGTCAGTTTTTTTTTTTTCTTCAAACGTTGGTTCGCTTAAAACGGGACTGTGTGAACACTAACCAGACCTAATGAAAAATGCAACAAAATAGCAACTCATCCACTGATTCGGACAAGCAAACGGACTAATAGGTGTGAAAGCACCCTTAACCTTAAGGTGAGGCTCAACTTTTTGAAACAAATTGGGGGGGGGGGCAACACAGCATTTTACCCGTGCTTTACAACTATGGAACCAATCGTCAATCTTAATGCCTAAACCTCACAGCAATCGGGCAGAAGTTTTCTATATTGATCTAGCCTCTTAATTTAGCTCTGAAAGTGCACTATATCAGTGGTTCAACCCTGTCCTCAGGGACCCCCTGTCCTGCATGTTTTAGATGTTTCCTTGCTCCAACACAAATGATTCAAATGCATGTTCGTTACCAGGCTTCTACAGAGCTAGATAATGACCCTTTTATTTGAATCAGGTGTGTTGGAGCAGGGAAACATCTAAAACAAGCAGGACAGGGGGTCCCTGAGGACAGGGTGTCCCTGAGGACCAGGGGGTCCCTGAGGACAGGAGGTCCCTGAAGACAGGGGGTCCCTGAGGACAGGGGGTCCCTGAGGACCAGGGGGTCCCTGAGGACAGGGTTGAGGACCACTGCCCCAGAGGATCGGGGGTTTGCCATATTGTTCTCACCTTTTATTTATTTTTTACTCCTGACCTGTTTGCATGCCTGGCCTGGTGTTGCCTAGCTACATTCTGAGCCAGGTGTTCACTAGCTACCTTCTGAGCGTGGTGTTGCTTAACTCAGTGGTTCTCAATCCTGGTCCTTGGGACCCCCTGCCCTGCATGTTTTAGGTATTTCCCTGCTCCAACACACCTGATTCAAATAAATGGGCCTGATAATGACGCTTTAATTTGAATCAGGTGTGTTTGAGGAGGGACACATCTCAAACGTGCAGGGCAGGGGGTCCCGAGGAACAGGATTGAGAACCACTGGCTTAACTAACTAGCTACCTTCTGATCATGGTGTTGCCTAGCTGACTAGCTACCTTCTGAACCTGATGTTAACTCGCTAATTACCTTCTGAGCTGTGTGTCTGAGCAGGACAAGCCTGGCCTGCAGCTCTGTGGACTCTGGGCTGGAGGGGAGGGCGGCAGGGTCCAGGTTGGAGGCGATCTGGGGAGCCAGCAACATGGGGCTGAAGTCTGGTGACGGGGGAAGACAAACAGACCCAGGGAAGACCGAGATGAACACCTAGCCACTAGGATGCTGTGGGGCGCCTCACCTGTAGTGATCATCTGAGATGAACACCTAGCCACTAGGATGCTGTGGGGAGCCTCACCTGTAGTGATCATCTGAGATGAACACCTAGCCACTAGGATGCTGTGGGGAGCCTCACCTGTAGTGATCTGAAATGAACACCTAGCCACTAGGATGCTGTGGGGAGCCTCACCTGTTGTGATCATCTGAGGTGGGCCGGGAAGGCCCTGTCTCATCTCCATCTCTCTGCGCTGATGAGTCATCCTCACCCTCTCCTGGGAGGGCGGAAAGCCAGTTCAAACTGGAGACTATATACACACATATGTACACATCCATACACATACACACACCTGGTGCAGGTGCTGCTCCTGCTGCCTGAGTGTGTCCAGATGGGCATGGATGGAGTGCAGCCTGGCCTGGTGCTCCTGCTCCACCCTTCTGGCTTCTTGCAGCGCCCTCTCCCCCTCCTCATGCCTCTCTGATGCCAACTGCAACACACAGCACAGTTACAGTCAATACAGCCTAGTTTAAACAGGAATCTAAACATCGGTATCTACACAGTAGTCTATACAGCCAGCAGGCTTCCTGCAGCATTGTATAGAGAACTCTTAAGTTGTTAAGGTTAGGCCAATATAGTCTATAGGCCATTCTATATAGCACAGTCTGTACAGTCTATAAGCCAGTCTAGATAGTATACAGCAGTCTATAAGGCAGTGTACAGTCTATAGAGCATTCTTTCTGCCAATCCACAGTCTATGGAGGCTGCTGTATAGGTCTTGGTGTCAGTACAGACCTTGCTGAAAGCCTCCACTTCCTGTGCGCGGGTCTTCAGAGTCAGAGCCAGGCCACTCAGTCGCTCCTTCTCCCTCTCTAACTCCGCCCTCTGCCTCTCTAGCTCCGCCCTTTCCCGCTCTAGCCCCTCCCTCTCCCGGGTCACAGACTCCTCCCTCTGCTTCAGCTCCCCAGCACGCAGCTTCAGCTCTGCCTGCTCCTGAAACACACACCAGCAAGGGCAGGGCCGGGGCTCAACATGAGGCAGAGGTGTTAACATCCTTTTTATTATTTTTATTATAACCTTTATTTAACCAGGAGAGACCCATTGAGATTAAGAATCTCTTTTTCAAGGGAGACCTGGCCAAGATAGCCAGCAGCATACATACAAATATAGTTACACAAATACAAAAGGAGACAAAATATAGGCGTTAGTGTCGTAGCCAGGTACATTAAAAACATTTACATTTTAAGAAATCTGTCTCTAGCTCTTTCATTTTTAATTTAAAAGCATTAAGCGAGATGAATTCCTTTAGTTTCAAGACATTTTGCAACATATTCTATGCTGAGGGTGCGGAGTACAGAAAAGCCCTTTTTCCAATTTCCGTACGGGCATAAGGTACAGATAGCATGACACAGTCCTGCGAACTCTTCTGCTTGATAAGGACATACAAATAGTATTGGAGCAGACCAAGAATGGCCTTACATATAAAGGCACACCAATGACAGAGCCTACGGGTGGTCAGAGCAGGCCATCCTACCCGAGAGTATAACTCACAGAGGTGAGTCAGAGCTTTGCAGTTTGTAATGAACCTCAAGGCAGTAATGTATGCTGTGTCAACCTTATGAAGACACTGAGCAGAGGAGTGCATATACAACAGATCTCCATAGTCCAGTACAGATAAAAACGTGGCGGCAACAAGTTGTATTATTCTGATATATACATAAATTGTGATAGTGTTCTCAATAATGTATTAAAATCTTGAGTACAGAAATATTTATTATGTCAAAGAATAGCCTGGCTGCCAGCCCAACTTAGCCCCGAACAGCTCCTGTCCAAACAGGAGCTGTTCGGACAAATGAAATTGTCAGGGAGGGCTTTATGCGACGATGGACAGATAATCAACAGTAATGTAATCAACCACGTCACCAAAGAGCGCTTGGGTTGAATTTGTTTTCAACAAACAACATATTACGTTGCTTTGATTGGTTGTAGGTCTATTCAATTGAGCGAAGACGCATTTGTTTTACGAGTTCGGTTTAAACACGCCCCATACTCACAGCCCAACGGAGAGTTATCAGACTCATATTCTGACTACAATTATGAGTATGACAGTCAGGCTAGTCAAAGAAACTAGTAACCTTCAATGTCTTTAAATCAGTGGGGCTGCTGGTCTTTCAAATGGGGGAAGCTAATTTTCGGCCAACATCATATACATTTTCCATTTATTTTGCTAGTTCACTGGCTAGTTCACCCCTTCGATACTAGCCTAGCTAGTCTACTGTATGAATAAGTGAAGGAACAATCTAACAAAATAATATTAAACTTGAAGGGAATGTGGCAATTCAAGTTTCAAGTCAAGTCTTTTATTTGTCAGGTACACAGAACAACACAAGGTTAGACTGGGCACTGATATTCTTAAGACAAGACAACGCAAGCACCTGGCATAACATAACATATAAGTACACAGAATATAATTTACATCTATGCTGATCTTAAATAAGTGAAACTTCCTAAATATACAGATAGCAATAAATACATAATCAACCCTAATACTAAAACTTAAAAAATTAAAGATAACAATAAATAGTACACTATACTAACCCTAAATGCACATAAAACCAGTTTCAACCCTATAACCTATTCTAACCTAAGTGGAGTACAGTACAATAGTGCAAATTTGCAGATCAGTGACTAAGTCATTGACCATACAGGAGCCTGGTGGTGAGGTACAGTAGTGCAATGTTACTGATAGTGCAACCAGTAGCTGAAAGTGACAGTGTATAAGTGACTTGTGTGCAGTAAATCAATGTCCATATCAGTGTCCATTCAGAAGCCTGATGGCCCTTGGGTAGAAACTGTTGTCCAGTCTGCGTGTGCGTGACCGGATGCTGCAGTACATCTGCCAGAAGGCAATGGGGTAAAGAGGCTGAAGGATGGGTGGGAACAGTCTCTTAGAATCCTGCCGGCTTTCCTTAGGCAACATGTGTGGTAGGTGTCCTGTAGGGCTGGGAGCTTCCTGCCGATGATGAACTCAGCAGAACGGACCACACTTCGTAGGGCCTTGCGGTCCCTGTCTGTGCAGCTCCCATACCACACTGTAATACAACCAGTCAGAATGCTCTCTATAGTGCATCTGTAAAAGTTAGAGAGGATGACTGAGTCCATACCAAACTTTTTCAGTCTCCTCAGGAAGAAGAGGCGCTTGCGGGCTGCTTTGACCACCTTGTCCGTGTGAACAGACCAGGTGAGGTCATTGCTGATGTTCACCCCGAGGAACTTGAAGCAGCTGACCTTCTCCACTTCCGATCCATTGATGTGTAGGGGTTCATGCTCCTCCTCCTGCCGGCTCCTATAGTCCACAATCATCTCCTTGGTCTTGCTGATATTAAGAGAGAGGTTATTGACCTGACACCATGATGTCAGGGTGTCAACCTCCTCTCTGTAGGCTGACTCGTCACTGTCAGAGATGAGGCCCACGATGGTTGTGTCGTCAGCAAACTTAACAAGGAGGTTGGAGCTGTGCGTTGCCACACATTCGTGAGTGAACAAGGAGAACAGGAGACGGCTGAGCACACAGCCTTGGGGGGTGCCTGTGTTGGTGATCAGTACGGATGAGGTGCGGTCACCGATTCTCACCACCTGTGGCCTCCCCATCAGGAAGTGGAAGATCCACTTGCAGAGGGAGGTGCTTAGTCCCAGGTCCACAAGCTTGGAGACCAGTCTGGAGGGGATGATGGTGTTGAATGCAGAGCTGTTGTCAATGAACGGCATCCTCACATATGTATTCCCCTTGTCCAGGTGGGAGAGAGCGGTGTGCATAGTCAGAGCGATGGCATCGTCTGTAGACCTGTTGGACCGGTATGCAAACTGCATAGGGTCCAGTGTGGGGGGCAGCGAGGAGCAGATGAATGATTTGACTAGCCGCTCGAAGCACTTCATGATGACAGAGGTCAGTGCTATCGGGCGATAGTCGTTCAGACATGTGACCTTGGTGTTCTTGGGCACAGGGATAATGGTGGTCCTCTTGAAGCAGGTGGGGAGTACAGACAGGTTAAGGGAGAGGTTGAAGATGTCACTGAAGACCCCTGCCAGCTGGTCAGCGCAGCCCCTGAGGGCCCTAACTGATATGCCGTCTGGGCCAAGTGCCTTACGAGGGTTGATCTTCTTAAAGCACAGCCTCACCTTGGCTACAGTTAGTGTTGGCACACCACTGGCTTGGCCTTCAGGTAGCTCCACTGCAGGGGGGTCACTGTCCCTCTCAAAGCGAGCGTAGAAGGAGTTCAGCTCGTCTGGCAGTAGGACAGAGGACTGGGTCTCATTGTAGCCTCTCCCTTTGTAGTCAGTAATGGCTTTAAGTCCACTCCACATGCGCCTGGGGTCAGAGCCATGGTAGCTGGACTCCACCGTGGTCCTGTAAGCCCTTTTCGCTGCTTTGATGGCCTTCAGAAGGTCGTATCTGGCCTTCCTGTACTCATCAGTGTCCCCAGAGTTAAAGGCGACAGTGCAGGCTCTCAGCTTGGCCCGGACCGCGGCATCAACCCAGGGCTTCTGATTTGGGAAAGACCGGACAACCTTCTTGGGGACAACGTCATCAATGCAGTGCTGGATGTAGCTGGAGACAGTGTCTGAGTATTCGTTAATGTCCCCATCTGCTGCCTCCTTGAACATCAGCCAGTCAGTGATGTCAAAGCAGTCCTGGAGGGTCGCCACACACTCGTCACTCCATAGGTGAACTGACCTCTCAACCGGTCTGACCTGTTTTAGCTTTTGTTCATATGCAGGGAGGAGAAGAATAGAGGTGTGATCAGCCTTCCCAAAAGCAGGATGGGGAGGGGTTTGTAACTGCCCTTGAATGCTGTATAACAATGGTCAAGGATCTGGTCTCCACGTGTGAAGAAGTCAATGTGCTTATAGTACTTGGGCAGGACTTTCTTCATGTTAGCTCTGTTGAAATCACCAACAACAAAGAAGGCTGCCTCTGGGTGCACATTTTCCAGTCCATTGATAATCCCATACAGTTCATCCAAAGCAGCGGCCTTGTCTACCTGGGGGGGGATGTAGACTGCACTCATGACGACCACAGTGAATTCCAGAGGTAGATAGAAGGGTCTGATTTTTACAGTTAGCAACTCAAGGACCGGAGAGCAGTGAGATGCTAGTAACGCTACATCCGTAGCCCAGAGAGAGTTAACCATAACACAGACCCCTCCGCCCCTGCACTTCCCTGAATCAGCTGTTCTGTCCTGGCGGTATATGGTGAATCCCAACGGTGTAACCGCTGTGTCGGAGATCTCCGGAGACGAACGCCAGTACACAGCAGTTCCTGATGTCCCATTGGAATTTGACACGAGCGTTAAGTTCATCCATTTTGTTGTCGATGGACTGAACGTTAGCTAGTAAGATGGTTGGAAAAGCAGGTTTGAAGCACCGTTTCTGAGTTCGAACAAGAACTCCAGCACGCCGGCCTCGTTTCTTCTTCCTCCGTCTCGCAGGTAAACAGAGTGGAGGAACAACAAAGGGCCAGCTGCAGTCCGAGCTCGCACTCTGAAAAGTGGAATTAAAGTTTGTAAAATACTCTTTGCCAAGTAACAACTTAATGTCCAGAAGTGTCTGCCGGTCGTACTGAATAAACGACAACATAACATTGACAAAACAAGTAACAAACACTAAAAGGACAAACAAAAAGCTAGGTTTTTGCAGAGCTCTCGTCGGCGCAGCCATCTCTAGGCGCACCGGATCAAATTAAAGGGGCGATTGATTGCAATCGATTTTACCTTGTCATAGTTGAATAACGACAGTTTGGTGGGTAAAATGAACATACAGTGAGGGTCCGTCTTCTGCTAGATAGTCTTAATGTCTTTGTGTTTTCCTATTCGCCGTTGCGTTTTACTATTTGCCGTTGTGTTTTGCTATTTGCCGTTGTGTTTTGCTCTTCAGGGCCACCGTATTTTTCCTATGCAAATCTCGAAACGAAAAAATTTGGCTGTAAAACGCTAGCTTTCAACAAAGCCACACGTTAGTGTACAAGTCAGTGGTCCCAGTGATGCCTGGTGTGGTGCAGCTGTCTGTCTGTGTTCCAGACCTGCGTGGTTCAGCGCAGGAGCCGTCTGTCTGTGTTCCAGACCTGCGTGGTTCAGCGCAGGAGCCGTCTGTCTGTGTTCCAGACCTGCGTGGTTCAGCGCAGGAGCCGTCTGTCTGTGTTCCAGACCTGCGTGGTTCAGCGCAGGAGCCGTCTGTCTGTGTTCCAGACCTGCGTGGTTCAGCGCAGGAGCCGTCTGTCCGTGTTCCAGACCTGGCAACTTACTGATGTCAGCCCAGGGACCGCTTTTTTTGGCTTTGGTCTGTATCTTTGTCACGCCCCAAAATGTACATCCAGACCACCCCACTCACTGGTGTTCTTGCCCAGTCCGAGGTAGAGTAGGGCTGAATCCCAATACTCCCCCTTACCCTTACCCTTAGTTTTGCGCGTTCCTGTGAGAGCTAGTGGTGTCCCAATACTCTTTTTGAGCTAGGGGTAGGGCTAAGACTAACACTACACTACATAACACTACATAACACTACTTGCTTTGGAGATATCGATACGTGCTAGATGACGTACCTGTAACCAAGTGGTGTCCCATTTCTTAGGGACATGTAGCCCTTACCCCTCAGTTTCGAGGGCCAAGGGCTAGGGGTAAACTAAGGGCTAGGAGGAAGGGGTAAGGGGGAGTATTGGGATTCGGATAGTTTGGTCGCCAAGCTGTAATGTTCTACCCACCTAGTCAATCCAGTTTGCTTCACCAACAGAAGTAGAAACAACTAACATTATCATTTCAAATGATCTAGTCAATCTGTTGAAAACAGTGTTGTGTAGACACAATAGATTTATTTGCGAGTTTTTATTTCAAGTCTCCACTTTCGGTTTTTCAGTGAGTGCTGTTGGCCGTGTTGCGTACCAATCAGCGTGCAGCTCAATATTAATGAGCATACCATAAACGAGAAAAGCTAGTGTTTCAGAGGATCTATCAGGGGGCATAGAATAGCACTCGGGCCATTTTCAACCCAACCAATGTTACATACCCTATTCGGAAACCTTAAGGAACAGTGTGAAATAGCACAAAAAAACTGTCAATCACCCCTTTAAGTTAAACTGAAACAACTAGGCCTAATGTGGTGTATAATTGCATGAAATGCATAATAAAAATTGGCTAGCAATTTCGCCAAGCAAATACAAAGAAATAGGTGGTCGCAGTTTGTCTTTCAACGAGTTGCAAAATCCGCGATGGGACTGAGCTTGGCTAGCTTCGGTGAGTTTTTATAGTAAAAAATCACTGCCAATCAAAAAGAGATGCAGTCTTTCGACAGACAAATAAAAAAACAGTCAGTATGATGACTGGAGCGAATATCATTCATGTCTTACTAAAACAGCGGCCACGCGAAAGGGAATGAGGAAACTGTTTCCTCTACTAAAAAATACAATGGGGGTCACGTAAAAAAAAAGATCCTAAGAAAGACCGAGTCGGGAAATGAAGCTACCAGTACAGAGCCTATGCAGGTCACGTGAAAAATGTTCCAACGACTCGTAGAAAGACCGAGTCAGGAAATGAACATGTTATGCCACTAGCATGCTAACATTGCTAAACAAAGCAAAGCTGAAAATATTACACTGATGGGATGTTAATTTAGGAAAACTTTTTTATGAAATTTGACATTCTTTGATGCAAAATAACTTGTATGAACAACCAGGAAATCCTCTGGCAGTGCTTTTCCCAGTGCGGTGTGCTAATTACAATACAGTGCTACCACATCAGCGTAGTGGCGCAATTGCGGTAATAAATGACCGAAATCCACCAATAGCAACGCTTGTTAGAAAATGTGTTATCCATGAAGACAGCCGTCAGAGTTTTGTTGAGAGCTGGAGGCTGCATGGACTTTGACGTATTCAGCCACCTCTTAATACTCTATGCAGGAAATACCCTGCAGACACAAACACACCACATACATCCACACACACCACCTACATACCTCCCCCCCCCTCCCCAGTGGTGGTACCTGTGCCATGCTGATAATGGCTGCCTCCCTGTTTGCTTCCCTCTCCAGGGCGTGGCTGGCCTGCCTCTCTGCCCTGGTCTGCTGCTCTCTCTCCTGGCTGTGGAAGCGGCTCCACTCAGCCGCCAGCCTCCGCCTCTCCTCCGCACACTGCACCATCACCCCCTGCTGCTGCTCCAGCAGGGTCGTCTGGGGGGAAGGGGGGGAGAGATAGAGAGAGATGAAATGAAGAGAAGGGAGATGGAGAGAAAGGTAGAGAAAATGGAAAGAGCGTGTGAGAGATAAAGGATGAAGAGGGTCAGGGGATCAGGGGTCAGGGACAGAGGGGATATGGGGTCAAGGGATCAGGGGTCAGGGAAAGCTCATGGGGTCAGGGTTTACCTTGGCCCTCTCCAGTTCCTCTCTCTCCATGGCGACATGCTGGGTTAGGCTCCGCCTCTCCTCTTCCAGGCCACGCTGAGCAGCCTCTGCCTTTGCCTGCTCAGCAGTCACCCTCCACCTCTCCTACACACACACACATGTTGATATAATATCCCTTGTTAAGGATATATTCGGAAGACACTGTGTACTTGGATTGTCAGGATTGCCAGATAAATACAAATTATTTATTCAATATAAAAGTACAAGACAGAGTACTCTGTGACCAATCTACCAGAGGACACGGGGCGCCAATGTCGTTCAGCAGATCGATAAGGATCCTAACACTTTGACATTAGATTTACATTTAGTCATTTAGCAGACGCTCTTATCCAGAGCTCTTATCCCCTCAACACATATCTTATATACACTCACAAGATCTGGTCATTCTAAACATCAGTTAATCAATATACACATTGAACACATTCTTCTATACATTCAGATTCATGTCTGAAACCAGACATGTATCTGTTTTCAGTGTCTTCCTATCATTAGCCTGACGTGGAAATGACATCACACTGTTGAAATTATGAAGATGGGTTATGATTATGGGTTCATCCGAAACCATATGAAAAGCTGTTGACTGATTGTTATTACCACTAAACGATAGATAAGTGAGCTTAAGGGAGCGTAAGTGAGAGATCTGGGCGTCAAGAGCTGAGGATTGTGAGAGAAGACTAGTCGTAGATATGAATTATATGCAGATATGCATTTTCCTTCGCAGGCAGAGAAGCCCCTTAGCTATATATCAAGAGATACGTTGAAGGCCCGACACCACAATCTAAATTGGAGCTGCCAGTGTATGGTCAGTACTAGCCCTGAGTAGAGGAGCTGCCAGTCTATGGTCGGTACTAGCCCTGAGTAGAGGAGCTGCCAGTCTATGGTCAGTACTAGCCCTGAGTAGAGGAGCTGCCAGTCTATGGTCAGTACTAGCCCTGAGTAGAGAGCAGCTGCCAGTCTATGGTCAGTACTAGCCCTGAGTAGAGGAGCTGCCAGTCTATGGTCAGTACTAGCCCTGAGTAGAGAGGAGCTGCCAGTCTATGGTCAGTACTAGCCCTGAGTAGAGAGCAGCTGCCAGTCTATGGTCAGTACTAGCCCTGAGTAGAGGAGCTGCCAGTCTATGGTCAGTACTAGCCCTGAGTAGAGAGGAGCTGCCAGTCTATGGTCAGTACTAGCCCTGAGTAGAGAGGAGCTGCCAGTCTATGGTCAGTACTAGCCCTGAGTAGAGAGCAGCTGCCAGTCTATGGTCAGTACTAGCCCTGAGTAGAGAGCAGCTGCCAGTCTATGGTCAGTACTAGCCCTGAGTAGAGGAGCTGCCAGTCTATGGTCAGTACTAGCCCTGAGTAGAGGAGCTGCCAGTCTATGGTCAGTACTAGCCCTGAGTAGAGAGGAGCTGCCAGTCTATGGTCAGTACTAGCCCTGAGTAGAGAGCAGCTGCCAGTCTATGGTCAGTACTAGCCCCGAGTAGAGAGGAGCTGCCAGTGTATGGTCAGTATTAGCCCTGAGTAGAGTGACCACCCTCGTCTTAATTAAGACTACAGACATTCTACACGGCTAACTCTGTCCAAATGTACGTAAGGTCAAAGGTGCCAACGCATTATAGCATTTGTAATCAGAAACCCCCAGAACAAGGGACCAATTGGGTGAGGATGCATAATGTACAGATGTGTTCAAAATAAAAGGAGTGTTTTTTTAGTAGAGCTCAAAATCCTTCTGTACAATTATTATTATTTTTTTTCCATTTGTTGGGACCACTGCACATTACATTTTACTTCGAAACATGACAAAAAAATTTATCAATATTTAATTATGTTACAGAAAATATATTGGGATGTTCAAAAAAATAGCAGTATCTGCATTATTCATTACAAACTTACAAAAAGTAAAGATTTAGCATTTCTGTGAATCAATAAACTAATATTTAGTTGTATAACCACGGATTTTGAGAACTGCTTCAAATCTGTGCTGCATGGAGTTGACCAACTTCTGGCACCTGTAAACAGGTATTCCAGCCCAGGATGATTTGACAACCTTCCACAGTTCCTCTGCATTTCTTGGTTTTGCCTCAGAAACAGCATGTTTGATATCACCCCACAAGTTTTCTATTGGATTAAGGTCCAGGGATTGGGCTTGCCACTCCATAACATTTATTTTGTTAGTCCATATATATTATGGTCAACATAATTGGGGTGTGCTTGCCTTCGGCGAGCACAAAGCATTGTTATCTCACATATATATTTATTTTTTTATTTTTTGGCCCCCCTAAGGCTCAGTCAATATTTGGACTACACTGACAACGGCTGTATCAAAATGTTTGTCTTGGTCTTGATTGCGTTGCCTGTATTGGGATTTACGTTCCGTTGCACAGTTTAGGAGGTTACAACGTTTTTGTGGCGTCAAAGTGCCTTTTGTCGACAAAGGGTAATCTGTGCTAGCTACGTCACCACACGTTAGCAACGACGCATGGATACAACATGATAGACTTTCTAGCTCGCAAATTGGAGCTTGGATTATGAGTGAAAAATACCACCCCAAAAAAATCACAACCATTTGGCTTTGTAGAGAAAGTGATTTTGAGTGGAACTGCAATCTCGGATTTTTGATTTAGGTCGTGAAAGTCTTTGAGCGAGTGCGGGTCGTCCGTGAGACCGCCTAGTCTTTTAGGCGGCAGCCATGCTAGAAAGCGTCATAGTAGTATTTTTGTATCCAATTTTATAGTTACATTTTACACGAAAAAACAGAAAGAGGGAAATGTTATGACGATATGATTATTGTGAAAACAACCAGGTGGTGAGATTTTAATGAAGGTTGCTGTAAAAACTTTTACTTGTTTGCTACGTGAGAGCCCCGTCAGCCTCCATTGACAATTGCGGCAGCAACAATACTGTTGTCAACGAGTGTTGACACTCGTCGACAAGTTTTGTCGATCTGCGTCTGGTGATTATTTTCTTAATTTCGTACCAGGGTCAATTCTACATCCAAATGGACAGACGTGTTTTAAAGATATGGCGATTGCGAAGACAGCCAGCGGGTCAGCATGTTTTTGTTATTTATGTAAAACTTGGAATTTTAGGCTAAACTTTCTGTTCGTAATGCTGTAGAATGCTCCATTCACTTGAATGGGGCTTCCCAACGTTCTGAGGTGAACAATTTTCTCATATTTGACCGTTGCTATGCATATTTGACCGCTGTCAAGGGAAGTGGCCTTTTTGCCTCGGATTCACGTCTTTCGTAGCACTCCGCAAGTAGTCCGGTAACTTTTCAACCCAAGCGTACTCAGTTGCTTAGCGACGTCAGCGGATTTGAAGCCTAAATCATGTTCAAAGTCTATGAAGTTCAACGTCTTTGGCGAACTATTTCTCTGCTGATCAACAATACGAATGGTAACAAATACATTGTAAAAAGACACACTGTGTAAAGTTATTTTTGTTGGCCAGTAGCCGTGTATTAAGCGGAATAATGTATAGAACGCCGGTCATTATCAGGAAAATAAGCCCCTTCAGGGCGCGTCGGGGTGCTGTTTGCCCTGTCGGGTCTACTATACATTATACCTTACAAAACAAACGTTCTAATTTCCTGTGCTTTCAAACAATCAGTGGAGTGTGGATAGCCACGGCAGCTAGCTTGCCTCTAGCAAACTGCTTTTGAATTAGCCATGTCACCCTAAACTAATATTGAACTTATTTACGTTTGAAGGGCTTATTTTCAGTTAGCAGACGGTACTATTTGAATCGCAATTCCATCTGAAATACTGCCAGTGACAACGTTGTTACAGTAGCTTGTTTCAAAGGGGGTTCCTTGTTTCAAAGGGTGTTCTTAATGAATCATGCAATATGAGTAGGCTAAATGCTTGAAAATATCACTAGAAGGGAAAACGGACCCACAACTGCAACTGAAGCAAGCAAGCACACCCTACAATTTCCCCAGAAATTTTACTCTCTCTCGTTAAATATTGATACATTTTTTGTCATGTTTTAATGTAAAATATAATGTGCAGTGTTCCCAATGAATGGAAATAAAAACATAGATTTTGTACACAAGGATTTTGAGCTTTACTCACATTTTTAAAAACACTCCTATTATTTTGAACGCAACTGTATCCGTGACCATCAGAAAGTGCCAATACCAAAATAAGTTAAAAGGGAGACAATATATAGTCACCTTGAGGACCAATAAACACTAACTAAACTCTGCTGAGTTCCAGTGCCCTTTTTGGACTTTGACACTACTAGACTTAGAAAATGTTACACTACAAGCCCACTCCTAAGACAATATAATCATAGTTGGAACAACACAGCATCAGAACTTAATGTCCCACAGCTCCTCTCCCCAGGTGATAAGAACTCTTAAGCTGCATTTCTCTCTAAGTCAGGACGTCATAAAACTCCAAAAGTTGACCATCCAAAATGGTCAACTGATCTTTGTGGGGTCATCACCCTCATCACCATGCTAATACAGATAGCCATCTAGCCATCTGCCCTGTCATAAAAATCCCCCAACAGTTCCTAAGCTTTACAACCTCTCAACTTTCTGCAAACTCATGTTGATGTTGCAGCATGTTTTTGTTTTTTTATCAATGAACCACATTTAAAACACATTAATTATACATACATCCTAAAATTCTATTACATGCTGCTCTGCAGTCTCCCTCCACCTCTCCTTCACACACAAACGTTAATACACTAACCCTACTCTGTCATGTGTGTGTGTGTGTGTGTGTGTGTGTGTGTGTGTGTGTGCACCTTCTCCAGTTGTCTGTGCTGCTCAGCTAGCTGAGTGTCCATCTTTGAGACGAGCTGCTGCAGACGAACCCTTTCCTCCTCCACAGTTAGGGTTAGGCCCTGCAGCACTGAACACACACACACACAGTTACCCTCTCCTCCTCCACGGCCCTCTGCTGCCCCTGCAGCACTGAACACACACACACACACACAGTTACCCTCTCCTCCTCCACGGCCCTCTGCTGCCCCTGCAGCACTGAACACACACACACACAGTTACCCTCTCCTCCTCCACGGCCCTCTGCTGCCCCTGCAGCACTGAACACACACACACACACAGTTACCCTCTCCTCCTCCACGGCCCTCTGCTGCCCCTGCAGCACTGAACACACACACACACAGTTACCCTCTCCTCCTCCACGGCCCTCTGCTGCCCCTGCAGCACTGAACACACACACACACAGTTACACACAAACTTTTCCACACCATACAAACACACAGTTACACATACACAGATGCGCACACACACACACGTAATAAGAATAATAATTGTGTATGGTGTGTGTGTGCGCATGTGTATGTGTGCATCTGTTTATATGTGTGTGTGCGTACTGTGTAGCTGTTCATCCCTGTGTTGCGCCCCCTGCTGGAGACCCTGGGCCGTGCTTTCCTTGCTGTTCTCCACCAGCTCCCCTAGGCGGCAGGAGAACTGCTCCATCTGCTCCATCACCTTAGCAAGGGACCTGCACACGCACACACACATGCTCCAACACCTTAGCAAGGGACCTGCACACACACACACACCTGCTCCATCACCCCAGCAATGGACACACACAGACACATACCGTATTTTCCGGACTATAAGTCACACGTTTTTTCATTGTTTGACTGGTCATGCGCGTTATACATTTACATGTATTCATTTGACAGACGCTTTTATCCAAAGCGACTTCCAAGAGAGAGCTTTACAAAAGTGCATTGGTCACTGATCATAACAACGAGATAGGCCCAAACAAGCCAAAACATGAAGCATACATTGTGAACAACCAAATAAGTGCCAAAGGCCAGAACCACAAGAGCATGTAAAGTTACAATTAAACAACATGAACCTCAAAAGTGCAACTGTACCTGTAGAAAAAAAAGCAAGCAACTATAATATATTTCAAAGCAAGTTCAATAATTTTAAATCAGTTACAACTAACCAACATGAGTCTCTCAATAATAGTCATTTGTGATCCTGGAGAAAACATCAGGTCCAGCAAATCATTCCTAAGTACCGTTGTACTCCCGGAACAAGTGCACTGACTTATAGTCAGGTGCGACTTATATATCAAAATATATGCTTCATATTCCTCCGGAGTTGCCAGAGTTGTTCAGAAGCGACACAGAGGATGAAAAATTCAATGGATTTAGTGATGTGGAATGAGATCGGGAGCTTAGTGAACAAGCTTACCGGTGACTTGATTGTTGGACTCGCTGGCTTCTTAGGGTTAGGGTTAGGGCTAACCCTAACTCTTGCCTATTCAGCCACCTTTCCATATTAAATGTCTGGTCTTGGATTTTGTGAAATACATTTCGAAATAAAAGCAATTTATAGTCCAGTGCGATTTATAATCCGGAAAATATGGTACTGTATATCCATACACAAACATATCTGACAGAAAAGTATCCCCGTCAGTGTGTAGCGTAGGTGGGTGACCTGGTCTGGGAGGTGGCGCTAGTCACAGCGTCGATCTCCTCGTCCTTCAGCCTCTTCAACGTCTGGACCTGCTCCTCATGATCCTTCTTCATCTCCAGAATAGACGTCCTGCACACCAGGATTATCAATACCATCAACCCTAACCCTAAACACACCACGAACATCACACACACAACCATCTGTACCCTAAGTCTCCCTCCCTCCCCCCCTCCCCCCCCCTCCCTCCCTCCCCCCCCCCTCCCCCCCCCCCCCCCCCTCCCTCCCTCCCTCCCTCCCCCCCCCCTCCCTCCCTCCCTCCCTACCTACCTCTGCAGGTCTCGTAGTCTCTCCACCTCCCTGTCTCGGTCCAGCTGTGCATGGGCCAGGCGGTGCTGCAGCTGCTCCTGCAGCTGGTTCCTCTCCAGCTGGGCCAGCTGGGTCAGGTCGGACAGACGTTCCTGCATGTTCGCAGCCTCCTGCCGCGCCTGTGCTTCCTGCTGTCCCGCAGACTCCTCCAGCAGCTTCACCCTGGCCCTGCACATACACACACACACACACACAAAGGTTACAAACAGCCATGAGAACACATTTTGAGCAAAAATAATGTATTTTTAAATTTTTTATGAACACTTCAAATTTACCGTAAATTAATATATATTGTTTAAATTGGTGGATTTAAATCATTCAAGCACTTTTCAAGTACCTCGTCATTAATATGACTGTTTTCAAGGGTTTTCCAGAACCTACATTTCAAAAAGTTAAATTAAAGTACTTCAAGCACTTTAAGCACCTTGTACGAACCCTGATACATACACATACACCTACACAGTTACACAGCCATGAGAACACACATGAACACACACACCTGTGTGCTTTCTCCATCAACTCAGTGTCTTGAATGTGTCTCTGCTGGACGCTCTCCAGCTGCATCTGAGTCTGGTCCCTCTCCAGCTGCAGGGCTCTCACCTGCAACACACACACACACACACCACACACACACACACCATACAAACATGTACACACACAGATGCCATACATTTACATTACATTTAGTCATTTAGCAGACGCTCATATCCAGAGCGACTTACAGTAAGTACAGGGACATTTCCCACAAAGCAAGTAGGGTGAAGTGCCTTGCCCAAGGACACAACGTCATTTGACACCGGGAATCAAACCAGCAATCTACTGATTAAAAGCCTGATTCCCTAACCGCTCAACCATCTGATCATCCATGGACTTCAATGGGGCTGCTTTGAACAGTTTTTTCAGTGGTTCGAAACTACACGGTCATTGGATAAACGCTGCGATTATGTCCCGCCCTGGACGCTCAGCGTCTCTAGGGGTGGATGGAGGAGTGGACTGGGCTGGACGCTGGGCTTCCGCGTGATGATTGGATGGTCTGTCGAAAAACTGCATCTCCTTTTGATTGACTGCTTTTGTACTATAACAAGTCGCTGAAGCTATTCGAGCTCAGTCCCATCACAGATTTTGCA
This sequence comes from Hypomesus nipponensis, assembly GCF_054491055.1. Classification (NCBI taxonomy): domain Eukaryota; kingdom Metazoa; phylum Chordata; class Actinopteri; order Osmeriformes; family Osmeridae; genus Hypomesus; species Hypomesus nipponensis. Next base: position 23,750,679 of record NC_140377.1, read on the forward strand.
AGTGTAGTCGAAAGACAAACTGCTGCAACCTATTTCTTGGTATTTGCTTGGCAAAATAGGTAGCCAATTTTCATCATACATTTCATACAATTATACACCACATTTCTTGTTTCAGTTTAACCTAATTCCCACATTTCTTTCTTCAAGTTGAATATCATTTTCTTAGATCGTTCGTTCATTCATACAGTAGGCTACCCTTACAAAAAATAAGTATATTAAAGTATACTATAAGTAGACTAAAATATGTATAGTACACTTTTAGTTCAATTTTGATATACTTTTAAGAAGTATGCTTATGCGTAAAACAGTGAAAATAATTTTAAAGTACATTACAGGTTAAATTTTTTAGATCCATCTCATTCTAATTATTCATGTCTATGAAAATCTATTATGCATTGCACATTGAATCTTTTTTTGTTACTGAAGCTGAAACCTTAATTACTGCCAAAACATTCTGAAGCCCTATACTCTTATACTAATAATGGAAGTATTAGTATAATTGGAGTATTAATGGAAAAAAACGAAAAAGCTACTTGAGAATTTGAAGGTTATACTGTCAAACTGACTGAAGAACGAAATAACGACATGAAATAATAAAGATAGTGTGGCTCATTGGCTAGTCAATTCCCATGATGCAAGGCGGTAAATACTGTTAAAATTTGCTGATAAGTTTGCCGTTAGATCGAAATACAAATGTAACTTCATGAATTTCGTTTTTTAAATGTGTCTGCTTAGAATGTAGTGTTTTGTTGCGTGGTAATTGTCATTGTTGTGCTGGTTTACCATTGTAACCATGAGTTGAATGACTGTTACGTTTCATGAGAAGAGCTGGATTCGTTAACCCTTGTGCTGCCTTCGGGTCACATGACCAAAAGGTTCATAACGAACCATCGTTGTGTTTACCCAATTTTACACAATACAAAAGCAAATCAAAATAATTTTCTTTTCACCTTCGCAATGTGGGGGGTCTGAGACAGCCCAACGGTTAAAAGAAAATGCTTCACTTTGTTTTTGTATGCGGTAAAGTTGTCGCAAACAAAGGTGGGTCACAATGACCCGAGGAGAACACAAGGGTTAAACCTTTAAGTAGCTTCTTTCAGAATCTGCAGTGTAACTTTGTGAGGGCCCCCGTTCTCGCCATATGACGCAAGATCCATGGCGTTTGAGGGGCCCCTAAACATTTTAATTTATTAGTAAGTCATAGTAAAATTACAGTTATTAAGTTTACTTCTTGAGGTACTTACATGAATTGAAAGTGCACTTGAAAGTATTGCAAAGTATACTTTGATGCTCTTTAGGGAGTATACTTCATAAACTGAAAGTGCACTATACAGGTTACTTTAGAGTATTCCAAAGTATACTTTGAAGTACTTTAGGAAGTATACTTGATGAACTGAAAGTGCACTACACAGTCTACTTTACATTATTCAAAAGTAAACCTTGAAATACACTATAAGTGTACTTTAAAGTTTACTAAATGACCTAAAAAGTGGGCCAATTCAGTTTACTTAGTACAAAAATAGTATATAAATAAGTACACTACTAGTATACTTTAAGTAATATGATAATAGTATACTAAGTATACTTACAAAATACATTTGAAGTATACTTCTTTTTTGTAAGGGAAGGCTAGGTGTTGTAGGGGTGAACTAGCCAGTGAACTAGCCAAATTAATGTACAACTTTTAGGATGTAGGCCGAAAATGAGCTTCCCCTCTTAGAAAGACCAGCAGCCGCCACTGCAACCCAGCTACTTGTCTCACATCCCAACCCAGCTACCTGTCCCTCCAGCTGGATGATGCGAGCCCACAGTTCCTGCTCTTCCTCCTTCTTCTTGGCTTTCTGCTGCAGCCCTGACACATCCACAGCGCCCCCTAGCCCCAGCAACTGGAACTGCTGCTAAAGGAAACAGAGCAAGTTATGTCTCTTCGGGATCATCTAAGTACCTACCTAACTCTAACGGTGCGTTCAGACTGCAGCGGGGCGGGCAGAGCGGGGAGTCAGCTTCCAATTCATTTTCAATGAAACCAGGCGTTGACGTTCGCGTAGAGCATTGTGGGAAGGCGAGTGGAGCGTAGAAAGTTGATTTTCTCAACTTTATGTAAATGAGGAGCTAGCGTTGGCCAATCGGGTTGGTTTCCTAACCCTAACCATAACCACTACACATGTTACTTTAGAGTATTCAAAAGTAAACCTCAAATACACTATAAGTGTACTTTAAAGTGTACTAAATGACCTTAAAAGGTGGGCCAATTCAGTACAAAAATAGTATATAAATAAGTACACGGCTAGCATATTTTAAGTGTCTTGATAATGGTATACTTTTTATACTGTGCTACCGTAGCTAGCTCTACCATGCTACCGTAGCTAGCTCTACTGTGCTACCGTAGCTAGCTCTACTGTGCCACAGCCTGCGTACCTGGGTTAGGGCTGCAGGTGCACGCTGGTCTTGGCTGTGCAGAGGAACTGAGGAGCAAAACACAAACTGGACAATCAGCATCATGACAACATATAATAAAAATGAGAGGTGATTTGATGAGAAGTGAGTTATGATAGAGGTGATGATGGAGGGGAGTTATGATAGAGGTGATGATGGAAGAGATGATGGAGGGGAGTTATGATAGAGGTGATGATGGAAGGGCATTATGATAGATGTGATGATCGAAGAGATGATGGAGGGGAGTTATGATAGAGGTTATGATGGAGGGGAATTATGATAGAGGTGATGATGGAGGGGAGTTATGATAGAGGTGATGATGGAGGGGAATTATGATAGATGTGATGATGGAAGTAATTATGGAGGGGAGTTATGATAGAGGTGATGATGGAAGAGATGATGGAGGGGAGTTATGATAGAGGTGATGATGGAAGAGATGATGGAGGGGAGTTATGATAGAGGTGATGATGGAAGAGATGATGGAAGGGCATTATGATAGATGTGATGATGGAAGAGATGATGGAGGGGAATTATGATAGATGTGATGATGGAAGTGATTATGGAGGGGAGTTATCATAGAGGTGATGATGGAGGTAGACAGCTCTGTTCTGTTTGAGCACCTACACCACGTACAACTAGGCATCATGGCAACCTGCCACGGTTGGCCAAAGTAGGAGGGGGGCAGCTGGGCCTGACTTGGCCATCCATTGTCTTGGGAATCCTGCAAGGGTGGGGGCTGCTGGGGTTTGGGTTGAGGCTGAGGTTGAGGCTGCTGGGGCTGAGGTTGGGGCTGAGGATGCTGGGGTTGGGGCTGAGGTTGGGGCTGCTGAGGTTGGGGCTGGGGCTGAGGACGCTGGGGATTCTGGGGTTGGGGCTGAGGTTGGGGCTGAGGTTGGGGCTGGGGAAAGGTTGTGGCTGATGGGTTGGTTTCTACGGGTGGAGAGAGTCTGTGTGTCAGTCTAGGAAAAACATTGTAACAGCAGAGAGTCTGGTAGAGAGGGGGGATCTGAGGTGTAGACAGTGTGATGGGTTGGTTGTGGATATCAGACATGGACTAATGACATTTAAGACTAGTAGAGATATTAGACTGGTAGAGATTTTAGACTTGATGAACCAGACACAGTGGCTGTTCGTAGATCAGGGTCACTCACCAGAACTGGATGGGAGCTCTCTGTCGGAGGCCAAGGGAGAAGGGGGGCCAGGCTGGGCGGGAGGAGGGGGGCAGGACTCTCCTAGACCCAAGATGTCCTCCTGCCAGCTTCTCTGCTCCTTTGGCTGTGTCACCTGAATCTTCTTCTTGTTTAAAGCCCCTGCAAGCCAATCATCTTCCTCCTTCCTCTGACTGGCCTCAGCTTGGGGTGGCTTAGAGGAGGTAGCAGAGGGGGTTGGGATGATGGGGTTTGGTCCTGACACCTCTATGGCTGGCTCAGTTGCTGGAGCAGACAGGGTGTTCCTCTCAGAGGACGGAGGTGCAGATGCAGGGTCCTCCTCTCCTCCCCCAGCGCTGTCCTCCACCTTCAGGCCGAGCCAGTCTGCAGCGGCGTGGGAGAGGGGCAGAGAGGTGGAGGGAGTGGCGGACGTTTTACAATTCTTCTCAGGAGACGAGGCGCTCACATCCTCTGTGGAGAATCTGGAAGACAAGAGCACCTTACAGACAGGAAGTACTGTGGTGGTGTAAATGGAAGGGTAGGGTTATCCTGACTGATTTCCTGTGATGGTATAATTGGAAGGGTAGGGTTATCCTGACTGATATCTTGTGGTGGTGTAAATGGAAGAGTAGGATTATCCTGACTGATATCCTGTGGTGTTGTAAATGGAAGGGTAGGGTTATCCTGACTGATATCCTGAGCTGTGGTGGTGTAAATGGAAGGGTAGGGTTATCCTGACAGACATTATGTGATGTGCTGGTGTAGACAGAGTGTGAACTCCAGCATTCCCCTGGCACTAAGAATAACCATGTGCAGGGGGGCCAGCTTACCGGACAGACTGTCTGCGTGACTGGCGGCCCTCGGGGGTGGAGGCCAGGGTGGGCTGGTATGAGCCAAACATCAAGTCCGCCTCAAGTAATGGGTCTAAGACAGAATCCCTCTGTTCAGCAAACAGCTTGCGTTCATACTAAGCTAAGATGCTAAAGAGTCATTTCAATGGTACCTTTAGAGCTGGGAGTCTTCCCCTGCCTGTCCTGTTGTTCCTTCCTCTCGCCTGTAGGGGGGCGCTCCAGCAGGCGTGGGGAGGTGCCTCGCCCAAGGATTTCGTCCAGCCTGGTGCGTGCACGTTGCTGGGGATCGCTGCTGGATCGCACATTGTCTTCATATGTGCAGTTTCAGCTTTTAATGGACTTATACCTCTGGTCCTTTCTAGCCTAGCCTGGCCTACCTAGCCTAGCCTGGCTTGAGGCCTACCTTTCCTTCCTTGACATGACGACCACCTCCTTCTTCATTGGGCTCTGCTTGGAACTCTCTCCAAAGCCCAGCGCAAACATCAAGTCATCCTCGTCATCCTCAAACATCAGCTCCTCACGTTTCCTAGACAGCTGTTTTGCTGGAGCTGCAGAAAACGGGACAACTAGATAGGTCTGCATCCTGCTCAGACTGTAAACACAGTAGAATGTGAGTAAGATGCAGATCCTCTAGGACATGAGTCCATCAGAGTAGCAGCAAACTGACAGGTTGTATTTTCTCCAGTGATAAACCCACCAGTCTCCTTCCTGGCAGCAGCATTGGTGGCTGACAGCAGGGCCCCCTCTGGACCAGCAGCCCCTCGGGTTCTGCTCTGCTCCTCTGGAGACTCCAGCGGCAGGTCGTCCAGTAGGTCAGCCAAGGGGTCATCTAAGTCTGGGGAGAGGAGAAGCACAGTCACCATGACAGCAGTTCTGGTGGAATAGTTACTGAGGATCTATCTCTACACAAATTTCACTGTTAGACTGTTCTAGACTGCAAACAGTTCTAAACGTATTTGGTCTGTGTTTAAGATATTTACAAGTGCCCTTTGACCCCTGGCAGTGTGAACCCATGTAAAGGACCCATCAAATCCACTTGAGGGCTCTGTACCTTTAGTGTCAGGTGTCTGCCCAAGAGCTTCATCACCATCATCATCCTCTTAAGCATTGCAGCAATGAGGAGAAATTTTTTCCATGAGGTGGGACACAGTTAGTAAATCAGAATATGCTCACCAGTGAATGAGGTGGAGACTAGGGCTGCCCCCGACTGACATTTTCTTTGGTCGACCAAGACTCGACTGAACACTTCTAAAAATTAACTAATCTAAATTTAAAACTTTTTTTTCTACAAATGTCACAATGTTTTTCATCAAACCATTTTGTGTAATGTTTTACCTCACTGTTTTAATAGATAATTTGAAAAGCATACATACGTTAGAAGGGAGATTGACAACTAGACAAACATAAATGTACAAAATGTTCCTGATCTGACTCAATGTAGCTGCTGGACATTCCAGATTCAGATGTCAAATTTGCTATTATGCTACTTATAATAAGCCTTGTGTCACCAGTCCTGTTGTTGCCGAATGCTGATACAATAAAAAATGCCTGATTGTAAGAGATAATAAATAATAACCAATGTACTACATATAAAAATTTGTTTTGCTTAACATGCAAATCATCAGAGCTCGCTGATCACTGCAGCATGCGAATTTACGTAGCGACGAATGGAGAAGGGTGCAACAGAGAAAGATTTTGTTGTTGGAGAAGATAATGTAATTCGATTTGGATGTGATATCTTTAACCTAGATGATTCAAATTGTAAATTTCAATTTAGGGAATAAACCTGAAATCTTGCTTCATGTCTTTGATTATACAAACGTATGAACTAGCTGTTTGATTAGTAACAAGAGTCTAACAACTTAGCACATCCAAAGCCAACATAATTGTTGAAAGCGTTGCGACTCTCAAAACGAAAACTAGGCTGTTCAAAATCAAATGCAGAGGTTTAGACCTACAGTAGCACAGCAAAAGCAGACACAACCTAAAACTTTTGTTCCTGAAACCTTAAAATCCTGTGCCGAGCCTATATGCTACACACTGTAAAATAATGATCCGATGGCCAATTTATGGTTTTCAAGTGGTAGGCTACATCATATTCAATGTCAAACTGTTATAAACCGTTTTAGCAGAGTGTGCATTCAACATGTTTTGAATCACCCGGTACTTTGATAAAATACTTCCATACCACAGATTTATTTGCCATTTTGCTTAAAGGATTAATAAAACCAATTGTAGATAAATTATGGTAGAGTTTAGGCCAACAGCTACAATTGTGCTTATGTGCCGTGTGCAAAAAACAAAACGCAGATTAACGAAAGGGAAAATGGTAACACCGGCAGCTCGACAAACAAAAATCTTAGTCAATCAAGAGCATATCGACCAAACAATCGACTAGTCGACTGAGTGGGGACAGCCCTATTGGGGACACACACAGAGTTAGTCATTCAAAATATACTCACCAGTGAAGCTGAACTTTTTGTAGCCCCGTGCCGTCGACGCTGAGCCCCGTGCCGTCGACGCTGGAGCAGAACCAGGTTTCACCCCCAAGGCCTCTTCTGGAAAGAGGTACTCTCAGATCATCAATACAGTCTGCACCAACACAGCTAGCACTCATCACTAACACAGCTTGCACAAAAACAGCTACAACACAATTAACACAAGTCAGGTGGCTGAGCGGTTAGGGAATCGGGCTAGTAATCAGAAGGTTGCCAAATCGATTCCCCGCCGTGCCAGATGACGTTGTGTCCTTGGGCAAGGCACAGTAATGTAGCACAGCTAGCACCAACACAGCTAGTACTCGTCGCTAACACAGCTAGCAATAACACAGCTAGTACTCATCGCTAACACGGCTAGCATTAACACAGCTAGCATTAACACAGCTAGTACTCATCACTAACACAGCTACACCAACAAAGCTAGCATTAACACAGCTAGTACTCATCACTTACACAGCTAACACCAACAAAGCTAGCATTAACACAGCTAGCATTAACACAGCTAGTACTCATCATTAACATGGCTAGTACTCATCACTAACACAGCTACACCAACAAAGCTAGCATTAACACAGCTAGTACTCATCACTTACACAGCTAACACCAACACAGCTAGCATTAACACAGCTAGCGCTCGTCAATAACACAGCTAGCGCTCATCACCAACATCATATGTCAGACTGTCTGGGGCCTATGGGACTCAGAACCCACCTGGCCCCCTGGAGGTTGTGTTTGGTTTAGCAGGCTCTGCCTGGGCTCCTCCAGAGCTCTGAGCTGGAGCAGAACTCGGCTTCTTCTTTGGTTTGAACAGGTCAGCGTCCATATCATCCATGTCCTAAGGAGCACACAGAGCTGCAGATTCCCAAAAACACACACTTGAATGTCTTGTAAGGTCAGCAGTTTTGTGAGAACATCCTTCAGTGTGTGTGCGTGTGAATGCTCATGTGTGTGTGCTACCATGATTACCTTCATACTCTCCAGCAGAGCCATTGGATCAGCTTCAGACACATCAGAGTCCTGGAAGAGGAGAAGGAGATGGTTAAACCATGTCCCTGGGACACCAGAGGAGAAGGAGATGGTTAAACCATGTCCCTGGGACACCAGAGGAGAAGGAGATGGTTAAACCATGTCCCTGGGACACCAGAGGAGAAGGAGATGGTTAAACCATGTCCCTGGGACACCAGAGGAGAAGGAGATGGTTAAACCATGTCCCTGGGACACCAGAGGAGAAGGAGATGGTTAAACCATGTCCCTGGGACACCAGAGGAGAAGGAGATGGTTAAACCATGTCCCTGGGACACCAGAGGAGAAGGAGATGGTTAAACCATGTCCCTGGGACACCAGAGGAGAAGGAGATGGTTAAACCATGTCCCTGGGACACCAGAGGAGAAGGAGATGGTTAAACCATGTCCCTGGGACACCAGAGGAAAAGGAGATGGTTAAACCATGTCCCTGGGACACCAGAGGAGAAGGAGATGGTTAAACCATGTCCCTGGGACACCAGAGGAGAAGGAGATGGTTAAACCATGACCCTGGGACACCAGAGGAGAAGGAGATGGTTAAACCATGTCCCTGGGACACCAGAGGAGAAGGAGATGGTTAAACCATGTCCCTGGGACACCAGAGGAGAAGGAGATGGTTAAACCATGTCCCTGGGACACCAGAGGAGAAGGAGATGGTTAAACCATGTCCCTGGGACACCAGAGGAGAAGGAGATGGTTAAACCATGTCCCTGGGACACCAGAGGAGAAGGAGATGGTTAAACCATGTCCCTGGGACACCAGAGGAGAAGACCCTGCTTACTGCTCTCTGTCTCCCCTTTCCCTCCTGCCCCCGCTCTCTCCCTTCCCCATCTCTCACTCCCTGTCTCCCCATCTCTCTCTCGTTTCTCTAATTCTCTCCATCTCACACTCCCTAAACCAGGGATCTCAAACTGCCGGCCGGGGGGCCACATCCGGTCCGTAGAATATAATTAGGGGGAGGGGGGGATTAAATTATATGTTCAGCATCATGTAGCTGGCTGTATGGAAGGGGTCAGAAGTGGCCAGTGGGCCAGCAGTTTGAGATGGCTGCCCTAAACGATGTCCGATCCACTTACCACATCATCATTTGCCACCTCCTCTGCCAGTTTGCTGAAGAAGTCATCATCCAGTAGTGAGCTGGGAAGCATAAAAGATGGGTTAGACCCTAACCCTAATATAAATATCACACCTGTTTAAGGAGTATTGCAGCCAGTAGGGCCAGGTGGGAGTAATCATGAAATGTAATTGTAATGGAAATATAGTACCATTTCTCCCGGCGTGCGGATAGAGAGGATCCAGGGCTCCGAGAACTGACTTGGTATCCTGCAACAGACAAGCAGCTGCTGTCATGGCGTAGCCAGGAGGTCATAAATACCCTCATTCAGCTGTTTAACACACTTTGCAAGTAAAAAACTATGTTGATAATTGTGCCATCCCAGAACAACTACTGGATTCCCCCATCACAGTCATGGCTCTACATTACAGGACAAGCAACAATTTACAGACCCTCATCTCCAAGGAGATCTCCTAGCATGTCATCGATTGAACCTGAGGGGGAAACGATGTTAGATTAACTTGAGCATTATTGGATAGATACTGTACGCTTGGGTCGGGCTACGTTTAACCACTCAGTATGTTGACCAGTACATAAACAACTTACTTATTGGGCCTTTCTTCAGCCTGGAAGTCTGCAAAAGGCGGGAGAGAGGGTGTTAATTGACATTATGGGGGAGGGGGGGGGTTATAAATTTTAAACTGGCCAACGACTGGCCCATAAATCAGGGACAGCTGCCCATTGGTCCATTTTCTATACTGACACTGGGCTGACCCAATCACATCTCTTAACAGCCTCCACCCTCCATCCGACTGATTGTGGTGGGCCGGTATGAGCAAAAATGCCAGGGCCATTTTTTGGGGCCCAGTTCAGCCCTGCTTGGACACCATTGTGGCCCCCCATGATGTAGAGTCTGAATAATTATATCGCCTGTTAGTGCAGTGAAGAAAACTAAATGACAACCCTAATGTTTAATGTAACTGGCTCCTTTGACAGTACAACTGGTCTCTGCTTGCCCCACTCACCCCCCCCCCCCCCCCCACAGGTTGATGCCCGGAAAATTCTGTTGACTGGTTGATACTGTACTATCATGTCCAGGGTCTGGATCATGTCGAGATTAAAATCACTTCTTATAAGGCCAGCTCCGGCTGTTAACAGCCTAATACAGAGTTTTGTACAAGTCTAGTTAGTAAGGAGTCAACATAAACCATGAAAGCATGCAACGAACTTTAGCGAACACTTACCATTGTTGTTGTTTTCTCAGCCTAATACTTCAGGCGGCTTCACCATCACTATGGGTAACCACACAGCTTGAGGGTGTCTCCTCTGTCGCTAATTAGATTTAGGTATCTTGATGCTCAAAATATATCACATAGCCTAATCGTTTATCGTATGTGTTCAGCATTAAACAGGAAAACGTATTATTAGCCAGCTAAACCATTTGAATCTGTGCTCACAGTTTGAGTCGGACAGTTTCGCAGGGGTACAAATTTCTATATAGATAGGTAATTAACTGCTTCTCCGGCTTATCGTCGACCATGTAGCGTTAGTCTACATCTACCCAGAATCAGCAGCGACTAAGCTGTACATATGGTCGGTCGAATCAAAATCCAGCTCATGCTTTTAGTCTGTGTTCTTGCTGCAGCTTCTTCAACATTCAGTCTGTTTAGGTCGCGAGGGGGGTTGTGGGTAAAGTAGTTTATAATGAGATTCACGATCATATTTTTTCACAAGAGCGTCCAACTGCAGTATTCTCTCCTCAGATCCTTAAAAACTATTTACTTCTGCTAAATCCGAAGTTTAACGTAAGTTAACCTTTAAAATAGCCTACAGTATCCTCCAACCAGCATTGACGCCAACACCTAGGCTACACGTGAAAAAAGGGGCCAGAGGAGAGAGTTCCGGTGTTGCATCGAAAGCTTTGACCCATCAGAAACTGTGACCGCAGCTGCACATCGTCTGCCCGTGCGTGTAAAATATTTTGAAGTTTAACTCCTTAATTAAGAAGTTACAGTGGAGTCACATTCTGACAACTTACCCAATATTTAGTTATTTCTTTTCTTTAGAATATGATTATTAAGTTTGAAATGTAGGTCTAGTAAAAGGTTTTAGGTTACAAATGTAAGTAGTACATACAGTCACAAAGAAAAACCTGTTTAGAAACATTTAAGATAACATAGCTTAATATATTTTATTTACTTTCAGATAAACTTATGTTAGGCCTATTACCTACCACGAATAATCATGCGGTGAAAGTTTCTGATGGGTCACAGCTTTCGACGCAACACCGGTTTCAGGGGCCTGAGGAGAGAGTTCTGTTTTTAACATGGCGAAAGTGGCTTTTTCCTAGCTCCCTTGATCCATTTCCTGAATTATGGGCGCGACTTCCGCAGCCGGCGATTGTCATGGTAACGCTCAGAAAACAGTCATTGCGGTAAGCTAATTCTGATGCGAAATTAAACATGTGGGAACACAGCCTGTTACACCAGAATCTGGACAGTTTGATCATACCTCTGCCTTTTACTATCGAGGGATGGGAGGCCGACCTGAAAAAGTGGCCTCAAATAACGTAGCCTAGCCTGGGTTAGGGTTACTGTAGGGTTAGGTACATGACCTAACCCTACAGTAACCCTAACCCAATAGCATATTTAGCTACTTTATTAACTCTGTTGCTACGGACAGTGAAGCGATGAATAACCTGAAAAGCTTATAACATGAAAGAGTCTTTTCAGTAGTACCTCCACAGCAATAAAGTTGGTCGCGTTTTAATAAAGGCGGTGGGACACAACCTTATTTACCTTAAAGCAAACATAGAGCCTAGTCAGAGCCTGTCTATCACCGGTCCTGGGTTTTAGTTTCATCGTCAGGTTAAATAGAAATGGCTGGGTGCTCATGTGTGGCTGGACCAGCACACTACTAACCCACAAAAATTACTATATATGAACACTTGCATCCCACTTTTACTGACAGTACCGCAACTAAATCTGTGGAGGTCTTTCGTAGCCTAAACACAAAGTAGGATGCGGATTTCCTCCGTCGGCTTTTTGTCCACAAAATGAAATGAGTACACATACATACGATAGTGTTTTGGGTGGTCTTTTCAAGGTTAGGTTTTTCAGCTACATTGTTTTGTGGTCCTCATCTGTTGGCAGGCGAAAGAAACTGTACCGTTTGTCACAAAAACAATCCCTTTTTGTTGTGGGTGTGTGTTCAACACACTGTCGTTGAAGCTACAGATTTAGCTAAATCTGGTTGTTAGCTAGTAAAGCCGCGAACAGCGCAACAGGTAGCCTACCAGAGCTCCGCAATGACATTTTATAACAATGATAACAATAAAATGACAACAAATGTTTAAAAACAAACCAGTTTTAGTTAAATTACAGTTGAAATTACTTTCGAAAGAATCACTGTTGACGGCTGGCTGGGACTAACGTATGGCAAACCGCAACTTCCGCTACTCACCGAAGTTGCACCCATAATCATTTCTACAGTAGACCCGCTGAGAATAAGGTGGATAGCGTTTCAGCTTGCAGCGGGCATTCTGGGCAACAGGAGCGTTGCCGCTACACAATTATCTAATCAACTTTCCTTCGTCCTACTCTGGGGTCTTTACGTGTATTCATTTAGCAGACGCTTTTATCCAATGCGACTTCCATGAAAGAGCTTTACTAAAAGTGCATTGGTCAATGAACACAAACAACGAGATAGCCCCAAAAAGGCTTTTGCAGGTGTAACCAGGTTCTAATCAGCCTCCATAAATTACTTGCAAAAATATCTCAAGGTCTGGGATCACTAAATACCTGTGGTAATGTCCTGGTTCGAGAAAAAGACAAAATAGACAATATATTGAATAACAAATTTGTCTTTGGCTGTAGATGATTGATTTCACACAGAGAATGACAACAAACATATGGTAACCTTCTTCAAGAGAAAATTTGTATTATTGAAATTTTGTTCAACAACGCATGTCACATTTCACATATTAAAACACAAAGAAATAAAATATATTCTGGCCAGAAAACTACCTTTTAAGTTTTGCTGCAGTGTAGCCGGTGTGAGGTGAAACTCACTCCTCAAGTATGTAAAACGCCACCCGCGTCAGCAAATTGCTAGCTTTTCGTTGGCGTAGTTGGTATAGTGGTGGCGCTTGGGAAGTCTAGAGGTGGTGAGTTCGGCTCCAAATGGGAGCGGACGGATGCCTGTATACCTCTGACGGAACTTGCAAGACCACGTCTGTTACAGCAGCAATAATCAGTTTTTTTGTTTTAGTTGTGCACAACCCAGTACTTGTTTTGAGCTCAGTCTATAAAAAAAATATATATAAACAGGTAACCGACGATCCTCCGAATCCACAGAGAGGAAAAAAATCTTACTGGTGACACAATAAAATGGAAATCCGAACTCAGGACTTAAATTCAGAATCCAGTCCGTTGTCCACCACGCTCACTCCCCACACCGCTGGCCGACTGGAACACACCGCTCGTCCGTCGCATCCACACCGTCTCTCCCTTACAGTCCACCACACATGCACACGCTTCTCCTTCTATAACAACAGATGGTTTTGTGACACCACAAAATAAAAATCAAACACTTCAAGATATTTCAATCTTTAGTTGTCTTTTCTCTGAGAGCTAAATGCTCACCGCTTCTCCTTCTGCAGCACGTTCAGAAAAAAAAGAAGAAAAACAGATAACGTAATTAAGATGGCGCAGCGCAGGTGTTCAGATCAAACCTACGGCAACAGACACAGGCACATTAGCAAAAAAAAACAAAACCCAGCAGCACAGATGAAATGTATAAATGACCACAAATCTAACGAGTAATATGCATAACATTGATAACAATTTAGCAATGACATTGCCATTGAAAACAAGACCACGTTTCCTCCAGAACTAACGTTAGCTAGCATGTCTCCCTCATTTGAACTGTAGCCTACGCTAACATAGTGGTTTCAGATTTGTACAAAATAACAGTTAGAACTCTATAACTACAGATGGTTTTGTGACACCACAAAATAAAAATAAAAATCGAACACTTCAGGATATTTCAATCTTTAGTTTTCTTTTCTCTGAGAGCTAAATGCTCACCGCTTCTCCTTCTGTATGGAGGACCAAACCTGCCATATTTACAAATGAATGACTGAATAAATAAATGTCCACATCCATGCATTTAGACAGAAATAAACGAATATATATATTAATTAATGCACAATTGTCAATCAATAGTTACATATATTTTACATTTATGTATTTATTTATTTTGTATTGATTTATGTATTGATTTATGTATTGATTTATTGATTTATTGATTGATTTATTCATTCATTCATTTATATATTCATTTATTTATTCATTTATTTATTCATTCATTCATTCATTCATTGTTCCCAATATGATAATGAGAGGAGGCCAGTAGGCGTGGAAACTGATGTTCAGACATTGCAATCAATCCAGAGCCATAGATTCAATCTAGCTAACGCCTGGGACACACTTGCTGCGAAGCGCCCTGGAGCGCCACAATATACTACGAATGGCGCGATGCTGTTCACACTAGACGCGCATTTCTCCACGCCGGTCACCAAGCCTTTCACCTTTTCTGAGATTTTCTTTTCTACATGTAAAGCTGACATGTACATAAACATGGCATAGGCTACAGGCTATTTAGGCAACTTGTTGCTCCAACAATAACCGTCGCAACGGCATCCCATTCCCAACATAACGTGGCAACGTTTGGCTTTTGTTGCCGTAGTCTTTGTAAAATATGTGCTATGGGGCATACAACTCCATTTAGGACTAAGCTACTTTTCATCTTCCATGATTAACTTTGTGTCGTCAATTTTCACAAATTTCTCTTCTGCTTGATTGGGGGCTATATGCCAGATTGTCTATCTCGCTCTTACACACAGGACAAATATGTTGGTTTGACAATCAACAATCAGGATTTTTAATTTTAAAATGTTTACGTTTTTATCGGGGTAAACACATGGTTGGCCGGTCAGCGTAGTGAAGTTGGGTGTTAAGTGATAGCCCACAACTAACATAGTAAAATCTTTATAACATGTTTGTTTATCCAAATATCATATATGGTGAATTGAATCTTTATTTTCAACAAGGTCGGCCAGCCTGTCCATGTAGGCTATGTTGTCCATGACAGCAAGGATGGATGTAAGGCTACATAATCGAATACAAAGCGTGGAAAACGATTAGCCAATGGTGTGTCAAATACCGACACATCTCATTAACATATTGAGAAGAAGAAATACAGGAATGAATGAATGAATAAATAAATGAATGAACACATGAATGAATAAATGAATGAATAAATGAATGAATAAATGAATGAATAAATGAATGAACACATGAATTAATAAATGAATGAATACATGAATGAATAAATAAATGAATAAATAAATGAATACACAAATAAATACATGTAAATTATAAGGTAATATTGATTGACAATTGTGCATTAATTAGTACATGTATTCATTTATTTATTTCTAAATGCATGGATGTGGACATTTATTTATTCATTCATTCATTTTTAAATATGGCAGGTTTGGTCCTCCATACTTCTGCAGCACGTTCAGAAAAAAAGAAGAAAAAGACAACACCTGCTTTGCGCAGCTGCCACCTATTGGTCACTACCGCAAAGTGTTTGAAACTGTTGCAAAAGTAAAATAACTCAATTAGGCAAAGTCACATAACCTTAGCTCTTTATGTCTTCTAAATTAAAACACAACCCTCAGATTTTGGGTGGGTTACACAGGCTTTTGTAGTCTCTGATATTGACTGGTGCATGCTGGGATTGCATGACGTCAACTACCCAACTCAGTTCACAATTAAAGGTTCCTATGTCCAAACCCAAAATTATGTTATTTAAGCAATTAGCCCCAAGAGGCCGTGGTTTACGCTGATTTTAGAACAGGTAAGGGGAGTTGTTAGGCACAAGGCGAAGCGGAGTAACCCTAACCACGGACTCGCGGGGCTTATTGCTTTTCTAAAACTGTTACTACAAATATTTGATATGGTTTCATCAATAAAAACAATTAGAAACAAAATAGTTTAATAATAAACCGTAATTCTTCCGCTGCTACAAAGTATAGTTCCTACATAAATCGTTGCCACGCAACAGCCAGATGGACATCTTTGCTGTCTTTTTCAATTTGAAATATTCGATGCGCAGTAATATGGAATGTTAAAGAATGTTATGAGGACAACCTGTGAGGTTATGCTGGATTTTACAACGGCATGGAACGCGATATAGCCAATCACAATCAAGGATGGGAACATCCAGTTTTAGAATAAGTTATTTGCCTGTGGGATGAAAGTAAATATCTGCAAAATAATGGTAAAATAGCTAGTTTTGATCAAGTGAAGTTATGTGTTTTAACAGAACATTTTCGGGAAAATGTTGTAAAAATTTGTAGAAAAACAATTTTAGTGTATTTTTAAGTAACAACATTTGGCTGTAATTCTTATGTAAAATTATACATTTACAGTTTGCCATTGTCTTTCTATCTGTATTTCCTGTATTTCATAAATACAGAAAAAAAACACATATAATTTACAGAAAAAGTGCAGTGTTTTTTATTTATTTTTTACAGTGTATGCTTCCATTGTTTGTATAATTGCATCAAATGCAATTAATTCATACTGTTAAAAAAATCTTCATACTGTTTTTATGTCATACATTTTTGACGATATTGATGAATGATTGTCGTATCAAAATTATCTGGAGAAATTCATAGTTTACCCACCTTTTTTTACAACTACATTACTAATCCCAATGCTAAAATAAAATAAACAACAGAGACTGAAATTATTATGATTTTATTATATCATATGTCCTTCTTTATATTGCAAAATCACAATTCTAATTTGCTGCATTCTTGTTTATTTCTACACATTCCTACCAAATCTGTGCAAATTACTATTTACAAATAGTTTCAAACACCTATACAGTATAGTATCATCACCAGTGGATCAATCCTATTAATGCCAAATGTGAGTTATCTATGCCGTAGATGTGACCCAGAGTGTTCACAGACAATCCGTGTATATGGCAACATCTTCAGTTCATCACATTTAAAGCATCTGTGTGAACCGCTGTTTGTTGTTTCTCAAGTGGTTTCTCATCCCTACACACTCAAGTACATTGCTTTTGATTGCTGTTTAAGTTTACAACAAGATTCAGGCCACTGTGGGAATGTGAAAGATTAGAGAACAACAGTCTTACAGTAAAGTGCACATTATCTAAATTCAACATAATATTTATACTTGTCAAAATCATGCATCATTTTAAATAATGCATTTTTATATAAATATTTCTGCACAGTATTTGTTCAGGAACAAATTGAAAGACCAGAACAGAGGCTGCTGTTCTGAGGCACAGAACACACATTCCACTTTAACTGGGTCCTTATCAAGTCAGAGGGCACATTCCTACACCACAACACAAACAGGCCTCCAACCCCAACAACATGTTGTAGATCCAGCTGCAGCCAGGTGGGCGTCCTTCCTTTGATCCCCTTCCGGAACAGAATGCTCCCCTTCCGGAACAGAATGCTCCCCCTCCGGAACAGAATGCTCCCCTTCCAGAACAGAATGATTAATGGATCATTGTACTCCTCCAGGGATTAAGGCATGGAGAGAGGGATGGAGAAAGGGATAGAAAGAGGGATAGAGAGAGGGAGAGGGGATGGAGAGAGGGATGGAGAGAGGGATAGAGAGAGGGAGAGGGTGATGGAGAGGGATTGAGATATGGAGAGAGTGATAGAGAGAGGGGATGGAGAAATGGAGAGAGGGATAGAGGGAGAGGGGATGGAGAGATGGAGAGAGGGATAGAGAGAGGGAGAGGGGATGGAGAGATGGAGAGACGATGGAGAGAGGGATAGAGAGAGGGATGGAGAGAGGGATAGAGAGATGGAGAAAGGAATAGAGAGAGGGAGAGGGGATGGAGAGAGGGATAGAGGGATGCAGAGAGGAATAGAGAGATAGAGAGAGGGAGAGGGGATGGAAAGAGGGAGAGGGGGATAGAGGGATGGAGAGAGGGAGAGAGGAATAGAGGGATGAAAGGAGAGAAAATGAAGGAGAGAGTTCATAAAGCTGACATGTAAGATCCCAGTACAAGAATCATTTGTGGAGATAACCAGACTCTGAATGAATGAGTTAAGAATGAATGTGTGAGCAAATCCACCGCAAGCTGAGAGAGTTACGCTGTCTCAGTACTTATCTCACCCCTACACAGCTGATAGAGAGAGAGCACAAGAGAGAGAGGGCACAAGAGAGAGGGAGAGAGACACCAGCTGATAGAGGGCTTCTTGGCCTCTGAATCATTTAAAGAAAGCTGAAGTACTTCTAGGCTTGGGTTAGGGTTAGGGTGTGTCTTGCATCTGGCTGTGGTTAGGGTTAGGGTGTGTCTTGCATCTGGCTGTGGTTAGGGTTAGGGTGTGTCTTGGGTTAGGGTTAGGGTGTGTCTTGGGTTAGGGTTAGGGTGTATCTTGCATCTGGCTGTGGTTAGGGTGTGTCTTCCATCTGGCCTCGCTTCTACTTTTTCCTGCTCTCTTCCATCTCTCTTTCTTACACCTCTTTTCGTTTTGGTCCTATTGGACCTCTCATCTGCTTTTGACACTATTGATCATTATGATCAATAGATTTCATGATCTGGTAGGGATGTCTGGGTCAGTTTTGAAATGGTTTTCATTCTACCTTTCTGGTAGAAGTTTCAGTGTCTATGTGAATCAGATCATGTCTAAAACTGCAGAATTGTCGTGTGGGGTACCTCAGGGTTCTGTTTTAGGACCTAGTTCCTTTTGTATATATTTCTTCTAGGACAGATTATTAGTCAATTTGGCGACATATCCTACCATCTGTATGTGGATGATATTCAATTGTACTGCTTGTTTAAGGAAACTGATATCTATAAACTGTCATCTTTAATCAATTGCTTGACTGGTATCAAACTGTGGTTGGGGGACAACTTTTTTGCTTTTAAACTCAGATAAAACAGAAACTCTAATTATTGCCCCTGAATGTAAAATCCCGCAGATAAAGCAGCATATTGGTGACTTAGGCTCATCTGTCCAGCCGAGCCTCAGGTGCTAAGGTATAGTGTTTGGTTAAGCTATGTCCTTGGGGCATCACTCTAAACAATTACTTAGAACTGGTCCAACTGAGGAATATTTCCAAATTAAGAAAAGTAGTGTCCAAGGGTGAACTGGAGATGATTATTCATGCTTTTATTTCTTCTCGTTTAGATTATTGTAATAGTCTTTTTACCTGTTTGAACAATAAGGAGCTTGACCCTCTCCAGGCCATTCAGAACTCTGCTGCAAGGCTTTTAACGCACATTAACAAAAGAGCACACATTACACCTGTTTTAGCATCACTTCACTGGTTACCAGTCCAGTACAGAATTCAATTTAAAATCCTGGTCCTCACCTAGAGCCCTGAATGGAGAAGATCCTCACTACATTTCTGATTTAATACAGCTTCATACCCCCACCCGTAATTTGAGGTCATTGGGTCAGAAGCTTTTAGTGGTTCCCTGTACCCATCTTAAAATGAGAGGGGATCGATCACTCCGAGCAGTGGCCCCTAGGTTGTGGAATGCCTTGCCTCTCTTTCTAAGGTGTGCAACTTCTGTCGAAGCTTCAAAAAAGCAACTCAAGACTTTGCTATTCAAGCAGGCTTTTAGTTAGTTGAGGGGTTTTTATGGTTGTCTGTCATGTTTCTATTTCAAGTTAAATGTTCTGTACCTTTATTTGTTGTATTGTATTGCATTTTGTTGTGACGCACTTTGATTTTATCTGCAAGAGGTGCTATACAAATAAACTTTACTTACTTACTTTTTTATTTCACCCCTCTTTCTGTCTTCCATCTGCTACTCCCCTCCTCCATCCCCCACCCCCCAAACACTATAACTTCCTGTTTTATGATAGTCCTATTAGAGCTAATATATGCTGGTTGAGAACAACATGTTTTTTCAGTCTAACCTTAACTACAGCCAAATGCAAGACACCCCCTAGCCACAGCCAGTCAGAGGATAAAACGTTGTGATTTCTACCCATCGGGGGCTTCCTGTTCTCCTACCTTGCATGTTTGAGTCTGTTGTCATGTGGGTCCTTTCAGGCCCTCTGTTCCATTGCTCTTCATGTAGGGCGCATCCTTCTCACAGGCGTTACCTGTGTGCCTGGAACACACACACAAATATTGTACCACTCCTATGACTAATCACCACAACATCACAGTTCTTGATGTGTACTGTCTGATTTTAAGATTTACTGGAAATGTTCTCAAACTGTATTGCAAAAAGTTAAGAACATTTTCTATTGGAGTCTTAATCCATTCATCCAATTGCCATGCTAACCTTAATTTACTGTTGCCATGCTGACTTTGACCTGCTGTTGCCATGGTAACTCCCTTGGATTAGCAGTCTGGGTTCACTACAGGGATACTGAGAGATGACTAATTCACCAACTCTAAAAGGTGAGAGAAGTTAGACCTCCACCATCTTATAGACCTCCACCTTCTTATAGACTTTCACCATCTTATAGACTTCCACCATCTTAGACCTCCACAATCTTAGAACCACCCTCTTATCATTACTTTTTATTTTGAAGAGAGAGACAGAGAGAGAAAGAGACAGAAAGAGAGACAGAGGAAAGGGGAAAGATAAAGGGGAGGGAGTGCACTCACGGTTTGACCCTGTTGGAGAACCTCCTCCTCAGCAACAGAGCAATTGTGGTGAGCACCATCATTGTGGTACACATGGTCCTCCGTCCTCCTCCCTGTTGCCCCTGGAACGCAAGAACGTAAAAGCCTTCTCTCACATTGAGCAGGTTCCAGTCAAGGAGAGGTGTGTTGCCAGAATGGAACTATTCCTGCCCTGCTCTCTCTCTCTTCTGTAGGAGCTTAGCTGTGAGGATTAGATGAGATCAGGAGGAGGATTGGTGGACCAGACTTTACTGGCAGGGCCAGGAGGTAAACACAGCACACAGTGTGCATGCGTGTGTTTGTGTGAGTGTGTAAGGGGGGTCAGATGGCTGAGCGGTTAGGGAATTGGGCTGTTAATCAGACGGTTTCCGGTTCGATTTCCGGTGTGCCAATGACGTTGTGTCCTTGGGCAAGGCACTTCACCTTACTTGACTCGGGGAATGTCCCTGTACTTAGTGTAAGTAGCCTGCTACTAGTCTGCTAAATGACTAAATGTAAATGTGTGTGTTGTGGCAAGTCACTGGGTCACATAAGGCTGACACACATACAACTGAAGAGACTGGAGACAAAGGATGGTAAATACGCATTCATGTGTTTGAATAACAAAATAAACATTTTCAAACAAAAATAGAAATCTTCCTAGCTGACCCACCCAGGTCAACCAATAATGATGTGATTGGCCGGGGATACTTGTGCTTGTGACCCTCTTGCTGGCCCTGTTTGACTCCACCCACAGGGTGGTTGCACAGCCCGGGCGCGATGCGCACAGCCCGGGCGCGAGAATAGAGATATGGCTTGATGATTTATATAACAACAGATATGGCTCAGTGATTTATATAACAAGTTTGAGTTTCATGCTGTTGCTCACAAGCCATACATTTTCTGAATAGTGCACTGCAGCCCAGATACCTGAAGAGAGGAGTCCAACTAACCAAGGTATCTTTAGGAAAGGCTGGCGTTAGGGTTTGTTGAGTGAAGGCTAGAGTTAGGGTTCTCCCTTATTTAAATTGGATTACTTGTTATACAGTGATTAGGTTTATTGTTTCTGGAGGTGTGAGGTAAGGGTTTATATTGGGACGTGTATCATGTTCATATGCTTGAGCACTTTTGTGTCTCTGGGTTTGGGCCGATGATGCAATCTAGAATTGGGAATGAGGCGAAGGAGGGACTGCAGCAGAGGCTGTGTGCAGGCTAATTCAAGCACACTTCATCAGCCAGTGCAAGGGAGGTTTGGACACTAAACTCACTTTGATCATTATGCTGCAAAAACCTTCCCACAACAAGCCCATGCAGTCCAACACGGAGCCCTGTGTGGCTGCTCTTGGATGTGTGTCTCTCGTGACCAGTTGACAGAGACACTCCTCAGGAGACACAAGAAGAATCATGCTTCCCTGGGACTGCTGAGTCTTGCTGTGCCATGCTTAGACCAGAAGGCCACAGCACTAATGACCAGAAGGCCACAGCACTAATGACCAGAAGGCCACAGCACTAATGACCAGAAGGCCACAGCACTAATGACCAGAAGGCCACAGCACTAATGACCAGAAGGCCACAGCACTAATGACCAGAAGGCCACAGCACTAATGACCAGTAGGCCACAGCACTAATGGCCAGAAGGCCACAGCACTAATGACCAGAAGGCCACAGCACTAATGACCAGAAGGCCACAGCACTAATGACCAGTAGGCCACAGCACTAATGACCAGAAGGCCACAGCACTAATGACCAGTAGGCCACAGCACTAATGACCAGAAGGCCACAGCACTAATGACCAGAAGGCCACAGCACTAATGACCAGTAGGCCACAGCACTAATGACCAGTAGGCCACAGCACTAATGACCAGAAGGCCACAGCACTAATGACCAGAAGGCCACAGCACTAATGCTGGATTGTATTTTTAGGATGGTGGTGGGTAAAATTAGATCAAGCAGCAACGATTGAGTGATTGTTTGTTTTGTTTAATATGCTTGATACAGCATTATATATAGAAACACATGAAACATAATGAACATTTTACCAAACATTTACAATTCAAAAAATGAGATGTCATTGCTATAATCCCAATACCTACAAAGTTATTCATGATTTACAAAACATCCCTAAAAAATGCAGGCCCATCTATTCTCTGTAGGAAACCTCAGCAAGAAAGATTAGATGAATGTAGATTTCTGACAGCTGTTTAACCATCTCTATGTTCTTCAGGATGTCCAATGTTGGCCATCAACATCTGGGTAGTGTCCAGTAGAAACCAGGGTTTTTATGTGGCCAGTAGAGAGACCAGGGTTGTCATGGCCAGTAGGGAGAGAGGCCAGGGTTGTCATGGCCAGGAAAGAGAGAGAGACCAGGATTGAGTATCATACGGTAGTTATTCCAGCCAGACTGCTTGGCAGTGTTAGGGGTTAGGGAAGCAGTCTTGTTCCTAGTATCTTTATGTGCTCCTCCCACATGCATGTCACACACCTCCAGCCAGCTCTTCATACACACACGTCACACACCTCCAGCCAGCTCTTCATACACACACGTCACACACCTCCAGCCAGCTCTTCATACACACACGTCACATGCCAGTAGATGGATGCCAGCAGCTTGGTCCAGGCCCCACCCACCTCTGGTGTGATGTAATCAGGATACTCCTCCCCCAGAACCTCCAAGATTACACTGTTTAGATACTGAGGTTGGGGAGGAGAGGGAGGGAAGAGAGGGGAAGGGGTAGAGGAGCGAGGGGAGGCAAGGGGGAGAGAGTGGAGGGATAAAGTTGGGAGAGTCGGAGTGGGATGGGGGTGAGGATATTGTGTGGGTGATATCATGTGCATCTATAACATTGAGATTCTGTCAGAAGAGTGTGAGATGTGTTGTGAGTGTGTACAGATTCTTCACCTTGAAGTACACAGGCTCCACCTTGTGTTTGAGTGCATGAGACCTGCCCACCAGCAGCAGCACTGATGCCATCTTGTCTCCATTATGGATGTTCTCCACCAGGGTATTGATGGCACTCATAACCCTCCGAGCATGCCTCCTCAGCAGGGCGCTTGTCTGCAGCTCACCAGCCTCCTGCATGTGCTGAAATTGGGGGAAGTACTGCTTGGAGTCTGGGTAGTTCCTGAAGAGTCTGGAGGGAGATAGGGTAGAGGAGGGTGTTGGAGGGAGCAGTAGGGAGGAGGGCAGAGTAGGGGCAGGGTTACGTCACACATACAAATACAAATAGTACTCACCAACACCCAAGTATGTTTCTGGGACAGAGCAGCATGTATCATGTGTAAATATTATGTGAAAGAGCCGATTTAGCGACACGGCTGAATATTTGACCCTTTACCCTCTTGTAATGTTTAACAGATGTTCTCTGTGTTGTTCTCTGAAGACAAGAAGGAGCTATACTTCTGACCCCACAGACATGCATACCTAACTCCCAGATGACTGTTGACCAAAGCCAAGGGTTAGGATTCCGTGAAAGCAGTACTATGCAAGACATATTTTACCACATACAGGCTGAGATCTCTGTAATTGCAGACAACACAAGGTTACCTTATAATCTGGTTTAGTCAAACCTTGACTCTGTCCCATGGTGCTGCTATCTTTTCTGACAGATACACATTCATTGTAAGATTGTCTTTTCGTGTTAGTTTGGTTAAGTTATGTCAACATTTTGACTATATGCTTTTCTGGTAAGGACTTTTATGCGTATTCACTTACCAAGTTAAACATTTTGGCCAAATGGTCGCTATTTTCCCACTGTTTGGGTGCAGTCAAATGCTCATATAACCCACTGTTTGGGTGCAGTCACCTGCTCATATAGCCCACTGTTTGGGTGCAGTCACCTGCTCATATAGCTCTCTATCATATTGCCCAAAGCCCTGCAGCGCCTCCTTTATAAGAAGTGGCTTTGATCATGCTTGGCAATATTGAGCACATTCCACAAATGAAGTATTGAATTTTTGAATGATTGTACTGCCCCACTTCCCAATCTATCCCAACATCAGAAAGGCAATTGTATGCAACAATTTTGCTTATAAACTCCAGATTTTTTTATCCCTTCAGATGTTCTAAGACATGCTGGAGGGCTCTTCTCTGGGTCCTGAGAACTTCCTGGCTGGTTAAGAACTCCCTGGTTATCTGAGAACAGCAGAACTGGGTGGCTCCACATGTATGCATTGATCACCCCAACCTTGTATTGATGAACGCTTGCCCTGTACTCATTACCCCTAACCCTGTATTAATTTCCCTAGCCCTGTATTGATTATCCCTAACCCTGTAATGATTACTGTAAACCTGTATTTACATTTACATTTACATTTATTCATTTAGCAGACGCTTTTATCCAAAGCGACTTCCAAGAGAGAGCTTTACAAAGTGCATAGGTCACTGATAATAATAACAACAAGATAGCCCCAAAGCATTGCGGGTAGCCAAAACAAGAAGCACACATTGTGAACAACCAAAAAATAAGTGCCAAAGGGAAGAACCATAAGAGCATGTAGTTAAGCAAGTTACAATTTAAACAACATGAATCATGAATGTATTAATTATTAGACATTTTGGTTATGAAAGAGTCTGCACACATAGTCCAACACACACAGTCCAACACACACAGTCCAACACACACAGTCCACATGCACACATTTCTGTATCAACTGCTGTGCTACAGGTATATTTGTTTCTGGAATTTACCTTTAGCTTTTCCTTCAACTTTGACCTTTGAACAATCAGAAAACCACACCCTATGGATTGTTTTCTTTTTCCAGAAGCTTTCAGCCAAAGTAAAACAAATGGCGCATATACCGTAGATAGTAAAGCAGAACATCAAGGATCAGAAGTACATAGTCCGCGAATCCGGCCCAGGCCATCCCCCCTCTTTCCCCACATTTCCTGTCTTCTCCAAACATTATCTCTGTCAGAAATAAAGACAGAAATGCTATCGGAACTACAGTACAACAGTAACATCTCAATTACAAATAATTGGACAGTGCTGAAACATCAACTTAAGTGAAATAGCACTTTTGTAGATGTAGTTTCTTGCCACAGAGTGGTGCAAAAGGATCTCAAAAAACAACATGCATATATGTGACAAACTCAAAACGTCTAAGTTTTGCTTTCGGTGCCCTTAGGTCAGGAGTAGTAGAAGCTTGAAGAGGAGCCATAAAATGTCACTTATTAGTGTTAACAGAAAAGAAGGAGGAGACAGGGAGGATGGTGAGATAGGAAGGATGGTGAAACACAGAGAAGGAGGAGACAGGAAGAATCAGGACCAGTAAGGAGTCCCAGGGCACCAATACCTGACTAGTATGGCCGCCCCCGCGTCCTCACAGTGCTGGTAGACTTTGCTCCAGGACTTTTGGACCAGCCCCCTCTCTGTCTCTGAGAGTTGGTCTGGCAACTCCACAGCTGCCTGCTCTCTGTTCATCCTGGCCACCAGAAGAAAATAATTCAAAGAGTCCCTAGTTCAATCCTCTGAAAGAGGGGGTGTGTGTGTTGGACTCTCTGCTCCTCTGAGTGTGTGTGTGCTGGAAGGGGGAACACCTCAGGAAAACACTGAATGAGGAGGAGCCTCCCTCCCACATATTTCAAATTATACTCTTTGTTGTTATACTCTTGTTCCCTCCCTCCCTCTCTAGGTCCCTCCCTCTCTACCTCTCTCTCCAGCTCCTTCTCTTTTTTGCTACCTTTCATCCTATCACTCTTTCCTGCTCACTCCCTTTCCCTCTATCCATATGGTTCTCTTCCTCTTTTTCCCTCTACCTCTCCCTTCCTTTTATTCTCTCTCTCGCTCCCTCTCTCTTCCAGTTCTTCCCTGACACCCTGTTTCTTGTCTACACTGCACGAACACATACAAAGGTAACCGATTCAAGGGTTAACCAGCAACATGATACTCATTGTATTCATGTTTTAGATCAAAAGTAAAACATTTAACCTTGTCTTCAGTATTGTTCGAACCAATAGTAAATCAGCAGGATATTCAATGATCCTATGGAATGTAGATGTTTATCTGGAAGGAACTGAGTCTGTAAATGTAACTACATAATTAGGTCACGAGCCTGGGAACAGACCTCATGGAACTGCTGAAAGAGAAGTCTTTCTGAGTTTGGGTCCATTCTGTTCCGTCAAGAGATAGAGAAATCATATCATCTCCATTTGTCATGGTCCATAGACAACCCTTAGGTTGACTAAATGGAGACATTGTATTTGCCAAAAACATGGTGTTCTCGGCTGGTGATTATCAGATAATTATCAGATCTCCATTTAGCATCATTTGTCCCAAGGGTATCTGTTCATATATCGTGCTCTTTTTAAACTCCCTAAAAAGGGAATGAAACTCAACCTTGAACCAGATTCTGAGGGTTCTATCCACTAGCACAGTCAGTTCTAACCCACAGTCCCAAAGTGCAATATTGATCTGTTGTCCCCTCAGGTCATCTGGTCTCCTGGAAACTGAGCCACAAGCAGGAGGTCGAGGATTGAACAAGTGTGGACAGGTGTACCGGTGAGGACATGTAGGGAGGGACCAGGTTTGGACTGATGGATTTGGACAGGTCTGGACAGGTGTCGGATCACTGTACTAGGGTTAGCCTCAATAATCTGCCAGAGGAAGAGGACAGTCTCCACTTACTGTGTGACTTTAGGCTGAATCCCAATACTCTGTTTTACCCCTACCCTCTAGCCCTTAGTTTTGTGCATTCACATGAGAGTGAGTAATGTCCTAATACTCTTTTTGATTGAGGGGTAGGGCTAAGACGAAGGGGTATACACCCCTTAAAACCAAGTGTTTTTGTGAGCTTACTTGAAACCAAGGGGTATGTGAATACTGCTCAACTTGCAACAATGGCGGACAAATAATCCAGAGTCCCATAAAAGTAATATTTTCATCTTAAATAATTGATTAAAAATTGATGACAGTTTTGTTTTGTGCTCTACACAACCCTGTACATATGTATTTGCAACCATGTTCTTAATTGAACATTTTTTTTTTATTGCTACTTTAATACGCTAAAGTTGCATTGCTGATTTGCACAACAGTCCTGCATTTCTCTGATTAGCCTTGAATGGACTCAATGCATACAGTTTTAACTAGACTCCATTAGCAGCGAATTTCATTTGATATCAGTGCATAACACTACTTGCTTTGGAGACATCTATATACGTAACCGTAACCAAGTGGCATCTCATTTCATAGGGCTATGTAACCCTTACCCCTCAGTTTTGAGACATAAGGGCTAGGGGTAAACTAAGGGCTAGGAGTAAGGGGTAGGGGTAATACAGAGGATTGGGATTTGCTCTTAGTCTAGGTTAGTCAAGTCTGGGTTTGTCTAGTCTGGTTCTGGATGTGTTCATTAATCAGGTGAGAAAAGAGAGAGGAACACCAGACAACAATAAAAGACACTATTGTTTGTAGATTCTCCTGTTAACTCTGTTCCTGATGCCCTGCATGTGCCTTTTCTGGCCTGGACATGGAGTGCCTCAAGCTTACCCTAACCCTTCTCTGACCTGATATATTGGTATTCATACCATAACTTATTCCTAACCCTTTACACAGCAAACAGCTGAATCCACAGGGTAAAGGTGACATGCATACAAACCTTCATTCCTCTATGTGAGTCCATACATTACCATGCAATCAATTAAATAGTACAATGACTAATGTAATACAACAATAATTCAAAACTGTTTGGAATTGATTCATGCAAATGCTAAATCCAGTTTCACCCACAGTACCAAGAGGCCAGATGCTGAGACAGTGTTCACATTTGACGCATTTGGTTAGCAATCACAGCACAGAACTTCCTTCCAGGGGTATGGGAGTGGGGGGGGGGGTGGGGGTGGGGGGTTATGGGATATAAGCACTACTGATCTCTGAAACAGGTTAGTCTGTTAACTGCTTTATTTGTCACTAGAGAAATGTGTCTTGGACATATAGGCTGCAACATGAAGATATATACCAATATAGTGCAGTAGCATAGAGTAAACAACATCAGACATAAGTATCCTACATGCAACACAACCTATCATTTCACACCCTGCTTATATCCTGAATTTAGTAATGAGTGATGAAAGAGTAATTTTTATTTATATGCCTTTGCAGGTATATTTTCTTGTATTTAACTGGAGCATCTACCTGATGTGAGTAGTTCGCATTCTGAATCAAGGGGAGGGATTAGCAAAAATGTTCAGTCAGAGGGGTTGCAATAAGCACGTCTCCGTGTTCTGGTGATATATTGGAGTAACAAAATGCCTTTACAATGACTTCTGATTCCCTCACACTTCTGTTTGAAAATATGTCTTCACCATCTTTACGTTCACAACCGTCTGATTACAAGGCGACGGTGTAAAGCTAATAAATATGGTGACACCTTGCGGAGGCTTTGAGCATGAAAAATTAGGAAAGGAAAATTAAAAATCCAGAACTAAATTATGCATCCTCTTTGACATAATCGCTGATGAAATATATTAATATAGCCCATATAAATGGTGTACAGTACTGTTAGTTGGCCATGTGTATAACTGATTACGTGCAGAGGAAGCTTTGATTGATTGAATGTCCGTGAAGATCTGAATAATCCACATTTTGGCGTAAATTCCGATTCCACATAGCTCTACGAATGAAGCATGAAGCAATGAGGGCAACTTAATAATGTAAAAAAACAGTTAACCACAAGTGTTAAAGTAGCTAATGTCCTAAAAATATACTTTAGCTAAATGTATTCCTGATAGATAGATCGCATGTTGCTTATCATTCAATTTTTACGCTGACTGAATCACGACGCCAGTTTCCCTTGGCGGTGTAACTAACTAGCTATCATTCAAAGTTCTAAACAGGTGGCTAGCAAAGATGAATGTCCCTAAAACTGGATACCGGGTCTTCTCTGCAAACTCCACGGCCGCATGCACAGAACTAGCCAAAAGGATTACAGAGTATGTATTATATTCTTCTTAGATAGACTACCGTATCGGTTACTGATAAATAACCAGCTTGTCTAACGTGAGTTGGCTAGCGGGGGAGTTGCCATCTGTGTGGTATCAGGCTAAGCTAACTCTTTTGGCTAGGCTAAGCTATCTATGCTTGAGCTGTATGCATAGGCTAGCTTTATAAGCTAGCTAGGACAGAAGTTCTGGGGAGTTGCAAAATAAACGAGTTATTATTTATTTGTTTATTTTCGGCACCAATTGTAAACAAGCAAAATTACCTAGCCAGCTATCTACATGGGCTAGCAGGGAGCAAAACCTTATTAGCTAGCTCTACCCAGCATAATGGAAAGCACTTCAGCGTGAGAGTTGAACTAGCTATGTAACTAAGTGGCAGTGTTAGCTATATTATGTGCTTGTTCCTTGGAAAGCTGGGAAGTATGAGTGCCAGACACAGGCAGAATATGGTGCACGTTCACCACAGCATGTTTACATTTACATTTAGCAGACGCTCTTATCCAGAGCGACTTACAGTAAGTACAGGGACATTCCCCCAAGGCAAGAAGGGTGAAGTGCATTGCCCAAGGACACAACGTCATTTGGCACGGCTGGGAATCGAACTAGCGACCTTCAGATTACTAGCCCGATTCCCTAACCGCTCAGCCACCTGCCTCCCTATGTTTACCACGCAGCCCTGTGGTGGAGTGTGGTCAGGGACGTGCACAGGAATTTTGAAGGGCAGTTGCTCTGGCCTGAAAAAAGGGCACCCCCCCCCCCCCAAAAAAAAGAAGAAAAAAAATAACCTGCCTACTAGTGATAATAATTAATGTCACGCATTACTTCCGTCATTTATTCTTCTTGTTAAAACTAAATGTTATAAACTAACCATCATCAGACATGTAGCTTAGTTTTCCTACCAAAAATTAGCATGTGAAACGGGCTGGTTGTCTGGTAGACAAGCTAGCCGTCTGATTATTTAGGCTAAACGTGGCAAACTGAGCCTGGATTTATGACGATTTTAATTGATTTCATAAAACTTGATGATTGTTCGTTTGTTATACAATTCTACAACTTAAAACTCACCATTTCTGATAACGTCAAAGCAGTTTTTTATCTACACTGAATAAAACTGTGACCATCTCTTAAGTGCAAGAAAATGCAGGCTCAGTTTCAGGTGGCGGTACTGAAACAGAGTAGGGGGCATACGCCCCTCCCCCTTGTCACTTCCTCGTTGCCCATAGGCTTATCGATTGGAAGTGAATAAGGCTACTTTATGAAATGTTTCGAGTGGCGATTTTGAAAATCTAGGTCTACATGAAATTCTGCAGCTGTTTAAATTCACTATTATTTATTTATTTTCCTCGGAGGGGCACTTTGACTCGAGGAGGGCAAAAGGGCAGTTGCCCGGGCAACCTTAGCCATAGCCTGTGCACGTCCCTGAGTGTGGTGTCTTTACATGGTCACACAGCTTGAGCATGGAAACATTACATTCACAAACGCACTCACACTCTTAGCTGGTTGTAGCTTTTTCTGACCAAATCCTTCCTGATGAAGATAAGTTATGTTGGAGGCTTATTCATTGATTCATGTGTGTTTACATGTGTTCAGACGTCTGGGAGTGGAGATGGGCAAATCTGTGGTGTTCCAGGAGTCCAACAGAGGTGTGTTTAAGCAGTCTGGTCACACACACCTAAAAATGCAACCCTTTTATAATGTCTGATGCAGTCATGTGCCTGCATCTTTAGGTGCAACAGTAAGGGTTATTGCCTTATAACCTTATAACCCCCCTCCCATTACAGAGACAAGAGTGGATGTAAAAGAGTCTGTACGTGGCCAGACCATCTTCATCATTCAGACCATTCCCAGGTGAGGCTACAGACGCCAGACAGACAGCACACAGACAAACATCAGCACAGATAGACATCACTACAGACAGCAGCACAGACAGATATCACTACATACAGACAGACAGCACTACATACAGACAGACAGCACTACAGACAGACAGCACTACAGACAGACAGCAGCATAAACAGACAGCAGCATAAACAGACAGCAGCACAGACAGACAGCAGTACAGACAGACAGCAGCATAAACAGACAGCAGCACAGACAGACAGCAGCACAGACAGACAGCAGCACAGACAGACAGCACTACATACAGACAGACAGCAGCATAAACAGACAGCAGCACAGACAGACAGCAGCACAGACAGACAGCTGCACAGACAGACAGCACTACATACAGACAGACAGCAGCATAAACAGACAGCAGCATAAACAGACAGCAGCACAGACAGACAGCAGCACAGACAGACAAGACAGCAGCACAGACAGACAGCAGCACAGAAATCTTATGAACATTATATGAATACAAATATTGTTTTTATTACCTGACCAGCTGCAGGGACGCTGGTGCTCCATGCAGCTGGTCAAAATGATAAACAATTACAGAGTGGGGAGTTGTTTAATTGTTGTGTATTCCTGAGCAGAGATGTAAACACCGCCATCATGGAGCTGCTGGTCATGGCGTACGCCCTAAAGACCTCCTGTGCTAAGAACATCATTGGAGTCATCCCCTACTTTCCCTACAGCAAACAGTGTAAAATGAGGAAGAGGGGCTCCATTGTTTGCAAACTGCTAGCTTCCATGCTAGCCAAAGCAGGTAAAGATAGCTTGTGGAGCTAGGTGTCCGGGTGTTCAGCTAGGTGTTAGGGTTAACCCTTACAAAAAAGTATACTTCAAGTTTAATGTGTAAGTATACTTTAGTATAAAAAGTATACTATGTGTTGCGCAATTATTACACCACTCAATAAGTCGCGGAGATGTTTGAGTATTAAAAAAATAAGTTTAGTTGAGTGCAGAGCGGAGGTAGAGGAAAGACCATCGGAGAGACGTTGTTGAGTAACGTTGTTCTGAAACACATGGCGGAGAAATCAGTACGACCCAAGTCATCCAAGGTGTACAGCATTTTAAAATGCATTCTAAATACGTTGAAAAGGTGTGTTAATTGACCGAGGTGAAGTTAGTTTCATATTCGACATTCGTCTCACATTTGGAAGACGCAGCTTTGCAGCTTCGTGTTAGGAACCAGGTGAAAACTACCCATACCATTATGAAAAAGGTAGACTTTTATCATATTTGTATAAATATAAAACCTCAAACAGACACCAGAGTATCTTAACAATGTCTGGTATACTTCCACAGCCTTTACTTTTTCAATTAAGTTTCAAATAAAATGATAGAAAATCACTAATCTTTGAAAATAGCTTAATCCTCGCGAATCTTAACTTTTTTCAAAATGTCAAAAAATCTTACATATACACCCGATTATTCCAATAAAGTCTGGCCTACTTCCACAACCTTTCAATTTTCAATAATGTTTTAAACAAAACTCAAATAAATTGCTAGTCTCTGAAAATAGCATTAAATTCACGCTTTTTAAAAATGTGTTTGTGCACATTCTTAAAATTGTTTGCACTGGGAATATGCACTGTCAGTTCTGTTTTTGAATAAAGGGTTGGAAATTAATGCTTTTATTTTTTTTATATTATCTTTATTTGGAGACACATTTGTATATGCAGTTTACAGTCATCTTGATGCAAAATTAACGCTGCTCCATCCCCTTTTTTTTTTTTTATACATAGAGACAATAAAGGGAACAAAAAGAACAGGGGGTGGTTTCAGTTTCAAAGATGTGGAATGAAATAAGAAGTTCTGCAGGGGTTGTATTTGAAAGCTAATTCAGGCCAATTCAGTTTACTTAGTAAAAAATAGTATATAAATAAGTACACTACTAGTATACTTTAAGTACCATGATAATAGTATACTACTGTATGCAGGAAGTCCATGTCAAACACTTTGGGGCGGATTAGTAGGATTTGCTTCTCAGGAAAAACAGACACATTGCCTATGTGATGTTACCAAGTTTGACCTAATATTCACACAACAATATTGTCAATAATTTGTCTAAATCTCCTTCTGTCTCCTTCCGTCTCCTTCCGTCTCCTGTTCTCTTCTCTGTTGTTTGAGCAGGTCTCACCCACATCATCACCATGGACCTACACCAGAAGGAGATTCAGGGGTTCTTTAGCTTTCCTGTCGACAACCTGCGAGCCTCACCCTTTCTGCTTCAATATATACAAGAGGAGGTATTCACACACACACCAAACACACATATACACACACCACACATGGCATACACACACCACACTTGGCACACCACACACAGACCACATACGACACACATTATTGAATACATTTATATTTACATTTATTCATTTAGCAGACGCTTTTACCCAAAGCGACTTCCAAGAGAGAGCTTTACAAAAAGGTCAATGATCATAAACAATGAGATAGCCCCAACATTGCGGGTAGCCAAAACATGAAGCATACATTGTGAAAAAGCAAGTTCCAATGGGTAGAACCAGAAGAGCATGTAGTTAAACAAATTACAATTAAACAACATGATTCTTGAAAGTGCGAGAGTGTACCGGTAGGAAAACAAGCAACAATAATATAATTCACAGTGAGTACAAGTAGTTAACTCGGTTACAACGAACCAACAAGAGGATCATGTCCCTTAATAATTAGGGGCCAAGCAGCTTCGCTGCTGTGGCATCTATTGTTTTTGTTAGTTTTTTAAATTATTATTGGGGGCAAAGTTGCGAGGGCGCCTATTGTTTTTGTTAGTTTATTATTATTATTAGGGGATTTTTGTGGCACCTTATCCACCCTTTTCCTGGTTAGCGAATTTACCCATGATTCATAGCGGGTTTCAACCGGAAGCCGGTTGGCCTTTTCCGGTTCGAAGTTTGTGTACGTTTGATAGCTTGTAGATTGCTATCTTGTTTGCTGTAAAAGCCAGTGTTTCTCCATGGATGAAGCACAAATGGACAAAAAACGGAGGTGGATACATACCATGGATGTTTTAACAAGTCGTGACAACAGTACCGAACAATCCCTCATCCATCCCATCTGATGGAGTGGCTAGATGACATGAAGCAATGGCCCAATGTTAGCTACATCAACGTTTATTTTCAGAAGGTTTTGAAGGCGAAGAGTTGTGTAATTACACAAGCACAGAAGCATATACTTAGTTGCATAGTAACAAAATAGGTACAGTATTGTTGACACAGCAGCTTTATATTTTTGAAGGCAGCAGTAGAACCCAGTCAGAGTGTAAATAAAGCTAAACATACAGCATGGGTAACGCTGAGGGAAAGTGGAGTCATTGACATTTACTCATTTAGCAAACGCTTTTATCCAAAGCGACTTCCAAGAGAGAGCTTTAGATAATAACTGATAACAACTGGTCACTGATAATAACAACAAGATAGCCCCAAAAACATTGCGGGTAGCCAAAACATGAAGCACATATTGCGAACAACCAAAATAAGTGCCAAAGGGAAGAACCATAAGAGCATGTAGTTAAGCAAGTTACAATACAGTCGGCAGCTCTTGCATTGCCGGGTTAGGGAAGTCATGTAGCCATGCAGCAGCTATTCTGTGGAAGAAAAAAATATAATAGCCTACTACATATGCACAGTACTTGACAAAATGTACTTTTACGCTTGTAATTTAATATGTTCATTCTTACTGTCTTTATTTATCCACCTACTATTAACATTACCATTAATAAATAGCAATATTGATAATGATGCCATTATTGCATTATTGCGTAGCCCAGATAAAGCTCTGGATCAGGGTATAGTTCGGTTGGCTTTAAAAAAAAAAAATTTATGGAAAGAGCAAACATACACTTTCTTTGGAGGGTGTTTTAGTTTCAAAGCTGCACGCTGTTTTCCGTTCCTCATTCCTTGGCATGGAGTGCAAAGCATAGGACAATGGACACGGACAATTTATTCGAAGTTGTTGATGTTCGAAGCAAGACGTTTCCGACTAAATCTTCAATTTTTTTTAATTGTTATGGCAACCAACAACAGCACAAGTTGAACCTGAGCTCATGTTAACAACATTTAATTAAACACAGCTTATTCTAATCAAAGTAATGTTTCCTTCTCTGTCGATATCATGGTACGCTATTAGAGGTTAGCCGCTGAACAGGAAACACAAAACCGGAAACGGAAGTAGGTCAGCACCCATTGGTTGCTGGAGAAACTGGCGGAGTGGAATTCTTAGTTTTTTTTATTATTATATTTAGGACTAGGAGTCTATGGCAGCCCATAGAACCGATTGGTGCAAAGTTTTGAAACTTCTGATTGGGAACGGTCTACTGATTATTGTTTAAGTTTCATGTCGACCACTGAAGCACTATAACGCCACCAAGGGGTCAAAGTTGGAGGTGTGTTTACGCCCATAACTTTTGAACCGTAAGACAAATTTTAAGTGAGTTATCACAAGATTCTTTAGATGCAGACGCTTCGACTGAACCCTATGGCGTCGTTGTCGTATTGAAGGTTTTTCCGTCATGTATTTTCTGAAAACCCAACTTTTCCGAACTCGTCCTTGGCCGTGGCTCCGATTTTCATGAAAATTGTAACAGATCATCTTCAGTCCATGCCTACAAAAAACTTAAGAATTTTTGCGATAAGTCAAACCGTTCACAAATAACGCGCCAACGGTTTTGACAAAGAGCACGCCAAAGCAGACGTGAGGCCTTGTCTCTGCGACAGTTTACCGTATGGAGACAAAACTTTGGAAATGTCATCACGAGCATGTCAGCTAATCATTTTCCTACAACAATCACCTTAATATGTCAAAATATGACTGACTTACAGCTGTTTATACTTGGGACAAATCTGACAACGCCTGCCACGGAAGAAACAGCTAACTTTTTTATATAAAGTAACCGAACACAGCATTTCCCAGCAGTGAGAATAGCTGACTGGGATCAAATGGGCTCCTTTTGAAACGCAAGGTCGTAGGATTGAATCCAGCTACTGTTATCAAGCATATCATAATACCAGATTATCTGTTTAGCGAAGTCAGGTACGCCACAGTATAAACATAATGGTAACGGTAATGTTTCATTCTCAGGGGATTTCTACTCAGATTTAGGGTTAGGTGCTTTGTAGATATAATGCTGCTACATCTAGCCGGCACATTGGATTTCTTGCATCATAAACGGTTTGACCAAAAATCACAAGATCTGACTCATCCGATTCTTTGCGCCACGCCGAGTCGTAAAATATTTTCCCACATCGGCCATTTTGGACGTCTGCCATTTCAATTTTTTTTTTACCGAACGCGTTGGCTCATAGTTACAAAACTCTGTATACGTCTTTTGCGCAACACCATGAAGGTAATCAACAGTTTTGGGCCGAAAAGTATAATCCGATTTTTAAAAAGCGAATATTTGATTACAAGTTTTGCTTTGCTTCTTTAGCTACTGATTTCCATATCGAATGCTGCTTGGCCCCTTCATTGTTACTTGCAGCTATATTTGTCATTGTGTTCCTGGAGAAAATAAACTAACATCTGATCCAAAAAATCTTTCTGTGCTGGTGTACTCACGGAACAAGTCAGTCTTGAGCCTTTTCTTGAAGGTGGAGAGAGACAGTCAGTATCTCTGATGGAGGTGGGGAGTTGATTCCACCATTGGGGGGCCAGACAAGAGAAGAGCTTGGGTTGGGAGCGGGCGCTCTTGAGAAGTGGTGCCACCAGACAGTTGTCAGAAGAAGATCGTCGGTGGTGGGTGGGGGGTGTAAGGCTGGAGGAGAGACTTTATGCAGTCAGGTGCAGTCCCGTTCACTGCTCGGAAGGTCAGTAGCAGGGCCTTGAATCTGATTCGGGCTGTGATGTAGCCAGTGGAGGGAGATGAGGAGCGGGGTAACATGGAAGCGACTGGGTAGGTTGAAGACCAGGTGTGCTATTGCTTTGTGAATCCTCTAGAGAGGGCGGATTGCCCATGCTGGGAGACCGTCAAGCAGCGAGTTACAGTAGTCCAACTTGGAGAGGACATGTTTTTGGACTAGCAGCTGGGTGGAATGCTCAGACAGGTATCTCCTGATCTTCCGGATGTTGTAGAGGGTGAATTTACACAACCGGGAGACTGCAGCAATGTGGGCCGTGAGGGTGAGCTTGTCATCTATGGTAACCCTGAGGTTCCTGGCAGAGGATGAAGGGGTCAACGTCGTGGATCCCAGGGTGATTGAGAGAAGTTCCGTTTTGGCAAAGTTCAGCTGGAGGTGGTGCTTGGTCATCCAGGCAGAGATGTCTGTGAGGCAGGCCTCAATTCTAGCTGAGATCCCTGGCTCAGTCAGGGGGAACGACTGAGCCAGCTGTGTGTCGTCAGTGTAGCAGTGGTAGGAGAAGCCATGGGAGGTGATGATCGGTAGGCCTGTCGCGATTGTCAATATATTGACTTATCGAACGGTATATGGAAATGTTTACATAAGAACCAATGTCACCAATATTTTAGTTGATCCCGCTGCCTCAGTCATCTTGTCTGGTTTCTGTGTCGAAAGCGTAAGCGGGACTAGTGTCTCCACACACACAGAGCGGACACCACCAGGTGAAGAGAAGGCGTGAACTCACTGTGTTATAAGTGTTCTGTTTCGTGACATCTACAGCTAGTTAGGAAGAACAAGTTAAAATGGACTTGGTTTCAAAGCCGTCATCCTCAGCTCCGGTGTGGGAACATTTTGTCTTTAAGCCGAATGAGATGACGGCCAATTAACGTGAACGAGCCGGTACGTCAATTTACAAATATTCTGCAAACTTTTGACAAACACAGGGCTGCCAACTCTCACGCATTGGCCGTGAGACACGCATTTCAACTATTTACATTTACATTTAGCAGACGCTCTTATCCAGAGCGACTTACAGTAAGTACAGGGACATTCCCCCGAGGCAAGTAGGGTAACCCTAACCCTAACCCAAAGACACAACGTCATTTGGCATGGCGGAAATCGATCCGGCAACCTTCTGATTACTAGCCCGACTCCCTCACCGCTCAGCCATCTGACTCCCTATTTCACACGATCTCACGCCACACCTTGTATATCTCAAG
The DNA here is from genome assembly GCF_054491055.1 of Hypomesus nipponensis. NCBI lineage: Eukaryota > Metazoa > Chordata > Actinopteri > Osmeriformes > Osmeridae > Hypomesus > Hypomesus nipponensis. Next base: position 23,789,272 of record NC_140377.1, read on the forward strand.
CTGAAAAGGCAACACCAACCAAGTAGCCCTGTTAACGTTGTAAACAATAAGGGATGATGGAGTGAAGCGACATAGACGCGCGAACAGCCATGAAAACTCGTCTTGGGGGGGGCGGTCATTATGTAATCATAAAATGGTCTGAAAATTACAATTGACGTGTGTGCAATAATATCGTTTATCGCAATTAATTTTGGTGCAATATATCGCACAAGAAAAAGTAGTTATCGTGACAGCCCTAATGATCGGTCCAAGTGAGATGGTGTACAGGGAGAAGAGGAGGGGTTCAAGGACGGAGCCCTGTAGGACGCCAGTGGAGAGCTGGCGGGGTCCTGACACTTTACCTCCCCAGACGACCTGGTAGGATCTTCCCGACAAGGAGGATGAGATCCACTGAAGTGCAGTGCCAGAGATGCCCATCTCAGAAAGTCTAGCGAGCAGGATCTGGTGGTTGACTGTGTCATGCTGCAGATAAGTCCAGAGGAATGATGACGGATGACCTTGAAGCGGCTCTGGCAGACTGGAGGGCAGTGGTGACTGACAGGAGGGCAGTTTCTGTGGAGTTGCTAGTCTTGAAACCTGATTGGTTGGGGTCTAGTAGGTTGTTCTGAGAGAGAAAGTTGGAAAGTTGATTAGATACAGCTCATTCAATTGTTTTTGAAATGAAGGGTAGCAGTAGAATAACAATATGAACTCTTTGCTTTCTTTCTTCTTGTCAGGTTCCTGATTACAGAAATGCCATCATTGTTGCCAAGTCTCCTTCAGCAGCTAAGAGGTACCACAGCATTCACACACTCTCGGTACCTGAGAGTGACAGATTATACCTCTACCAGACTAGTGTTGTCACAATACCAGTGTTCGACCAGGTGGTTGAAAACCTGAACCCCTGTTCCCCCTGTGCTCTCAGTGTAAGAGACTGTTGTAAAGATTAAACTTGCTATCCATAATGATAAAAGTAAAATAATGAATTAAACTACTTTTCTAGGTGCGCTTCTCAGGAGTAAATCTTGGTGCGTAACTGAGATGAGTAGCCAAAATAACACCGACTAGTCTGCTTATCATATTGTGCAATAAGATATAGTTTATTTGTGCCTGCAACAAAACGTACGGTTGTTAAAAATGACACACACACAATAATAAAATCAATAACAAACTAAAACACAAACGACCGTTTGAACAAGAGAATGCTCCTGAAAAGCTAGGCGTTAGTACTGTAAATTACAGTAGGTTACGCTAGACGCATTAGAATTAGCTGTGTTTCAGACTCTGAAAACAATGACACGAGAATTACATCTGACTGAGCAATAAAACCTCTGGGGTAAAAAACAGTCTATACCTTAAAACCTGTATTTGTATTTAAGCCAAATTCACTAACAAGTAACAAGAATGTACCTAATGCTGATGGAAAGTACTATAAGCTAACACAGGCAATGTTATAAATCACATAAAGCTCAACCTGGCAACAGTAGAAAACATTGTTTCACGCACTCGCGCTCAAGTGGGAACAGGGGAACTGAATTCTCTGAACACCGTCCGCATGTTGCAGAGCAGGCCGTGACATCACATGCAACTGCCTGTTCTTGCGCATGAAAGTACCAGTTTTTCTTAATGCCAGTATTATACCATTTCTAAAAAGCCAGTACCCTGGTATGGTACCAGTATATTGGCAACTCTACTACAGACCTCTAGGAGGGTGACAGGTAGACCAGACTACAGACCTCTAGGAGGGTGACAGGTAGACCAGCTGTGTATTTGCTGCTGTGTATCAGCAACTCAGATGAGAGGGTTTGGGTAAGTCATCTAGAACATAATCTATATTGTCTCTCTTCCCCTCTCGTCCTCTCTTCTCTCTTCCCCTCTCTTCTCTCTTCCCCTCTCGTCCTCTCTTCCCTTCTTGTCCTCTCTTCTCTCTTCCCCTCTCTTCTCTCTTCCCCTCTCGTCCTCTCTTCCCTTCTTGTCCTCTCTTCTCCTCTCGTCCTCTCGTCCTCTCTTCTCTCTTCCCCTCTCGTCCTCTTTTCTCTCTTCCCCTCTCGTCCTCTCTCCCCCACTCTTCCCCTTCCTTCCTCTCGTCCTCTCTTCTCTCTTCCCCTCTCTTCTCTCTTCCCTTCTCGTCCTCTCTTCCCCTCTCGTCCTCTCTTCTCTCTTCCCCTCTCGTCCTCTCTTGTCTCTTCCCTTCTCGTCCTCTCTTCCCCTCTCGTCCCCTCTCCCCCACTCTCCCCCTTCCGTCCTCTCTTCTCTCGTCCTCTCTTCTCCTCCCCTCTCGTCCTCTCTTCTCCTCCCCTCTCGTCCTCTCTTCCCTTCTCGTCCTCTCTTCCCCTCTCGTCCCCTCTCCCCCACTCTCCCCCTTCCGTCCTCTCTTCCCTTCTCGTCCTCTCTTCCCCTCGTCCTCTCTTCTCTCTTCCCTTCTCCCCCTCTCTCCCCCTCCCGTCCTCTCTTCTCTCTTCCCCTCTCGTCCTCTCATCTCTCTTCCCCTCTCGTTCTCTCTTCCCCTCTCGTCCTCTCTTCTCTCTTCCCCTCCCGTCCTCTCTTCCTCTCGTCCTCTCCTCTCTTCCCCTCTCTTCCCCTCTCGTCCTCTCTCCCCCACTCTCCCCCTTCCGTCCTCTCTTCTCTCTTCCCCTCTCGTCCTCTTTTCTCTCGTCCTCTCTTCTCTCTTCCCCTCTCGTCCTCTCTTCCCCTCTCGTCCTCTCTTCTCCTCTCGTCCACTCGTCCTCTCTTCTCTCTTCCCCTCACGTCCTCTCGTCCTCTCTTCCCCTCTTGTCCTCTCTTCTCATCTCGTCCTCTCTTCTCTCTTTCCCTCTCGTCCTCTCTCCTCCCGTCCTCTTCCCTCCCGTCCTCTCCCCCAGGGCTCAGTCGTATGCGGAGCGTCTGCGTCTGGGTTTGGCTGTGATGCATGGAGAGGCTCAGTGTTCTGAGTCTGACATGGCCGATGGCCGACACTCCCCTCCCTGTGTACGTAACACCTCTGGTCACCCCGGTCTCGACCTGCCCTGTAAGTGTTTTAGCGGAGTGTGTGTGTGTATATGCCTGTGTATATTTCTGTGTAACATGAAAGCCACCAAAGAGACAGGCTGAGATGCATACCATTCAAGAAACTGGAGACCAAGAACTCTGAATTAGTACTTAAGTGCATTTTAAGATTACTTTTAAACAGAATAACCAAAACTTCCAGTCTGATTCCACTTTATAACTGCTATATGGTTTTAACCGCTGTTTAACCAGACTGCTCCCCTAATATGAACACACTGGGCCCCTGTTTAACCAGACTGCTCCCCTAATATGAACACACAGGGCCCCTGTTTAACCAGACTGATTCCCTGTTATAACCTGCTCTTTATCCTGACTGGTCCTCTGTTATAACCAGACAGATTCTCTGTTATAACTGCTCTTTATCCAGACTGGTCCTCTGTTATAACCAGACAGATTCTCTGTTATAACTGCTCTTTAACCAGACTGGTACCTTCTGAGAGTGTTTAGGGTTAGTGTGAGCAAGGGTTGGGTTAGTGTGAGATACAGCAGCAGTCCTAGTCTGGTCAAACTCTCTTTAGACTGCATCTTAAACTAAACTGAATTTAAATGAACTTATTTTATGTTAGTGAAGTGACACAGAGATTCCTGACTCAACGCATTCTAAGCTTGTCCAGCACCTCCTTTACTGGATTTCTGTTCTAATCATCTGTCTACAGGAACCATCACAGTATAGACACATGCTTCTGTAGTGTTCTAGACTCATCTTGGCCATTGATATGTCATGCAGCCCTATGGACCTATCCTGCAAGGCCCTGATTGTTGCATGTCACGATAGCATTGTAAAGCATGCAGTTCAATACCTATTTTAGGATAGTTAAGAAAGTGACAGATTAACCTGAACAGGATACTTACGACAGTGACTGATTTGAGAATCATTGGTAGAGGGTGTGTTAGTAAACTAACCAACACCTAACTACCCCAACTATGTGAGTATGAGTTGGTGTACTAGGTGGGTATGTGTTAGTATACAAGGTGTGTATGGGTTAGTGTAGTAGGCTGGTTTGTTTACTCTTAGTTTTTGACCAGCCATATTCTGTGACTTAAGTCAACTTGAAATGTTTGAAACCAGGAAAATCAGAAAGGGGAGGATTAGGATAAGATACTCAATTGATATTATTGCTGCGTTGGAGCGGCTGCCTCGATGCAGCGCGATGAGTTGTGTAACGGATTCGGCGTGATGGGGTGAACATTTCCAAAACCGCCACCAAGGAGCGTCTCAGATCAGATTATGTATCAGCCCTACAAAATGCAACATTCAGGGAGAGATTTGAACCAGCAGTTCTACCACTGATTGTGATTGAAACACTCAGGCTTGACATTGTAGGATAGAAAGGATGGTTATAAAGTAACAACTTGAAAACCATGGTATTATTTACATCAGTTTATTCATATTAATTGTTGTTGTGACATTATCTCCTTGGGGGTTTCCAGAAAGCGGGTTGAACAAACTGTAAGTCTACCCCTGAACTCTGAATTGATTTACCATAAAATGGGAAACCCTGACTTTTAGGTTTCATAACAGCCATTTTGAATTGCTTAAATCATCTCTGAGTATGTCCACTCTGAGTTAAGCGCGGGCATGAGGACTATAAAAAGACAACATCAATGGAACTCAGATACTAGGATTCACCATGGCACCCGGCGCCAAAAAACGTCCTCTTACTTCACCTCACTTCAGTTAGAAGTGTTAATACGCGTTTATGTTGAATCTGAGAACATATTGCGGAAAAAAGCAACATTTCACTGTAGCAGCGGAGGAGAGACAGTTGGCGTGGGAGACAATTGCTGGCTGAGCCATGCATGCATTTGAATGCAATAGCCAGTCCATACAACATTTAACCACACTGTCCGTTAATATTACAGTAAAAAAAGTGGTGGAATGTAATTGAATAAAATTGCATTTTCACATAAGTGCATCCCACAGGGCAGAATCTTAAAATAAAATATAAAAACATACTATGAACATGTAAGGCATATTTTGCTTAGGCCTATATCTAGTGATTGTAGCCTACGTCACCTTGGTTAAAATTATATTTGACATGATACAAAATATATATCAGTAAGTGCCTATTTCAACTTGTAGTAGCAATAACCCTGAACAGAATGCTTTTCATCACAGGATGATGATGATTATGATGATGAAGGGACATTGACTGCTGCATGTGGAACTGTGGAATTTAATGTAATATAATGTATTCCCAGTTACCACTAACAAAGTTGTACAAACTTGTATTTGTAGGCAATAAACACCAAATTACATTTCAATGATCTATCTTTATTTCAGTGCCAAAAAAGCATTTGGTTGGCCCTGAGTGCACGTCCACCATGTGTAATATTAGTGATGTAATGGCTTAGAATGTTGCAAACATAAATTACATAATTATTATAATTCCCTTAGGTATTCATCTGGGAATTAAGCACATTTAATCGCTGTTTTATAATCCTCTCCTGACTTAAGGCTAAGATAATTAAATTTAGTTTGAGATTGGTCGGCTGAACCAGGAAAGGACACCCCATGCCTGCCAACTGTATCAGGCTCTAAAAGTGGGAGGGGATAGGTAGAAATGCAGAGTTTGTCCAGGAAAACCGGCTAGCGAGCAGGTTAGGTTCACAGTGTCAGTTACCATGGAGCACAGAGTCAGTTACCATGGACACTCACCCACAGTTTGTGTAAACTGTCTTTCTGGATAGGTTATATCTCTTCCCTGGCCCAGCCCTCCAGGCAAACATTATGTTGCTGCGATGAAAGTCCAGTCTTTTTATTGGATATGTTGAGAGAATGCCAGTCATTTTGAGTTTGCATGGCATGTGCTGTCATGAGATAAGCCTTCCAGTAGACCTGTCGTCTTGTACGGGTAGGAGGGTAGAATGGTGGAAAATGTCTAAATCTAATAAAACATGTAGACAGATGTGTTTAGTGACTTGAAATAGTAAGCATGTTTTACAGTGTAGAAGAGGTATGGGGATTGCTTACATTTGTAGTTGTTATACTGGCCAGGATTAAACAGTGGAAAGGAGATCAAAACAACTCAACTCAAATGAACCCATGTTACCCTCCTGAGGTGTTTTGCTGTGCTGTCAGTCCCAGCAGTAATCCTCCCCTCCCTCTGCAGTGATGATGGCCAAGGAAAAGCCCCCCATTACAGTGGTGGGAGACGTGGGAGGCAGAATCGCCATCATCGTGGTGAGTAACTCTGGAAGGTACACCTGCTGTTCACCTGTCTTCAGGCCAGGTAAGAGTAAGGTAAGAGTCTGGGTCAGGTCAGGGAGTCAGAAGAGCAGTATTGCTGTGTAGATGAGCAGTGTAGATAAGCAGTACATCAGTGTAAATGAGCAGTATTGCTGTGTAGATGAGCAGTATACCAGTGTAGATGAGCAGTATAGCAGTGTAAATTAGCAGTATTGCTGTGTAGATGAGCAGTGTAGATAAGCAGTACAGCAGTGTAGATGAGCAGAGTACAGCAGTGTAGATGAGCAGTACAGCAGTGTAGATGAACAGTATAGCAGTGTAGATGAGCAGTATAGCTGTGTAGATGAGCAGTATAGCTGTGTAGATGAGCAGTATAGCAGTGTAAATTAGCAGTATAGCAGTGTAGAGGGGTAAATATTGTCCAAACAACCAAAACTAATTCCCCTATGGTTTAAAGGAAGATGGGAAACTGAACAGTGTATTAGCATGAACTAAATAATGCCAATACCAATAGAATTCCAGGTATTTGACTCTATGGGTTAAATCAGAGCAAGAATGGTCAAAGTACGGTTAAGTGAAATACGTATTTAATAACTTTGCAAATGAATGAAATCAATTACAAGGCAAACATGTTACAATATGAAAGTTTTCAATCTTACCTACTCTACCATGATCATTGTAAATCAGAGAGAAAGCAAGAGGTGAGGAAGGAGTAGGACAGTAGGACAAGGCAGAACTGAGGAGAAGGTCTCAGGAGATGAAGAATCCAAAGAACAATGCATTACAATTCCCTTTATACACAAGAACAACCAATCAGACCACATCTTGAATGGGGTGTGAGAGCCATCAAGTTGAGACCGTCCAGAAACTCCAGACTTTAGCATATGAGAGGTGGGGGCGGGTTTGACACCCAGCCTTACAATAGCAGTGTAGAAGAGCAGAATAGCTGTGTAGATGAGCATTGTCATTGAGCAGTGTAGATGAGCAGTATAACAGTTAGTTCCCTACATCAGTATATACAGTAGCAGTATGGCTCCGTACATCAGCCCAATTGAGGTGATTCATATGCTGATGCTGTGTTCCTCAGGATGACATCATCGATGATGTGGAGGACTTTGTGGCAGCAGCAGAGATCTTGAAGGAGAGAGGAGCCTACAAGATTTACATCATGGCCACACATGGCCTGCTGTCTGCCGATGCACCCAGGCTCATAGAGGAGTCTGCGATAGACGAGGTACCTGGAGGGGCCTTTGAGTCACAGTGTGTGTATGAGTTCACTGCAATGTGTGTGATTTTGGTAGAATATTTTCAGTATAATATGTGTGTGTTTAGTAGAATGTGCGGGTCCCTTACTCCTTTCTGCTATCCTCTTCTCAACTCCCTTATTCTCTATTGGCCTGATGCTCTATTATACTCTTCTATGCTGTCCTCTATTCCCTGTTCTACTGCACTGCGCTCTGGTTTACTCTACTTTTCTCTACTGTCTTCTACTGTCCTATCCTCTCCTTTCCTCTCTACTGTGTTCTCTGCTTTACTGTCTTCTACTGCACTGTACTCTTACCCTAACCCTCCTCCTTTCCTCCCAGGTGGTGGTGACTAACACTGTGCCCCATGAGGTGCAGAAGCTTCAGTGTCCTAAGATCAAGACAGTAGATGTGAGCATGATCCTGGCAGAGGCCATCAGGCGCATCCACAACGGAGAGTCCATGGCCTACTTGTTCAGGAACATCACCGTAGATGACTAGACCTCACTTACCCTAACCCTCATGGACCTGTTTGGGTTCAAGCTGAATGCACTGGAGGAAGAACCTCACAGCTTCTGTGCTTTAGAAGAATATCAAGGTGAAAAGAATGAAGACAAAGAGGTTTAGATTTAAGTTAGGACTACTGAGCTTCTCTCCCTGCTCCCTCCCTCCTTCTACCTATCCCTGCTCTCTCCATCCATTCCAACAGAAATGGAACTTTGAGTTGATGGGATGAAACAAAAACGTGTTAGCACTCCTGTTTGAACACTTCTGTATTTGAATGCAATCAGGTCAATGCTGTTCTTTAACCCTCATCGTCATCTTCATAGTTGTGATGCCTTGTTGTCATACATCCTCTACTCTTATCTTCTTCCCGCGCCCAACCCTTCTCTCCTCCTAACCCTCCCCCCATACTCCTCCTCCCTAACCCTCCTTCCATACTCCTCCCCCCTTTGTCCTCCTCCCTAACCCTCCTCCTCAACTCTTAACTCTATCCCTCCTTTCCTCCCTTCCTAAATCCTGTATAAATCGGAGAGGCCAGAGGGTTAAGAATGAATTCATATTCAGCCATGTTTAATAATAATGTTTTCCTATTGTAAATCATTTCAATGTAATCCACCAATGTCCTGTTGGGAAACGAGCCCTTGTTTCTGCCCATCAATGAATTTATCATAACCTTAGTATCCCAGCAACTTCATCATCCATGTAACTGTTATTGCAGTCAGTCAACTGTCACTTGTGAAAGTCTTTATGTATAAATACCTAATGCAATAAGTTGTCTGTGTATTTCCGAATGGATTTAATGTGTTCCATTAAATGGATTTTGCATCAAAATTGTTATAGTTGACTATTGTATCTCCTACTAGTGTTTTATTCTCTCTACAGTATTCCCACCAGCATTACAATGCACATCCCAAACATGGGGAAACAAGTAAGGTTGGTGATCAGGGGCCACACATATCAAACTCTGTGTAAATTAATCTGTAATGCATAGTATGCATACGGAGAAAAACTGGAAACCTCTAAGAAACGTTTTCTCGGATTGCGTACACGACTGATATCATACTTTTGTCTTGTTACATTTACATTACATTTATTCATTTAGCAGACGCTTTTATCCAAAGCGACGTCCAAGAGAGAGCTTTACAAAAGAGCATAGGTCACTGATCATAACAACGAGATAGTCCCAAACATTGCAAGTAGCCCAAACATGAAGCATACATTGTGAAAAAGCTAAACAAGTGCCAAAAGAGAACACGCATAAGAGCATGCAGTTATACGAGTTACTAACCCTAACAACATGAACCACAAAAGTGCAGGACTGTACCTGTAGAAGAACAATCAACAGTAAAATATTTCACAGCGAGTACAAGACTTAACTTCGTTATATCTAACCTAAAAGAGCAACGAGTCACTCAATAAGAGTCATTGTGATCCTGGAGGAAATTAACAAGTCCAGCCAAGCATTGTTGAGAGCTTCTCCACACGCGTCAGCTCCCATATTTGACCTCATATTGTTGTTGAAACACCCATATTTTGTCAGGTTTCTCAAAAAGCCTTTCAATTTAACCATTGTGAACAGTGAAATTCTTACTAAGAAATGGTGTCATGCCGTTATCTCAAAAGTGGATGGCTGAGGAGTACAGATCAAGAGTGGATGGTTGGGGAGTACGGTAATCAGGGGTGGATGGTGGTCATGGGGGGGGGTCATGTAGATTTTTTGATTGAAAAATGAATTAAATAAATTACAAGGGAAACGTTTCACAAAATGAAGGCTTTAAACTTACCTACTCTACCTTGATTATTGTAAATAGAGAGAAAGCAAGGGGTGAGGAAGGAGGACCAACCAGAGCTGTGGATCAACATATGACTAGCAATGCCACAGTAAGTTACGCAATGAGATGTGAGAGCCATCAAGTAGAGACTCCGTCCAGCAACTTCAGATTTTAGCATATGAGCGGTGGGGGCAGGCCAGGGTGACACCCAGCCTTACAGTTTCAAAACTTGGTCTCAAAACCGGGTTTATTTTGTGCTGCTCGTGGGATACTTGCATTCATTTCTATGAATTCTTGAGAGTGCCAGTAAGGTGGTTTTTTTGGGTGAAAGTGGCCTGGTTTGGCCGAAAGTGGCCTGAGGTCTCATTTATAAAACTACACAGGATTCTTACTAAAAGTGTACGAACACCCTAAAGCCTAAAATGGTGTACGCTAACCCTAAGCCTAAAGAAAAATCTGATATATAAAACCATGCATACGCCTACCTGTAAGCAATGTTCCCTTTATAAGTCACAGATTACCCAAAAGTGTGCATACGTGAATCAGCATTTTACCCCCACCCTAAACACTCTCATTTTTAACCAACCCTATGGTCAATGCAGAGCACCTCATGAATGCTATTCCAGTATATTAATGACCCTGGCATGCGATTTTTTTTTATGGTGTATCATGGCAACCGGTGGGAAAAAAAACTAAAAAGCGCAAATTCTCGGACGCTGTTGGCCCATTGGTGGAGGCCCGAAAACCACATTATTTGGTGGCCGGTGGATCACCAATAAAAAAAACTGTGGGAGTGGCGTCAACTGAGACAGTGATACCCCAAGTTGAGATACAATTTGAAAGCAAAAGCGTTTCGTTATGAACAATAGTCTATTAAAGTCTGGACTGATAACAAGGACAAAGTGTATCAATTACACGGGACCTAAAAGACTATATTTCCAGTTTTTGACATATGATGATATTTGCACAGTATTAAATACATATATTTACACTGTACTGTGTTCTGCAGTTTTGTAAAGGTAGAATATGTGATGCTATCCTGTATGCCATGCAGTCCGGGCATCTCCCCCTCCTGCACTCCCGTAGTGGACAATCGGTGAGACAGCGCTGAATTTTGATTACAAATTTGAGTTGGATTGTACAAGTTGTTTGTGGAACAATTATATGGGGCAGATCTACCGGGGTGGCATCTGCCCAAGACACCGCGCACTAAGGACCTCAGCAGCTTCAGGCCGTGACTCTCACGTCACATATGATGAAGACACTGGAGAAACTGATCCTGGGCCACCTCCGCTCTGGAGTGAGCTCAGAAATGGATCCACTGCAGTTCGCCTACCATCCCGGAATCGGGGTGGAAGACGCTGTGAACTTCCTGCTACATCGTGCTTTAACTCACTTGGAGAAGCCTGGAAGCGCTGTAAGGATCATTATCTTTGAGGAGGAGTCAGGAGGGAGTCAGGTGGCTTAGCGGGTAGGGAATCAGGCTAGTAATCTCAGGGTCGCCAGTTCAATTCCTTGGGCAAGGCACTTCACCCTACTTGCCTCAGGGGAATGTCCCTGTACTTACTGTAAGCGTCTGTAGAGTGTCTGCTAAATAACTATATGTAAATGTAAATGTTTGACTTCTCCAGCGCATTCAACCGGTGCTTCTGAGGGACAAGCTGGTGCGGGCCGGTGTGGATGTTCCCCTGGCAGAATGGACCCTGAACTTCCTCACAAATAGGACCCAGTTTTTGAGAACCGGGGACGGTGTGTCTGACCTCCTGACCTGCAGCATGGGTTCCCCTCAGGGGATGGTGCTAGCTCCCTTCCTCTTCACCCTCTACACTGCTGACTTCAGATACAACTCGGATGCCTGCGTCCTGCTCAAGTTCTCTGATGACTCCGCCATAGTCAGCCTGGGGCCCGTTCTCCGTACGTCGCTTATTACATCTGAGATCAAATGACACATCCAAGATGACATCATCTTGCTAATCATGATCTGGCTAATTCGGTTCTTCGAACACCCATGTTGTTTAGAATTAGGCCACGTTTGCACATAGCCGGGTATTTACAGAAACAAATATTTCTGCCCTTCCGTTTTTAAAAATAACGTCGTACACACAAGTACGTTTTCAAAAAAAGTTCTGTTTACATGATCCCGCATATACGCCCCCGAGCGCCTCATAACTATGCCAAACTTGTAGGCGGCGGCAGTGTAATGTGAAGGATAAAGCCATGCAAACCAATCAGAATTTTCAAAATCAACAACTACGAATAACACGATTGACTTCCTTTACCTTTCAGGCGCGAGGTTCATTTGTTTGAATGATTCACAAATGCGATGCACAAATGTATTTCCTGATTCAGAAATGTAGCGCAATTCACAAATAAATGACCCCATGACGCTGATTGTGTTCGACTTTATGCAGCACCGGCGGTGCCGACAGCCGGTTGTGTTGAAGCTGAGAAAGCCATTGGCTGCTTCAAGTCAGCTGGGGCTGCAGGACTATAAATAGGACGCTAACAGGACGTGATGATTTTTTAGTCCCATACTGTGACGTTTGAGAACCTAAAACTCTGTTTAAGCTAGTGCACACGCAAAAACAAAAAAAGAGTTTTCAGAAATCTCCAATTTGGCCGGAGTTTTTAGAAATGATCGTTTTCCGTGATAAAACCTCTGTTTTTGTGTAAAGGAAATCCAAACCACATGAAAATATGTGTTTTTCTTCCGTGTAAATGGGGCCTTAATATAGCTGGATTGAGATATGCATTGGTCTAAAAGGGGGTATGTATTGATAATAGAAACCTTTATCAGCAACGATGCTATTGGCTGCTCACATAAGTCTATGGCTGCTCACCGTGACCAAAAGGATCACCCTGTTTTTTCCGCAACAGAGCAACAGCTTGCTTGAAGGTTACTCCTAATTTGAAGATTTAATCAGAACGCCAGGGAACACATCAAAGTCTGCAAAATCCAAGAACGAGGGCTGGCAAAAAGTAGCAGACCAAATTAACGACGCGAGTACAGAAGACCGACGCAGGACTTCGTGGACTGGTGTCGACCAAACCACTTCCTCATCAACGCGGGGAAGACCAAATCAAATCAAATCACCTAAATGCCCCCCCACCGGTGAACATCCAGAGAATGGACATTGAGAGAGTGGATACCTGGGTGTTCATTTGAACCACAGACTGGACTGGACTCACCACACTGACACACTGTACAGGAAAGGTCAGAGCAGGCTCTACCTCCTGAGGAGATTGAGATCCTTTGGAGTTCAGGGGATACCCCTAAGGTCTTTCTATGACTCAGTGGTGGCATCAGCCATCCTGTATGGTGTGGTCTGTTGGAGCAGCAGCATCACTGAGAGGGAAAGGATTAAGCTGGAAGTGCAGCTTCAGCGCTAGGCTGACTCACCCTCGGTGTGTGAAGGAGAGGTTCCGCAGATCCTTCCTTCCTGCGGCCATCAGATTGTTCAATGATCACTACTGACACTGCAGCTGAATTATATCCATAACCACTACTATGTGCAATATTTATGACCATAATGTTTTTTCTGTAAATTATACATGCTTTTTTCTGTATTTCTGAATTACAGGAAATACAGATAGAAAGACAATGGCAAACTGTAAATGTATATTTTTACATAAGAATTACAGCCAAATGTTGCTACTTAGAAATACACTAAAATTTCAGTTTTTTACAAATATTAATAACATTTTCACCAAAATGTTCTGTTAAAACAGATAATTTCAAAACTAGCTATATTAAGTTATTTTGCAGATGTTTACTTTCACCCCTCGGAAAAACTCCAGATTTTGTAACTCTTCTTGAGTTGATCTCTTTCCAAGATCTCAGTCAATCCACAATCAACAATAGTCATGTGGGCAACTGGGCTAGGGCAGTGCTCTTGTTCATCTCTAGCGAAAATAGCCTATGGCAGTACAGCAGCCGACTCTGGTCCTATTAAAATACACAACATGCACAATCAAGGTGACCAACAAGATTATATTAACTGATAAACAATAACATTACAAACATCTAATTGAACAAACACAACAACTGAAATCCCTCGCCATGGCTGTTGTAACCGCACTATTTTCCACAAGTCTTTGCCTATTTGACATACCGCACTGCATGCTGGGTACCCAAGGGGCGCTGACCCTGATTATCTAGCTGTGCTCCGACTGTGTGATCTAATTATTAGCTTTAGTCAGCTTTTGGACAAAGGTTAGAAAACGGTTGACATTTCAAGGTGAAATTGCGCATGGTATATCAAAATGATGTCATCCTGTTTAACTAAAAAGATAATAAAAATAATGACAGGCCAAAATACTGTGGCTGGATTTGAACCTATGACCTTGCTCCTTGCAGTGCACTGTCTTAGCCTATTGAGCGATTCTCAGTGTTGAGAACCATTGTGGGCTTCATTTCCCGAAAGCGTCGTAAGCCTAAGTTGATCGTAGAATCCATCATAGGACAAATCTTAGTTTTACGGGCCGTTCCCAAAGACATCGTAGCTAAAGTGTCTCTTGACAATTTGTAACTCTTTAAAGCGCAGAGATTACCCTACTCCTTACAAGCATGTTTGGGAAACGCACGTAAGAAATATCAATGGTTTCGTTTTTTGCTCGATTGTTGCTACGATCCATCGTTTTTGGGAAATGCAGCCCTGGTCAGTTACTGTATAGAAAAGTAAGCTTTTGTCCTGTAGCAAGCATTGTAAGATTTGGCTGAAGTTTAAACAGCTCTAATTCAGTGATCTTTTGAGATGTCAAGGCAGGGGCAGGCAGGCAGGGCAGGCCAGCTGGATAAAGCTGTCTTGGGCGCATGTCTGACGAGAAGCTAGAGAGGGGTAGTCCAGCAAGGGGTCTGTGTTGCCCTCAGCATCCTCTGTCGCATCCTCTGTTGCGCTCAGCATCTTCTGTTGTTGCTCTCAGCAAGCTCTGTTGCACTCTGTTGAGCGGGCCTCTGTATGACCTGTAAAAGTGAAGAAAGGGTCCATGTCAGTGGTGAAAAATGAAGCTTTTTCCATCTACTTAGAGGGGAGTAGAGGGGACTCTGATGAACAGGCCAGGCCAAGTTTGGGGCCTCTGAGGCCTTCCTAGGCAGAGTTATGAGCCCGACAAAAGGGGAGGCGAATTTGGTGAACAGGCCAGGCCAAGTTTGGGGCCTCTGAGGCCTTCCTAGGCAGAGTTATGAGCCCGACAAAGGGGCAGGGCGAATTTGGAAAAAAAATCTCCAAATCCAATCCAAAACACGCCCCTAGAGGTGACTCTGATGAACAGGCCAGGCCAAGTTTGGGGCCTCTGAGGCCCTCCTAGGCAGAGTTATGAGCCCGACAAAAGGGCAGGGCGAATTTGGTCCAAAAAATCTCAAAATACAATCCAAAACACGCCCCTAGAGGTGACTCTGATGAACAGGCCAGGCCAAGTTTGGGGCCTCTGAGGCCTTCCTAGGCAGAGTTATGAGCCCGACAAAAGGGGAGGGCGAATATGGTCCAAAAAATCTCCAAATAAAGTCCAAAACATGCCTGTAGAGGGGACCTTGATGAACAGGCCAGGCCAAGTTTGGGGCCTCTGGAGCCTTCCTAACCAGAGTTATGGGCCCGACAAAGGGGGAGGACGAATTTGGTCCCAAAAATCTCAAAATCCAGTCCAAAGCACGCCCGCAGAGGTGACTCTGATGAACAGGCCAGGCCAAGTTTGGGGCCTCTGAGGCCTTCCTAGGCAGAGTTATGAGCCCGACAAAAGGGGAGGGCGAATATGGTCCAAAAAATCTCCAAATAAAGTCCAAAACATGCCCGTAGAGGGGACCTTGATGAACAGGCCAGGCCAAGTTTGGGGCTTCTGGGGGCTTCCTAGGCAGAGTTATGGGCCATACAAAAGGGCAGGGCGAATTTGGTGCAAAAAATCTCAAATTGCAATCCAAAACATGCTCTTAGAGGGGACTCTGATGAACAGGCCAGGCCTTGTTTGGGGCCTCTGAGGCCTTCCTAGGCAGAGTTATGAGCCCGACAAAGGGGCAGGGCGAATTTGGAAAAAAAATCTCCAAATCCAATCCAAAACACGCCCCTAGAGGTGACTCTGATGAACAGGCCAGGCCAAGTTTGGGGCCTCTGAGGCCCTCCTAGGCAGAGTTATGAGCCCGACAAAAGGGCAGGGCGAATTTGGTCCAAAAAATCTCAAAATACAATCCAAAACACGCCCCTAGAGGTGACTCTGATGAACAGGCCAGGCCAAGTTTGGGGCCTCTGAGGCCTTCCTAGGCAGAGTTATGAGCCCGACAAAGGGGCAGGGCGAATTTGGAAAAAAAATCTCCAAATCCAATCCAAAACACGCCCCTAGAGGTGACTCTGATGAACAGGCCAGGCCAAGTTTGGGGCCTCTGAGGCCCTCCTAGGCAGAGTTATGAGCCCGACAAAAGGGCAGGGCGAATTTGGTCCAAAAAATCTCAAAATACAATCCAAAACACGCCCCTAGAGGTGACTCTGATGAACAGGCCAGGCCAAGTTTGGGGCCTCTGAGGCCTTCCTAGGCAGAGTTATGAGCCCGACAAAAGGGGAGGGCGAATATGGTCCAAAAAATCTCCAAATAAAGTCCAAAACATGCCTGTAGAGGGGACCTTGATGAACAGGCCAGGCCAAGTTTGGGGCCTCTGGAGCCTTCCTAACCAGAGTTATGGGCCCGACAAAGGGGGAGGACGAATTTGGTCCCAAAAATCTCAAAATCCAGTCCAAAGCACGCCCGCAGAGGTGACTCTGATGAACAGGCCAGGCCAAGTTTGGGGCCTCTGAGGCCTTCCTAGGCAGAGTTATGAGCCCGACAAAAGGGGAGGGCGAATATGGTCCAAAAAATCTCCAAATAAAGTCCAAAACATGCCCGTAGAGGGGACCTTGATGAACAGGCCAGGCCAAGTTTGGGGCTTCTGGGGGCTTCCTAGGCAGAGTTATGGGCCATACAAAAGGGCAGGGCGAATTTGGTGCAAAAAATCTCAAATTGCAATCCAAAACATGCTCTTAGAGGGGACTCTGATGAACAGGCCAGGCCTTGTTTGGGGCCTCTGAGGCCTTCCTAGGCAGAGTTATGAGCTCGACAAAGGGGCAGGGCGAATTTGGAAAAAAAATCTCCAAATCCAATCCAAAACACGCCCCTAGAGGTGACTCTGATGAACAGGCCAGGCCAAGTTTGGGGCCTCTGTGGGCCCTCCTAGGCAGAGTTATGAGCCCGACAAAAGGGCAGGGCGAATTTGGTTCAAAAAATCTCAAAATACAATCCAAAACACGCTCAGAGGTGACTCTGATGAACAGGCCAGGCCAAGTTTGGGGCCTCTGAGGCCTTCCTAGGCAGAGTTATGAGCCCGACAAAGGGGCAGGCGCGAATTTGGAAAAAAAATCTCCAAATCCAATCCAAAACACGCCCCTAGAGGTGACTCTGATGAACAGGCCAGGCCAAGTTTGGGGCCTCTGAGGCCCTCCTAGGCAGAGTTATGAGCCCGACAAAAGGGCAGGGCGAATTTGGTCCAAAAAATCTCAAAATCACAATGCAAAACACGCCCCTAGAGGTGACTCTGATGAACAGGCCAGGCCAAGTTTGGGGCCTCTGAGGCCTTCCTAGGCAGAGTTATGAGCCCAACAAAAGGGGAAAAGCGAATATGGTCCAAAAAATCTCCAAATAAAGTCCAAAACATGCCTGTAGAGGGGACCTTGATGAACAGGCCAGGCCAAGTTTGGGGCCTCTGGAGCCTTCCTAACCAGAGTTATGGGCCCGACAAAGGGGGAGGACGAATTTGGTCCCAAAAATCTCAAAATCCAGTCCAAAGCACGCCCGCAGAGGTGACTCTGATGAACAGGCCAGGCCAAGTTTGGGGCCTCTGAGGCCTTCCTAGGCAGAGTTATGAGCCCGACAAAAGGGGAGGGCGAATATGGTCAAAAAATCTCCAAATAAAGTCCAAAACATGCCCGTAGAGGAGACCTTGATGAACAGGCCAGGCCAAGTTTGGGGCTTCTGGGGGCTTCCTAGGCAGAGTTATGGGCCATACAAAAGGGCAGGGCGAATTTGGTGCAAAAAATCTCAAATTGCAATCCAAAACATGCTCTTAGAGGGGACTCTGATGAACAGGCCAGGCCTTGTTTGGGGCCTCTGAGGCCTTCCTAGGCAGAGTTATGAGCCCGACAAAGGGGCAGGGCGAATTTGGAAAAAAAATCTCCAAATCCAATCCAAAACACGCTGAGAGGTGACTCTGATGAACAGGCCAGGCCAAGTTTGGGGCCTCTGAGGCCCTCCTAGGCAGAGTTATGAGCCGGAGCAAAAGGGCAGGGCGAATTTGGTACGAAAAAATCTCAAAATACAATCCAAAACACGCCCCTAGAGGTGACTCTGATGAACAGGCCAGGCCAAGTTTGGGGCCTCTGAGGCCTTCCTAGGCAGAGTTATGAGCCCGACAAAGGGGCAGGGCGAATTTGGAAAAAAAATCTCCAAATCCAATCCAAAACACGCCCCTAGAGGTGACTCTGATGAACAGGCCAGGCCAAGTTTGGGGCCTCTGAGGCCTTCCTAGGCAGAGTTATGAGCCCGACGAAAAGGGGAGGGCGGGTGTTGGTCCAAAAAATCTCCAAATAAAGTCCAAAACATGCCCGTGAGAGGGGACCTTGATGAACAGGCCAGGCCAAGTTTGGGGCCTCTGGAGCCTTCCTAACCAGAGTTATGGGCCCGACAAAGGGGGAGGACGAATTTGGTCCAAAAAATCTCAAAATCCAAGTCCCAAAGCACCGCCCGCAGAGGTGACTCTGATGAACAGGCCAGGCCAAGTTTGGGGCCTCTGAGGCCCTCCTGGGCGGAGGCTGTCGAGCCCGACAAAAGGGCAGGGCGAATTTGGTCCAAAAAATCTCAAAAACTACAATCCAAAACACGCCCCTAGAGGTGACTTTGATGAACAGGCCAGGCCAAGTTTGGGGCCTCTGAGGCCTTCCTAGGCAGAGTTATGAGCCCGACAAAGGGGAGGGCGGAGTATGATTCAAAAAATCTCCAAATAAAGTCCAAAACATGCCTGTAGAGGGAGACCTTGATGAACAGGCCAGGCCAAGTTTGGGGCCTCTGAGGCCCTCCTAGGCAGAGTTATGAGCCCGACAAAAGGGCAGGGCGAATTTGGTCCAAAAAATCTCAAAATACAATCCAAAACACGCCCGTAGAGGGGACTCTGATGAACAGGCCAGGCCAAGTTTGGGGCCTCTGGAGCCTTCCTAACCAGAGTTATGGGCCCGACAAAGGGGGAGGACGAATTTCATCCCAAAAATCTCAAAATCCAGTCCAAAGCACGCCCGCAGAGGTGACTCTGATGAACAGGCCAGGCCAAGTTTGGGGCCTCTGAGGCCTTCCTAGGCAGAGTTATGAGCCCGACAAAAGGGGAGGGCGAATATGGTCCAAAAAATCTCCAAATAAAGTCCAAAACATGCCCGTAGAGGGGACCTTGATGTACAGGCCAGGCCAAGTTTGGGGCCTCTGAGGCCTTCCTAGGCAGAGTTATGAGCCCGACAAAAGGGCAGGGCGAATTTGGTCCAAAAAATCTCAAAATACAATCCAAAACACGCCCGTAGAGGGGACTCTGATGAACAGACCAGGCCAAGTTTGGGGCTTCTGGGGGCTAGCTAGGCAGAGTTATGGGCCATACAAAAGGGCAGGGGCGAACTTGGTCCAAAAAATCTCAAAATGCAATCCAAAACATGCTCTTAGAGGGGACTCTGATGAACAGGCCAGGCCAAGTTTGGGGCCTCTGAGGCCTTCCTAGGCAGAGTTATGACAGCCCGACAAAGGGGCAGGGCGAATTTGGAAAAAAAATCTCCAAATCCAATACAAAACGCGCCCCTAGAGGTGACTCTGATGAACAGGCCAGTTCAAGTTTGGGGCCTCTGAGGCCTTCCTAGGCAGAGTTATGAGCCCGACAAAAGGGGAGGGTGAATATGGGTCCAAAAATTGTCCAAATAAAGTCCAAAACATGCCCGTAGAGGGGACCTTGATGAACAGGCCAGGGCCAAGTTTGGGGCCTCTGGAGCCTTCCTAACCAGAGTTATGGGCCCGACAAAGGGGGAGGACGAATTTGGTCCCGAAAAATCTCAAAATCCCGTCCAAAGCACAGCCCGCAGAGGTGACTCTGATGAACAGGCCAGGCCAAGTTTGGGGCCTCTGAGGCCTTCCTAGGCAGAGTTATGAGCCCGACAAAAGGGGAGGGCGAATATGGTCCAAAAAATCTCCAAATAAAGTCCAAAACATGCCTGTAGAGGGGACCCTGATGAACAGGCCAGGCCAAGTTTGGGGCCTCTGAGGCCCTCCTAGGCAAAAATTATCAGCCCGACAAAAGGGCAGGGCGAATTTGGTCCGAAAAAATCTCAAAATACAATCCAAAACACGCCCGTAGAGGGGACTCTGATGAACAGGCCAGGCCAAGTTTGGGGCCTCTGGAGCCTTCCTAACCAGAGTTATGGGCCCGACAAAAGGGGGAGGAGCGAATTTGGTCCCAAAAATCTCAAAATCCAGTCCAAAGCACGCCCGCAGAGGTGACTCTGATGAAGAACAGGCCAGGCCAAGTTTGGGGCCTCTGAGGCCTTCCTAGGCAGAGCTATGAGCCCGACAAAAGGGAAGGGCGAATATGATAAAAAATCTCCAAATAAAGTCCGAAACATGCCCGTAGAGGGGACCTTGATGTACAGGCCAGGCCAAGTTTAGGGGCCTCTGAGGCCTTCCTAGGCAGAGTTATGAGCCCGACAAAAGGGCAGGGCGAATTTGGTACAAAAAACCTCAAAATACAATCCAAAACACGCCCATAGAGGGGACTCTGATGAACAGACCAGGCCAAGTTTGGGGCTTCTGGGGGCTTCCTAGGCAGAGTTATGGGCCATACAAAAGGGCAGGGCGAATTTGGTCCAAAAAATCTCAAAATGCAATCCAAAACATGTGTCTTAGAGGGGACTCTGATGAACAGGCCAGGCCAAGTTTGGGGCCTCTTGAGGCCTTCCTCAGGCAGAGTTATCAGCCCGACAAAGGGGCAGGGCGAATTTGGAAAAAAAATCTCCAAATCCAATACAAAACACGCCCCTAGAGGTAGACTCTGATGAACAGGCCAGTTCAAGTTTGGGGCCTCTGAGGCCTTCCTAGGCAGAGTTATGAGCCCGACAAAAGGGGAGGGTGAATATGGTCCAAAAAATCTCCAAATAAAGTCCAAAACATGCCCGTAGAGGGGACCTTGATGAACAGGCCAGGCCAAGTTTGGGGCCTCTGGAGCCTTCCTAACCAGAGTTATGGGCCCGACAAAGGGGGAAGACGAATTTGGTCCCGAAAATCTCAAAATCCAGTCCAAAGCACGCCCGCAGAGGTGACTCTGATGAACAGGCCAGGCCAAGTTTGGGGCCTCTGAGGCCTTCCTAGGCAGAGTTATCAGCCCGACAAAAGGGGAGGGCGAATCTGGTCCAAAAAATCTCCAAATAAAGTCCAAAACATGCCTGTGCAAGAGGGGACCTTGATGAACAGGCCAGGCCAAGTTTGGGGCCTCTGAGGCCCTCCTAGGCAGGAGTTATCAGCCCGACAAAAGGGCAGAGGCGAATTTGGTCCAAAAAATCTCAAAATACAATCCAAAACACGCCCGTAGAGGGGACTCTGATGAACAGGCCCAGGCCAAGTTTGGGGCCTCTGGAGCCTTCCTAACCAGAGTTATGGGCCCGACAAAGGGGGAGGACGAATTTGGTCCCAAAAATCTCAAAATCCAGTCCAAAGCACGCCCGCAGAGGTGACTCTGATGAACAGGCCAGGCCAAGTTTGGGGCCTCTGAGGCCTTCCTAGGCAGAGTTATAGAGCCCGAGGCAAAAGGGGAGGGCGAATATGGTCCAAAAAATCTCCAAATAAAGTCCAAAACATGCCTGTAGAGGGGACCTTGATGAACAGGCCAGGCCAAGTTTGGGGCCTCTGGAGCCTTCCTAACCAGAGTTATGGGCCCGACGAAGGGGGAGGACGAATTCATCCCAAAGATCTCAAAATCCAGTCCAAAGCACGCCCGCAGAGGTGACTCTGATGAACAGGCCAGGCCAAGTTTGGGGCCTCTGAGGCCTTCCTAGGCAGAGTTATGAGCCCGACAAAAGGGGAGGGCGAATATCTAATTGCAAAAAATCTCCAAATAAAGTCCAAAACATGCCCGTAGAGGGGACCTTGATGAACAGGCCAGGCCAAGTTTGGGGCTTCTGGGGGGACTCACAGGCTAGGCAGAGTTATGGGCCATACAAAAGGGCAGGGCGAATTTGGTGCAAAAAGTCTCAAAATGCAATCCAAAACATGCTCTTAGAGGGGACTCTGATGAACAGGCCAGGCCTTGTTTGGGGCCTACTGTCAGGCCTTCCTAGGCAGAGTTATGGGGCAGAAGCAAAGGGGCAGGGCGAATTTGGAAAAAAAATCTCCAAATCCAATCCAAAACACGCCCCTAGAGGTGACTCTGATGAACAGGCCAGGCCAAGTTTGGGGCCTCTGAGGCCTTCCTAGGCAGAGTTATGAGCCCGACAAAGGGGCAGGGCGAATTTGGAAAAAAAATCTCCAAATCCAATCCAAAACACGCCCCTAGAGGTGACTCTGATGAACAGGCCAGGCCAAGTTTGGGGCCTCTCAGGCCCTCCTAGGCAGAGTTATGAGCCCGACAAAAGGGCAGGGCGAATTTGGTCCAAAAAATCTCAAAATACAATCCAAAACACGCCCCTAGAGGTGACTCTGATGAACAGGCCAGGCCAAGTTTGGGGCCTCTGAGGCCTTCCTAGGCAGAGTTATGAGCCCGACAAAGGGGAGGGCGGATATGGTCCAAAAAATCTCCAAATAAAGTCCAAAACATGCCTGTAGAGAGGGGACCTTGATGAACAGGCCAGGCCAAGTTTGGGGCCTCTGGAGCCTTCCTAACCAGAGTTATGGGCCCGACAAAGGGGGAGGACGAATTTGGTCCCAAAAATCTCAAAATCCAGTCCAAAGCACGCCCGCAGAGGTGACTCTGATGAACAGGCCAGGCCAAGTTTGGGGCCTCTGAGGCCTTCCTAGGCAGAGTTATGAGCCCGACAAAAGGGGAGGGCGAATATAGTCCAAAAAAATCTCCAAATAAAGTCCAAAACATGCCCGTAGAGGGGACCTTGATGAACAGGCCAGGCCAAGTTTGGGGCTTCTGGGGGCTTCCTAGGCAGAGTTATGGGCCATACAAAAGGGCAGGGCGAATTTGGTGCAAAAAATCTCAAATTGCAATCCAAAACATGCTCTTAGAGGGGACTCTGATGAACAGGCCAGGCCTTGTTTGGGGCCTCTGAGGCCTTCCTAGGCAGAGTTATGAGCCCGACAAAGGGGCAGGGCGAATTTGGAAAAAAAATCTCCAAATCCAATCCAAAACACGCCCCTAGAGGTGACTCTGATGAACAGGCCAGGCCAAGTTTGGGGCCTCTGAGGCCCTCCTAGGCAGAGTTATGAGCCCGACAAAAGGGCAGGGCGAATTTGGTCAAAAAATCTCAAAATACAATCCAAAACACGCCCCTAGAGGTGACTCTGATGAACAGGCCAGGCCAACTTTGGGGCCTCTGAGGCCTTCCTAGGCAGAGTTATGAGCCCGACAAAGGGGCAGGGCGAATTTGGAAAAAAAATCTCCAAATCCAATCCAAAACACGCCCCTAGAGGTGACTCTGATGAACAGGCCAGGCCAAGTTTGGGGCCTCTGAGGCCCTCCTAGGCAGAGTTATGAGCCCGACAAAAGGGCAGGGCGAATTTCATTAGAAAAAATCTCAAAATACAATCCAAAACGCGCCCCTAGAGGTGACTCTGATGAACAGGCCAGGCCAAGTTTGGGGCCTCTGAGGCCTTCCTAGGCAGAGTTATGAGCCCGACAAAAGGGGAGGGCGAATATGGTCCAAAAAATCTCCAAATAAAGTCCAAAACATGCCTGTAGAGGGGAGCCTTGATGAACAGGCCAGGCCAAGTTTGGGGCCTCTGGAGCCTTCCTAACCAGAGTTATGGGCCCGACAAAGGGGGAGGACGAATTTGGTCCCAGAAAAATCTCAAAATCCAGTCCACGGCAGCGCCCGCAGAGGTGACTTTGGATGAACCAGGCCAGGCCAAGTTTGGGGCCTCTGAGGCCTTCCTAGGCAGAGTTATGAGCCCGACAAAAGGGGAGAGCGAAGTGTGGGTTACGAAATCTCCAAATAAAGTGCAAAAACATCCCCGTAGAGGGGACCTTGATGAACAGGCCAGGCCAAGTTTGGGGCTTCTGGGGGCTTCCTAGGCAGAGTTATGGGCCATACAAAAGGGCAGGGCGAATTTGGTGCAAAAAATCTCAAATTGCAATCCAAAACATGCTCTTAGAGGGGACTCTGATGAAACAGGCCAGGCCTTGTTTGGGGCCTCTGAGGCCTTCCTAGGCAGAGTTATGAGCCCGACAAAGGGGCAGGGCGGAATTTCGGAAAAAAAATCTCCAAATCCAATCCAAAACACGCCCCTGAGGGGTGACTCTGATGAACAGGCCAGGCCAAGTTTGGGGCCTCTGAGGCCCTCCTAGGCAGAGTTATGAGCCCGACAAAAGGGCAGGGCGAATTTGGTCCAAAAAATCTCAAAATACAATCCAAAACACGCCCCCTAGAGGTGACTCTGATGAACAGGCCAGGCCAAGTTTGGGGCCTCTGAGGCCTTCCTAGGCAGAGTTATGAGCCCGACAAAGGGGCAGGGCGAATTTGGAAAAAAAATCTCCAAATCCAATCCAAAACACGCCCCTAGAGGTGACTCTGATGAACAGGCCAGGCCAAGTTTGGGGCCTCTGAGGCCTTCCTAGGCAGAGTTATGAGCCCGACAAAAGGGGAGGGCGAATATGGTCCAAAAAATCTCCAAATAAAGTCCAAAACATGCCCGTAGAGGGGACCTTGATGAACAGGCCAGGCCAAGTTTGGGGCCTCTGGAGCCTTCCTAACCAGAGTTATGGGCCCGACAAAGGGGGAGGACGAATTTGGTGCCAAAAATCTCAAAATCCAGTCCAAAGCACGCCCGCAGAGGTGACTCTGATGAACAGGCCAGGCCAAGTTTGGGGCCTCTGAGGCCCTCCTAGGCAGAGTTATGAGCCCGACAAAAGGGCAGGGCGAATTTGGTCCAAAAAATTCTCAAAATACAATCCAAAACACGCCCCTAGAGGTGACTCTGATGAACAGGCCAGGCCAAGTTTGGGGCCTCTGAGGCCTTCCTAGGCAGAGTTATGAGCCCGACAAAAGGGGAGGGCGGTCTGTGGTCCAAAAAATCTCCAAATAAAGTCCAAAACATGCCTGTAGAGGGGACCTTGATGAACAGGCCAGGCCAAGTTTGGGGCCTCTGAGGCCCTCCTAGGCAGAGTTATGAGCCCGACAAAAGGGCAGGGCGAATTTCATTCAAAATTCTAAAATACAATACAAAACACGCCGTAGAGGGAGCTCTGATGAACAGGCCAGGCCAAGTTTGGGGCCTCTGGAGCCTTCCTAACCAGAGTTATGGGCCCGACAAAGGGGGAGGACAAATTGGTCCCAAAAATCTCAAAATCCAGTCCAAAGCATGCCCGCAGAGGTGACTCTGATGAACAGGCCAGGCCAGTTTAGGGGCCTCTCAGGCCTTCCTAGGCAGAGTTATGAGCCCGACAAAAGGGGAGGGCGAATATAGTGCCAAAAAATCTCCAAATAAAGTCCAAAACATGCCCGTAGAGGGGACCTTGATGTACAGGCCAGGCCAAGTTTGGGCCTCTAGGCCTTCCTAGGCAGAGTTATGAGCCCGACAAAAGGGCAGGGCGAATTTGGTCCAAAAAATCTCAAATACAATCCAAAACACGCATAGAGAGGGGACTCTGATGAACAACCAGGCCAAGTTTGGGGCTTCTGGGGGCTTCCTAGGCAGAGTTATGGGCCATACAAAAGGGCAGGGCGAATTTGGTCCAAAAAATCTCAAAATGCAATCCAAAACATGCTCTTGAGGGGACTCTGATGAACAGGCCAGGCCAAGTTTGGGGCCTCTGAGGCCTTCCTAGGCAGAGTTATGAGCCCGACAAAGGGGCAGGGCGAATTTGGAAAAAAAATCTCCAAATCCAATACAAAACACGCCCTAGAGGTGACTCTGATGAACAGGCCGGTTCGTTTGGGGCCTCTGGCTTCCTAGGCAGAGTTATGAGCCCGACAAAAGGGGAGGGTGAATATGGTCCAAAAAATCTCCAAATAAAGTCCAAAACATGCCCGTAGAGGGGACCTTGATGAACAGGCCAGGCCAAGTTTGGGGCCTCTGGAGCCTTCCTAACCAGGATTATGGGCCCGACAAAGGGGGAGGACAGATTCATACAAAGTCTGGAATTCCAGTCCAAAGCACGCCCGCAGAGGTGACTCTGATGAACAGGCCAGGCCAAGTTTGGGCTGCTGAGGCCTTCCTAGGCAGAGTTATGAGCCCGACAAAAGGGGAGGGCGAATATCCATAAATTCTAAATAAAGTCCAAAACATGCCTGTGAGGGGACCTTGATGAACAGGCCAGGCCAAGTTTGGGGCCTCTGAGGCCCTCCTAGGCAGAGTTATGAGCCCGACAAAAGGGCAGGGCGAATTTGGTCCAAAAAATCTCAAAATACAATCCAAAACACGACGTAGAGGGGACTCTGATAACAGGCCAGGCCAAGTTTGGGGCCTCTGGAGCCTTCCTAACCAGTTATGGGCCCGACAAAGGGGGAGACGAATTTAGTACAAAAATCTCAAAATCCAGTCCAAAGCACGCCCGCAGAGGTGACTCTGATGAACAGCAAGGCCAAGTTTGGGGCCTCTGAGGCCTTCCTAGGCAGAGTTATGAGCCCGACAAAAGGGGAGGGCGGATCTGGTCCAAAAAATCTCCAAATAAAGTCCCAAACATCTGCCGTAGAGGGAGCCTAATGCTTTACAGGCCAGGCCAAGTTTGGGCCTCTGAGGCCTTCCTAGGCAGAGTTATGAGCCCGACAAAAGGGCAGGGCGAATTTGGTCCAAAAAATCTCAAAATACAATCCAAAACACGCCCGTAGAGGGAGCTCTGATATGAACAGACCAGGCCAAGTTTGGGGCTTCTGGGGGCTTCCTAGGCGAGGGCCTTGGGCCATACAAAAGGGCAGGGCGAATTTGGTCCAAAAAATCTCAAAATGCAATCCAAAACATGCTCTTGAGGGAACTGATGAACAGGCCAGGCCAGTTTGGGCCTCTAGGCCTTCCTAGGCAGAGTTATGAGCCCGACAAAGGGGCGGGGCGAATTTGGAAAAAAAATCTCCAAATCCAATACAAAACACGCCCCTAGAGGTGACTCTGATGAACAGGCCAGTTCAAGTTTGGGGCCTCTGAGGCCTTCCTAGGCAGAGTTATAGAGCCCGACAAAAGGGGAGGGTGAATATGGTCCAAAAAATCTCCAATAAAATCCCAAAACATGCCCGTAGAGGGAGCCTGGATGAACAGGCCAGGCCAAGTTTGGGGCCTCTGGAGCCTTCCTAACCAGGGGCCCTGGGCCCGACAAAGGGGGAGGACGAATTTCATTACAAAAATCTCAAAATCCAGTCCAAAGCACGCCCGCAGAGGTGACTCTGATGAACAGGCCAGGCCAAGTTTGGGGCCTCTGAGGCCTTCCTAGGCAGAGTTATGAGCCCGACAAAGGGAAGGTGATCTGAGTAGAAAAAATCTCAAATAAAGTCCAAAACATGCCCGTAGAGGGGACCTTGATGAACAGGCCAGGCCAAGTTTGGGGCCTCTGGAGCCTTCCTAACCAGAGTTATGGGCCCGACAAAGGGGGAGGACGAATTTGGTCCCAAAAATCTCAAAATCCAGTCCAAAGCACGCCCGCAGAGGTGACTCTGATGAACAGGCCAGGCCAAGTTTGGGGCCTCTGAGGCCTTCCTAGGCAGAGTTATGAGCCCGACAAAAGGGGAGGGCGAATATGGTCCAAAAAATCTCCAAATAAAGTCCAAAACATGCCTGTAGAGGGGACCTTGATGAACAGGCCAGGCCAAGTTTGGGGCCTCTGAGGCCCTCCTAGGCAGAGTTATGAGCCCGACAAAAGGGCAGGGCGAATTTGGTCAAAAAATCTCAAAATACAATCCAAAACACGCATAAGGGGACTCTGATGAACAGGCCAGGCCAAGTTTGGGGCCTCTGGAGCCTTCCTAACCAGGACTATGGCCCGAACAAAGGGGGAGGACAAATTCATACAAAAATCTCAAAATCCAGTCCAAAAACACCGCCCGCAGAGGTAGCTCTGATGAACAGGCCAGGCCAAGTTTGGGGCCTCTCAGGCCTTCCTAGGCAGAGTTATGAGCCCGACAAAAGGGGAGGGCGAATATCATAGAAAAAATCTACCCCAAATAAAGTCCAAAACATGCCTGTAGAGGGGACCTTGATGAACAGGCCGGGCCAGTTTGGGGCCTCTGGAGCCTTCCTAACCAGAGTTATGGGCCCGACAAAGGGGGAGGACGAATTTGGTCCCAAAAATCTCAAAATCCAGTCCAAAGCACGCCCGCAGAGGTGACTCTGATGAACAGGCCAGGCCAAGTTTGGGGCCTCTGAGGCCTTCCTAGGCAGAGTTATGAGCCCGACAAAGGGGAGGGCGAATATGGTCCAAAAAATCTCCAAATAAAGTCCAAAACATGCCCGTAGAGGGGACCTTGATGAACAGGCCAGGCCAAGTTTGGGGCTTCTCGGGGGCTTCCTAGGCAGAGTTATGGGCCATACAAAAGGGCAGGGCGAATTTGGTGCAAAAAATCTCAAAATGCAATCCAAAACATGCTCTTAGAGGGGACTCTGATGAAACAGCCAGGCCTTGTTTGGGGCCTCTGAGGCCTTCCTAGGCAGAGTTATGAGCCCGACAAAGGGGCAGGGCGAATTTGGAAAAAAAATCTCCAAATCCAATCCAAAACACGCCCCTGAGGGTGACTTATGATGAACAGGCCAGGCCAAGTTTGGGGCCTCTGAGGCCCTCCTAGGCAGAGTTATGAGCCCGACAAAAGGGCAGGGCGAATTTGGTCCAAAAAATCTCAAAATACAATCCAAAACACGCCCCTAGAGGTGACTCTGATGAACAGGCCAGGCCAAGTTTGGGGCCTCTCAGGCCTTCCTAGGCAGAGTTATGAGCCCGACAAAGGGGCAGGGCGACTTTGGAAAGAAAATCTCCAATCCAATCCAAAACACGCCCCTAGAGGTGACTCTGATGAACAGGCCAGGCCAAGTTTGGGGCCTCTGAGGCCTTCCTAGGCAGAGTTATGAGCCCGACAAAGGGGAGGGCGAATATGGTCCAAAAATTGTCCAATGAAGTCCAAAACATGCCCGTGAGGGGACCCTGATGAACAGGCCAGGCCAAGTTTGGGGCCTCTGGAGCCTCCTAACCAGAGCTATGGGCCCGACAAAGGGGGAGGACAAATTCATGCAAAAATCTCAAAATCCAGTCCAAAGCACGCCCGCAGAGGTGACTTTGATGAACAGGCCAGGCCAAGTTTGGGGCCTGTAGGGCCCTCCTAGGCAGAGTTATGAGCCCGACAAAAGGGCAGGGCGAATTTGGTCCAAAAAAATGTCGAATACAATCCAAAACACGCCCTGAGGTGACTCTGATGAACAGGCCAGGCCAAGTTTGGGGCCTCTATGAGGCCTTCCTAGGCAGAGTTATGAGCCCGACAAAAGGGGGAAGGCGAATATCTCTTCATAAAAAATCTCCAAATAAAGTCCAAAACATGCTGTAGAGGGGACCTTGATGAACAGGCCAGGCCAGTTTGGGCCTGCTGGAGCCTTCCTAACCAGAGTTATGGGCCCGACAAAGGGGGAGGACGAATTTGGTCCCAAAAATCTCAAAATCCAGTCCAAAGCACGCCCGCAGAGGTGACTCTGATGAACAGGCCAGGCCAAGTTTGGGGCCTCTGAGGCCCTCCTAGGCAGAGTTATCAAGCCAACAAAAGGGCAGGGCGAATTTGGTCCAAAAAATCTCAAAATACAATCCAAAACACGCCCCTAGAGGTGACTCTGATGAACAGGCCAGGCCAAGTTTGGGGCCTCTGAGGCCCTCCTAGGCAGAGTTATGAGCCCGACAAAAGGGCAGGGCGAATTTGGTCCAAAAAATCTCAAAATACAATCCAAAACACGCCCGTGAGAGGGGACTCTGATGAACAGGCCAGGCCAAGTTTGGGGCCTCTGAGGCCTTCCTAGGCAGAGTTATGAGCCCGACAAAAGGGGAGGGCGAATATGGTCCAAAAAATCTCCAAATAAAGTCCAAAACATGCCTGTGAGGGGACCTTGATGAACAGGCCAGGCCAAGTTTGGGGCCTCTGGAGCCTTCCTAACCAGAGTTATGGGCCCGACAAAGGGGGAGGACGAATTTGGTCCCAAAAATCTCAAAATCCAGTCCAAAGCACGCCCGCAGAGGTGACTCTGATGAACAGGCCAGGCCAAGTTTGGGGCCTCTGAGGCCTTCCTAGGCAGAGTTATGAGCCCGACAAAAGGGGAGGGCGTATTACACGTACAAAAAATCTCCAATCAAGTCCAAAACATGCCCGTGAGGGGACCTTGATGAACAGGCCAGGCCAAGTTTGGGGCTTCTGGGGCTTCCTAGGCAGAGTTATGGGCCATACAAAAGGGCAGGGCGAATTTGGTGCAAAAAATCTCAAAATGCAATCCAAAACATGCTCTTAGAGGGGACTCTGATGAACAGGCCAGGCCTTGTTTGGGGCCTCTGAGGCCTTCCTAGGCAGAGTTATGAGCCCGACAAAGGGGCAGGGCGAATTTGGAAAAAAAATCTCCAAATCCAATCCAAAACACGCCCCTAGAGGTGACTCTGATGAACAGGCCAGGCCAAGTTTGGGCCTCTGAGGCCCTCCTAGGCAGAGTTATGAGCCCGACAAAAGGGCAGGGCGAATTTGGTCCAAAAAATCTCAAAATACAATCCAAAACACGCCCTAGAGGTGACTCTGATGAACAGGCCAGGCCAAGTTTGGGGCCTCTGAGGCCTTCCTAGGCAGAGTTATGAGCCCGACAAAGGGGCAGGGCGAATTTGGAAAAAAAATCTCCAAATCCAATCCAAAACACGCCCCTAGAGGTGACTCTAATGAACAGGCCAGGCCAAGTTTGGGCCTCTGAGGCCTTCCTAGGCAGAGTTATGAGCCCGACAAAAGGGGAGGGCGAATATGGTCCAAAAAATCTCCAAATAAAGTCCAAAACATGCCCGTAGAGGGGACCTTGATGTACAGGCCAGGCCAAGTTTGGGGCCTCTGAGGCCTTCCTAGGCAGAGTTATGAGCCCGACAAAAGGGCAGGGCGAATTTGATTGAGAAAAATCTCAAAATACAATCCAAAACACGCCCGTAGAGGGGACTCTGATGAACAGACCAGGCCAAGTTTGGGGCTTCTGGGGGCTTCCTAGGCAGAGTTATGGGCCATACAAAAGGGCAGGGCGAATTTGGTCCAAAAAATCTCAATCCCAATCCAAAACATGCTCTTAGAGGGGACTCTGATGAACAGGCCAGGCCAAGTTTGGGGCCTCTGAGGCCTTCCTAGGCAGAGTTATGAGCCCGACAAAGGGGCAGGGCGAATTTGGAAAAAAAATCTCCAAATCCAATACAAAACACGCCCCTAGAGGTGACTCTGATGAACAGGCCAGTTCAAGTTTGGGGCCTCTATGAGGCCTTCCTAGGCAGAGTTATGAGCCCGACAAAAGGGGAGGGTGAATATGGTCCAATTCTTCCAAATAAAGTCCAAAACATGCCCGTAGAGGGGACCTTGATGAACAGGCCAGGCCAAGTTTGGGGCCTCTGGAGCCTTCCTAACCAGAGTTATGGGCCCGACAAAGGAGAAGACGAATTTCATACAAAAATCTCAAAATCCAGTCCAAAGCACGCCCGCAGAGGTGACTCTGATGAACAGGCCAGGCCAAGTTTGGGGCCTCTGAGGCCTTCCTAGGCAGAGTTATGAGCCCGACAAAAGGGGAGGGCGGATCTGGTCCAAAAAATCTCCAAATAAAGTCCAAAACATGCCTGTAGAGGGGACCTTGATGAACAGGCCAGGCCAAGTTTGGGGCCTCTGAGGCCCTCCTAGGCAGAGTTATGAGCCCGACAAAAGGGCAGGGCGAATTTGGTGCAAAAAATCTCAAAATACAATCCAAAACACGCCGTAGAGGGGACTCTGATGAACAGGCCAGGCCAAGTTTGGGGCCTCTGGAGCCTTCCTAACCAGGGTATGGGCCCGACAAAGGGGGAGGACGAATTTGGTCCCAAAAATCTCAAAATCCAGTCCAAAGCACGCCCGCAGAGGTGACTCTGATGAACAGGCCAGGCCAAGTTTGGGGCCTGTATGAGGCCTTCCTAGGCAGAGTTATGACCCCGACAAAAGGGGAGGGCGAATATGGTCCAAAAAATCTCCAAATAAAGTCCAAAACATGCCCGTGAGGGGACACTGATGTACAGGCCAGGCCAAGTTTGGGCCTCTAGGCCTTCCTAGGCAGAGTTATGAGCCCGACAAAAGGGCAGGGCGGTTTGATTAGAAAAAATCTCAAAATACAATCCAAAACACGCCCGTAGAGGGAACTCTGATGAACAGACCAGGCCAAGTTTGGGGCTTCTGGGGGCTTCCTAGGCAGAGTTATGGGCCATACAAAAGGGCAGGGCGAATTTGGTCCAAAAAATCTCAAAATGCAATCCCAAAACGTGTCTTAGAGGGGACTCTGATGAACAGGCCAGGCCAAGTTTGGGGCCTCTGAGGCCTTCCTAGGCAGAGTTATGAGCCCGACAAAGGGGCAGGGCGGAAAGTTGGAAAAAAAATCTCCAAATCCAATACAAAACACGCCCCTAGAGGTGACTCTGATGAACAGGCCAGTTCAAGTTTGGGCCTCTATGAGGCCTTCCTAGGCAGAGTTATGAGCCCGACAAAAGGGGAGGGTGAATATGGTCCAAAAAATCTCCAAATAAAGTCCAAAACATCCCCGTAGAGGGGACCTTGATGAACAGGCCAGGCCAAGTTTGGGGCCTCTGGAGCCTTCCTAACCAGAGTTATGGGCCCGACAAAGGGGGAGGACAGATTCGTCAAAAATCTCAAAATCCAGTCCAAAGCACGCCCGCAGAGGTGACTCTGATGAACAGGCCAGGCCAAGTTTGGGGCCTCTCAGGCCTTCCTAGGCAGAGTTATGAGCCCGACAAAAGGGGAGGGTGCAAATGGTCCAAAAAATCTCCAATAAAGTCCAAACTACCGTGAGGGGACCTTGATGAACAGGCCAGGCCAAGTTTGGGGCCTCTATGGAGCCTTCCTAACCAGAGTTATGGGCCCGACAAAAGGGGGAGGACGAATTTGGTACCAAAAATCTCAAAATCCAGTCCAAAGCACGCCCGCAGAGGTGACTCTGATGAACAGGCCAGGCCAAGTTTGGGGCCTCTGAGGCCTTCCTAGGCAGAGTTATGAGCCCAACAAAAAGGGGAGGGCGAATATGGTCAAAAAATCTCCAAATAAAGTCCAAAACATGCCTGTAGAGGGGACCTTGATGAACAGGCCAGGCCAAGTTTGGGGCCTCTGAGGCCCTACCTAGGCAGAGTTATGAGCCCGACAAAAGGGCAGGGCGAATTTGGTCAAAAAATCTCAAAATACAATCCAAAACACGCCCGTAGAGGGGACTCTGATGAACAGGCCAGGCCAAGTTTGGGGCCTCTGGAGCCTTCCTAACCAGAGTTATGGGCCCGACAAAGGGGGAGGACGAATTTGGTCCCAAAATCTCAAAATCCAGTCCAAAGCACGCCCGCAGAGGTGACTCTGATGAACAGGCCAGGCCAAGTTTGGGGCCTCTGAGGCCTTCCTAGGCAGAGTTATGAGCCCGACAAAAGGGGAGGGCGTATTACTGGTCCAAAAAATCTCCAAATAAAGTAGAACATGCCTGTAGAGGGGACCTTGATGAACAGGCCAGGCCAAGTTTGGGGCCTCTGGAGCCTTCCTAACCAGAGTTATGGCCCGACAAAGGGGGAGGACGAATTTGGTCCCAAAAATCTCAAAATCCAGTCCAAAGCACGCCCGCAGAGGTGACTCTGATGAACAGGCCAGGCCAAGTTTGGGGCCTCTGAGGCCTTCCTAGGCAGAGTTATGAGCCCGACAAAAGGGGAGGGCAAATATGTACAAAAAATCTCCAAATAAAGTCCAAAACATGCCCGTAGAGGGAGCCTGGATGAACAGGCCAGGCCAAGTTTGGGGCTTCTGGGGGCTTCCTAGGCAGAGTTATGGGCCATACAAAAGGGCAGGGCGAATTTGGGTCAAAAAATCTCAAAATGCAATCCAAAACATGCTCTTAGAGGGGACTCTGATGAACAGGCCAGGCCAAGTTTGGGGCCTCTGGGCCTCCTAGGCAGAGTTATGGCCCAAAGAAGACAAAGGGGCAGGGCGAATTTGGAAAAAAAATCTCCAAATCCAATCCAAAACACGCCCCTAGAGGTGACTCTGATGAACAGGCCAGGCCAAGTTTGGGGCCTCTGAGGCCCTCCTAGGCAGAGTTATGAGCCCGACAAAAGGGCAGGGCGAATTTGGTCCAAAAAATCTCAAAATACAATCCAAAACACGCCCTAGAGGTGACTCTGATGAACAGGCCAGGCCAAGTTTGGGGCCTCTGAGGCCTTCCTAGGCAGAGTTATGAGCCCGACAAAGGGGCAGGGCGAATTTGGAAAAAAAATCTCCAAATCCAATCCAAAACACGCCCTGAGGTGACTCTGATGAACAGGCCAGGCCAAGTTTGGGGCCTCTGAGGCCTTCCTGGGGGCGGATTATGAGCCCGACAAAAAGGGGAGGGCGGTCTGGTACCGGTACCCCCAAATAAAGTCCAAAACATGCCCGTAGAGGGGACCTTGATGAACAGGCCAGGCCAAGTTTGGGGCCTCTGGAGCCTTCCTAACCAGAGTTATGGGCCCGACAAAGGGGGAGGACGAATTTCATACAAAAATCTCAAAATCCAGTCCAAAGCACGCCCGCAGAGGTGACTCTGATGAACAGGCCAGGCCAAGTTTGGGGCCTCTGAGGCCCTCCTAGGCAGAGTTATGAGCCCGACAAAAGGGCAGGGCAAATTCTCGTCAAAAAATCTCAAAATACAATCCAAAACACGCCCCTAGAGGTGACTCTGATGAACAGGCCAGGCCAAGTTTGGGGCCTCTGAGGCCTTCCTAGGCAGAGTTATCAGCCCGACAAAAAGGGGAGGGCGAATATGGTACAAAAATCTCCAAATAAAGTCCAAAACATGCCTGTAGAGGGGACCTTGATGAACAGGCAGGGCCAAGTTGGGACCCTGAGCCTTCCTAACCAGGGTTCTGGGCCCGACAAAGGGGGAGGACGAATTTGGTCCCAAAAATCTACAAAATCCAGTCCAAAGCACGCCCGCAGAGGTGACTCTGATGAACAGGCCAGGCCAAGTTTGGGGCCTCTGAGGCCCTCCTAGGCAGAGTTATGAGCCCGACAAAAGGGCAGGGCGAATTTGGTCAAAAAATCTCAAAATAAATGCAAACACGCCCCTAGAGGTGACTCTGATGAACAGGCCAGGCCAAGTTTGGGCCTCTGAGGCCCTCCTAGGCAGAGTTATGAGCCCGACAAAAGGGCAGGGCGAATTTGGTCCAAAAAATCTCAAAATACAATCAAAACACGCCCGTAGAGGGGACTCTGATGAACAGGCCAGGCCAAGTTTGGGGCCTCTGAGGCCTTCCTAGGCAGAGTTATGAGCCCGACAAAAGGGGAGGGCGAATATGGTCAAAAAATCTCCAATAAAGTCCAAAACATGCTGTAGAGGGAGCCTGATGAACAGGCCAGGCCAAGTTTGGGCCTCTCAGGACCTTCCTAACCAGAGTTATGGGCCCGACAAAGGGGGAGGACGAATTCATGCAAAAATCTCAAAATCCAGTCCAAAGCACGCCCGCAGAGGTGACTCTGATGAACAGGCCAGGCCAAGTTTGGGGCCTCTGAGGCCTTCCTAGGCAGAGTTATGAGCCCGACAAAGGGAAGGCAACTGGTCCAAAAAATCTCCAAATAAAGTCCAAAACATGCCCGTAGAGGGGACCTTGATGAACAGGCCAGGCCAAGTTTGGGGGAGCCTGGGGGCTTCCTAGGCAGAGTTATGGGCCATACAAAAGGGCAGGGCGAATTTGGTGCAAAAATCTCAAAATGCAATCCAAAACATGCTCTTAGAGGGGACTCTGATGAACAGGCCAGGCCTTGTTTGGGGCCTCTGAGGCCTTCCTAGGCAGAGTTATGAGCCCGACAAAGGGGCAGGGCGAATTTGGAAAAAAAATCTCCAAATCCAATCCAAAACACGCCCCTAGAGGTGACTCTGATGAACAGGCCAGGCCAAGTTTGGGGCCTCTGAGGCCCTCCTAGGCAGAGTTATGAGCCCGACAAAAGGGCAGGGCGGAAACTCGTGCCAAAAAATCTCAAAATACAATCCAAAACACGCCCCTGAGGTGACTCTGATGAACAGGCCAGGCCAAGTTTGGGGCCTCTGAGGCCTTCCTAGGCAGAGTTATGAGCCCGACAAAGGGGCAGGGCGAATTTGGAAAAAAAATCTCCAAATCCAATCCAAAACACGCCCCTAGAGGTGACTCTGATGAACAGGCCAGGCCAAGTTTGGGGCCTCTCAGGCCTTAGAGGCAGAGTTATGAGCCCGACAAAAGGGGAGGGCGAATATGGTCCAAAAAATCTCCAAATAAAGTCCAAAACATGCCCGTAGAGGAGACCTGATGAACAGGCCAGGCCAAGTTTGGGGCCTCTGGAGCCTTCCTAACCAGAGTTATGGGCCCGACAAAGGGGGAGGACGAATTTGGTCCCAAAAATCTCAAAATCCAGTCCAAAGCACGCCCGCAGAGGTGACTCTGATGAACAGGCCAGGCCAAGTTTGGGCCTCTGAGGCCCTCCTAGGCAGAGTTATGAGCCCGACAAAAGGGCAGGGCAACCATAAAAAATCTCAAAATACAATCCAAAACACGCCCCTAGAGGTGACTCTGATGAACAGGCCAGGCCAAGTTTGGGCCTCTAGGCCTTCCTAGGCAGAGTTATGAGCCCGACAAAGGGGAGGGCGAATATGGTCCAAAAAATCTCCAAATAAAGTCCCAAAACATCCTGAGGGGACCTTGATGAACAGGCCAGGCCAAGTTTGGGGCCTCTGAGGCCTTTCCTAACCAGAGTTATGGGCCCGACAAAGGGGGAGGACGAATTTGGTCCCAAAAATCTCAAAATCCAGTCCAAAGCACGCCCGCAGAGGTGACTCTGATGAACAGGCCAGGCCAAGTTTGGGGCCTCTGAGGCCTTCCTAGGCAGAGTTATGAGCCCGACAAAAGGGGAGGGCGAATATCCAGTCAAAAAATCTCCAAATAAAGTCCAAAACATGCCTGTAGAGGGGACCTTGATGAACAGGCCAGGCCAAGTTTGGGGCCTCTGGAGCCTTCCTAACCAGAGTTATGGGCCCGACAAAGGGGGAGGACAGAATTCATACAAAATCTCAAAATCCAGTCCAAAGCACGCCCGCAGAGGTGACTCTGATGAACAGGCCAGGCCAAGTTTGGGGCCTCTGAGGCCTTCCTAGGCAGAGTTATGAGCCCGACGAAAAGGGGAGGGACGGTGTCTGGTCCAAAAAATCTCCAAATAAAGTCCAAAACATGCCCGTAGAGGGGACCTTGATGAACAGGCCAGGCCAAGTTTGGGGCTTCTGGGGGCTTCCTAGGCAGAGTTATGAGCCCCGGGGCAGACAAAGGGGAGGGCGAATATGGTTCAAAAAATCTCAATAAAGTCCAAAACATGCCTGTAGAGAGGGGACCTTGATGAACAGGCCAGGCCAAGTTTGGGGCCTCTGGAGCCTTCCTAACCAGAGTTATCAGGCCCGACAAAGGGGGAGGACGAATTTGGTCCCAAAAATCTCAAAATCCAGTCCAAAGCACGCCCGCAGAGGTGACTCTGATGAACAGGCCAGGCCAAGTTTGGGGCCTCTGAGGCCTTCCTAGGCAGAGTTATGAGCCCGACAAAAGGGGAGGGCGGAATCTGGTCCAAAAAATCTCCAAATAAAGTCCAAAACATGCCTGTAGAGGGGACACTGATGAACAGGCCAGGCCAAGTTTGGGGCCTCTGGAGCCTTCCTAACCAGAGTTATGGGCCCGACAAAGGAGAAGGCAACCATACAAAAATCTCAAAATCCAGTCCAAAGCACGCCCGCAGAGGTGACTCTGATGAACAGGCCAGGCCAAGTTTGGGGCCTCTGAGGCCTTCCTAGGCAGAGTTATGAGCCCGACGAAAAGGGAGGAGGCGAATATAGTGCCAAAAAATCTCCAATAAAGTCCAAAACATGCCCGTGAGGGGACACTGATGAACAGGCCAGGCCAAGT
Organism: Hypomesus nipponensis; assembly: GCF_054491055.1. Lineage (NCBI taxonomy): Eukaryota > Metazoa > Chordata > Actinopteri > Osmeriformes > Osmeridae > Hypomesus > Hypomesus nipponensis. The sequence continues at coordinate 23,827,339 of NC_140377.1, forward strand.
TTGGGGCTTCTGGGGGCTTCCTAGGCAGAGTTATGGGCCATACAAAAGGGCAGGGCGAATTTAGTGCAAAAAATCTCAAAATGCAATCCAAAACATGCTCTTAGAGGGGACTCTGATGAACAGGCCAGGCCTTGTTTGGGCCTCTGAGGCCTTCCTAGGCAGAGTTATGAGCCCGACAAAGGGGCAGGGCAAATTCGGAAAAAAAATCTCCAAATCCAATCCAAAACACGCCCCTAGAGGTGACTCTGATGAACAGGCCAGGCCAAGTTTGGGGCCTCTGGAGCTCCTAGGCAGAGTTATGAGCCCGACAAAGGGCAGGGCGAATTTGGTCCAAAAAATCTCAAAATACAATCCAAAACACGCCCCTAGAGGTGACTCTGATGAACAGGCCAGGCCAAGTTTGGGGCCTCTCTGAGGCCTTCCTAGGCAGAGTTATGAGCCCGACAAAGGGGCAGGGCGAATTTGAAAAGGAACCCCAAATCCAATCCAAAACACGCCCCTAGAGGTGACTCTGATGAACAGCCAGGGCCAAGTTTGGGCCTCTAGGCCTTCCTAGGCAGAGTTATGAGCCCGACAAAAGGGGAGGGCGAATATAAGTACAAAAAATCTAGATAAATCTCCAAAACATGCCCGTAGAGGGGACCTTGATGAACAGGCCAGGCCAAGTTTGGGGCCTCTGGAGCCTTCCTAACCAGAGTTATGGGCCCGACAAAGGGGGAGGACGAATTTGGACCCCAAAAATCTCAAAATCCAGTCCAAAGCACGCCCGCAGAGGTGGCTTTTGATAAACAGCCAGGCCAAGTTTGGGGCCTCTGAGGCCCTCCTAGGCGAGGGTGCTGAGCCCGACAAAGGGGCAGGGCGAATTTGGTCCAAAAAATCTCAAAAAATACAATCCAAAACACGCCCCTAGAGGTGACTCTGATGAACAGGCCAGGCCAAGTTTGGGGCCTCTGAGGCCTTCCTAGGCAGAGTTATGAGCCCGACAAAAGGGAGGGCGAATATGGTCCAAAAAATCTCCAAATAGAAGTCCAAAACATGCCTGTAGAGGGGACCTTGATGAACAGGCCAGGCCAAGTTTGGGGCCTCTGGAGCCTTCCTAACCAGAGTTATGGGCCCGACAAAGGGGGAGGACGAATTTGGTCCCAAAAATCTCAAAATCCAGTCCAAAGCACGCCCGCAGAGGTGACTCTGATGAACAGGGCCAGGCCAAGTTTGGGGCCTCTGAGGCCCTCCTAGGCAGAGTTATGAGCCCGACAAAAGGGCAGGGCGAATTTGGTCCAAAAAATCTCAAAATACAATCCAAAACACGCCCCTAGAGGTGACTCTGATGAACAGGCCAGGCCAAGTTTGGGGCCTCTGAGGCCCTCCTAGGCAGAGTTATGAGCCCGACAAAAGGGCAGGGCGAATTTGGTCCAAAAAATCTCAAAATACAATCCAAAACACGCCCGTAGAGGGGACTCTGATGAACAGGCCAGGCCAAGTTTGGGGCCTCTGGAGCCTTCCTAACCAGAGTTATGGGCCCGACAAAGGGGGAGGACGAATTTGGTCCCAAAAATCTCAAAATCCAGTCCAAAGCACGCCCGCAGAGGTGACTCTGATGAACAGGCCAGGCCAAGTTTGGGGCCTCTGAGGCCTTCCTAGGCAGAGTTATGAGCCCGACAAAAGGGGAGGGCGAATATGGTCCAAAAAATCTCCAAATAAAGTCCAAAACATGCCTGTAGAGGGGACCTTGATGAACAGGCCAGGCCAAGTTTGGGGCCTCTGGAGCCTTCCTAACCAGAGTTATGGGCCCGACAAAGGGGGAGGACGAATTTGAGTACCAAAAATCTCAAAATCCAGTCCAAAGCACGCCCGCAGAGGTGACTCTGATGAACAGGCCAGGCCAAGTTTGGGGCCTGCTGAGGCCTTCCTAGGCAGAGTTATGAGCCCGACAAAAGGGGAGGGCGAATATTGGTCCAAAAAATCTCCAAATAAAGTCCAAAACATGCCCGTAGAGGGGACCTTGATGAACAGGCCAGGCCAAGTTTGGGGCTTCTGGGGGCTTCCTAGGCAGAGTTATGGGCCATACAAAAGGGCAGGGCGAATTTGGTGCAAAAAATCTCAAAATGCAATCCAAAACATGCTCTTTGGGGACTCTGATGAACAGGCCAGGGCCTTGTTTGGGGCCTCTGAGGCCTTCCTAGGCAGAGTTATGAGCCCGACAAAGGGGCAGGGCGAATTTGGAAAAAAATCTCCAAATCCAATCCAAAACACGCCCCTAGAGGTGACTCTGATGAACAGGCCAGGCCAAGTTTGGGGCCTCTGAGGCCCTCCTAGGCAGAGTTATGAGCCCGACAAAAGGGCAGGGCGAATTTGGTCCAAAAAATCTCAAAATACAATCCAAAACACGCCCCTGAGAGGTGACTCTGATGAACAGGCCAGGCCAAGTTTGGGGCCTCTGAGGCCTTCCTAGGCAGAGTTATGAGCCCGACAAAGGGGCAGGGCGAATTTGGAAAAAAAATCTCCAAATCCAATCCAAAACACGCCCCTAGAGGTGACTCTGATGAACAGGCCAGGCCAAGTTTGGGGCCTCTGAGGCCTTCCTAGGCAGAGTTATGAGCCCGACAAAAGGGGAGGGCGGTCTATGGTCCAAAAAATCTCCAAATAAAGTCCAAAACATGCCCGTAGAGGGGAGCCTTGATGAACAGGCCAGGCCAAGTTTGGGGCCTCTGGAGCCTTCCTAACCAGAGTTATGGGCCCGACGAAGGGGGAGGACGAATTTGGTCCCAAAAATCTCAAAATCCAGTCCAAAGCACGCCCGCAGGAGGTGACCTCTGATGAACAGGCCAGGCCAAGTTTGGGGCCTCTGAGGCCCTCCTAGGCAGAGTTATGAGCCCGACAAAAGGGCAGGGCGAATTTGGTCCAAAAAATCTCAAAATACAATCCAAAACACGCCCCTAGAGGTGACTCTGATGAACAGGCCAGGCCAAGTTTGGGGCCTCTGAGGCCCTCCTAGGCAAGGAGTTATAGAGCCCGACAAAAGGGCAGGGCGAATTTGGTCCAAAAAATCTCAAAATACAATCCAAAACACGCCCGTAGAGGGGACTCTGATGAACAGGCCAGGCCAAGTTTGGGGCCTCTGGAGCCTTCCTAACCAGGAGTTATGGGCCCGACAAAGGGGGAGGACGAATTTGGTCCCAAAAATCTCAAAATCCAGTCCAAAGCACGCCCGCAGAGGTGACTCTGATGAACAGGCCAGGCCAAGTTTGGGGCCTCTGAGGCCTTCCTAGGCAGAGTTATGAGCCCGACAAAAAGGGGAGGGCGAATATGGTCCAAAAAATCTCCAAATAAAGTCCAAAACATGCCTGTAAAGGGGACCTTGATGAACAGGCCAGGCCAAGTTTGGGGCCTCTGGAGCCTTCCTAACCAGAGTTATGGGCCCGACAAAGGGGGAGGACGAATTTGGTCCCAAAAATCTCAAAATCCAGTCCAAAGCACGCCCGCAGAGGTGACTCTGATGAACAGGCCAGGCCAAGTTTGGGGCCTCTGAGGCCTTCCTAGGCAGAGTTATGAGCCCGACAAAAGGGGAGGGCGAATATGGTCCAAAAAATCTCCAAATAAAGTCCAAAACATGCCCGTAGAGGGGACCTTGATGAACAGGCCAGGCCAAGTTTGGGGCTTCTGGGGGCTTCCTAGGCAGAGTTATGGGCCATACAAAAGGGCAGGGCGAATTTGGTGCAAAAAATCTCAAAATGCAATCCAAAACATGCTCTTAGAGGGGACTCTGATGAACAGGCCAGGCCTTGTTTGGGGCCTCTGAGGCCTTCCTAGGCAGAGTTATGAGCCCGACAAAGGGGCAGGGCGAATTTGGAAAAAAAATCTCCAAATCCAATCCAAAACACGCCCCTAGAGGTGACTCTGATGAACAGGCCAGGCCAAGTTTGGGGCCTCTGAGGCCCTCCTAGGCAGAGTTATGAGCCCGACAAAAGGGCAGGGCGAATTTGGTCCAAAAAATCTCAAAATACAATCCAAAACACGCCCCTAGAGGTGACTCTGATGAACAGGCCAGGCCAAGTTTGGGGCCTCTGAGGCCTTCCTAGGCAGAGTTATGAGCCCGACAAAGGGGCAGGGCGAATTTGGAAAAAAAATCTCCAAATCCAATCCAAAACACGCCCCTAGAGGTGACTCTGATGAACAGGCCAGGCCAAGTTTGGGGCCTCTGAGGCCTTCCTAGGCAGAGTTATGAGCCCGACAAAAGGGGAGGGCGAATATGGTCCAAAAAATCTCCAAATAAAGTCCAAAACATGCCCGTAGAGGGGACCTTGATGAACAGGCCAGGCCAAGTTTGGGGCCTCTGGAGCCTTCCTAACCAGGAGTTATGGGCCCGACAAAGGGGGAGGACGGAATTTGGTCCCAAAAATCTCAAAATCCAGTCCAAAGCACGCCCGCAGAGGTGACTCTGATGAACAGGCCAGGCCAAGTTTGGGGCCTCTGAGGCCCTCCTAGGCAGAGTTATGAGCCCGACAAAAGGGCAGGGCGAATTTGGTCCAAAAAATCTCAAAATACAATCCAAAACACGCCCCTAGAGGTGACTCTGATGAACAGGCCAGGCCAAGTTTGGGGCCTCTGAGGCCTTCCTAGGCAGAGTTATGAGCCCGACAAAAGGGGAGGGCGAATATGGTCCAAAAAATCTCCAAATAAAGTCCAAAACATGCCTGTAGAGGGGACCTTGATGAACAGGCCAGGCCAAGTTTGGGGCCTCTGAGGCCCTCCTAGGCAGAGTTATGAGCCCGACAAAAGGGCAGGGCGAATTTGGTCCAAAAAATCTCAAAATACAATCCAAAACACGCCCGTAGAGGGGACTCTGATGAACAGGCCAGGCCAAGTTTGGGGCCTCTGGAGCCTTCCTAACCAGAGTTATGGGCCCGACAAAGGGGGAGGACGAATTTGGTCCCAAAAATCTCAAAATCCAGTCCAAAGCACGCCCGCAGAGGTGACTCTGATGAACAGGCCAGGCCAAGTTTGGGGCCTCTGAGGCCTTCCTAGGCAGAGTTATGAGCCCGACAAAAGGGGAGGGCGAATATGGTCCAAAAAATCTCCAAATAAAGTCCAAAACATGCCCGTAGAGGGGACCTTGATGAACAGGCCAGGCCAAGTTTGGGGCTTCTGGGGGCTTCCTAGGCAGAGTTATGGGCCATACAAAAGGGCAGGGCGAATTTGGTGCAAAAAATCTCAAAATGCAATCCAAAACATGCTCTTAGAGGGGACTCTGATGAACAGGCCAGGCCTTGTTTGGGGCCTCTGAGGCCTTCCTAGGCAGAGTTATGAGCCCGACAAAGGGGCAGGGCGAATTTGGAAAAAAAATCTCCAAATCCAATCCAAAACACGCCCCTAGAGGTGACTCTGATGAACAGGCCAGGCCAAGTTTGGGGCCTCTGAGGCCCTCCTAGGCAGAGTTATGAGCCCGACAAAGGGCAGGGCGAATTTGGTCCAAAAAATCTCAAAATACAATCCAAAACACGCCCCTAGAGGTGACTCTGATGAACAGGCCAGGCCAAGTTTGGGGCCTCTGAGGCCTTCCTAGGCAGAGTTATGAGCCCGACAAAGGGGCAGGGCGAATTTGGAAAAAAATCTCCAAATCCAATCCAAAACACGCCCCTAGAGGTGACTCTGATGAACAGGCCAGGCCAAGTTTGGGGCCTCTGAGGCCTTCCTAGGCAGAGTTATGAGCCCGACAAAAGGGGAGGGCGAATATGGTCCAAAAAATCTCCAAATAAAGTCCAAAACATGCCCGTGAGGGGACCTTGATGAACAGGCCAGGCCAAGTTTGGGGCCTCTGGAGCCTTCCTAACCAGAGTTATGGGCCCGACAAAGGGGGAGGACGAATTTGGTCCCAAAAATCTCAAAATCCAGTCCAAAGCACGCCCGCAGAGGTGACTCTGATGAACAGGCCAGGCCAAGTTTGGGGCCTCTGAGGCCCTCCTAGGCAGAGTTATGAGCCCGACAAAAGGGCAGGGCGAATTTGGTCCAAAAAATCTCAAAATACAATCCAAAACACGCCCCTAGAGGTGACTCTGATGAACAGGCCAGGCCAAGTTTGGGGCCTCTGAGGCCCTCCTAGGCAGAGTTATGAGCCCGACAAAAGGGCAGGGCGAATTTGGTCCAAAAAATCTCAAAATACAATCCAAAACACGCCCGTAGAGGGGACTCTGATGAACAGGCCAGGCCAAGTTTGGGGCCTCTGGAGCCTTCCTAACCAGAGTTATGGGCCCGACAAGCAGGGGAGGACGAATTCGGTCCCAAAAATCTCAAAATCCAGTCCAAAGCACGCCCGCAGAGGTGACTCTGATGAACAGGCCAGGCCAAGTTTGGGGCCTCTGAGGCCTTCCTAGGCAGAGTTATGAGCCCGACAAAAGGGGAGGGCGAATATGGTCCAAAAAATCTCCAAATAAAGTCCAAAACATGCCTGTAGAGGGGACCTTGATGAACAGGCCAGGCCAAGTTTGGGGCCTCTGGAGCCTTCCTAACCAGAGTTATGGGCCCGACAAAGGGGGAGGACGAATTGGTCCCAAAAATCTCAAAATCCAGTCCAAAGCACGCCCGCAGAGGTGACTCTGATGAACAGGCCAGGCCAAGTTTGGGGCCTCTGAGGCCTTCCTAGGCAGAGTTATGAGCCCGACAAAAGGGGAGGGCGAATATGGTCCAAAAAATCTCCAAATAAAGTCCAAAACATGCCCGTAGAGGGGACCTTGATGAACAGGCCAGGCCAAGTTTGGGGCTTCTGGGGGCTTCCTAGGCAGAGTTATGGGCCATACAAAAGGGCAGGGCGAATTTGGTGCAAAAAATCTCAAAATGCAATCCAAAACATGCTCTTAGAGGGGACTCTGATGAACAGGCCAGGCCTTGTTTGGGGCCTCTGAGGCCTTCCTAGGCAGAGTTATGAGCCCGACAAAGGGGCAGGGCGAATTTGGAAAAAAAATCTCCAAATCCAATCCAAAACACGCCCCTAGAGGTGACTCTGATGAACAGGCCAGGCCAAGTTTGGGGCCTCTGAGGCCCTCCTAGGCAGAGTTATGAGCCCGACAAAAGGGCAGGGCGAATTTGGTCCAAAAAATCTCAAAATACAATCCAAAACACGCCCCTAGAGGTGACTCTGATGAACAGGCCAGGCCAAGTTTGGGGCCTCTGAGGCCTTCCTAGGCAGAGTTATGAGCCCGACAAAGGGGCAGGGCGAATTTGGAAAAAAAATCTCCAAATCCAATCCAAAACACGCCCCTAGAGGTGACTCTGATGAACAGGCCAGGCCAAGTTTGGGGCCTCTGAGGCCTTCCTAGGCAGAGTTATGAGCCCGACAAAGGGGAGGGCGAATATGGTCCAAAAAATCTCCAAATAAAGTCCAAAACATGCCCGTAGAGGGGACCTTGATGAACAGGCCAGGCCAAGTTTGGGGCCTCTGGAGCCTTCCTAACCAGAGTTATGGGCCCGACAAAGGGGGAGGACGAATTTGGTCCCAAAAATCTCAAAATCCAGTCCAAAGCACGCCCGCAGAGGTGACTCTGATGAACAGGCCAGGCCAAGTTTGGGGCCTCTGAGGCCCTCCTAGGCAGAGTTATGAGCCCGACAAAAGGGCAGGGCGAATTTGGTCCAAAAAATCTCAAAATACAATCCAAAACACGCCCCTAGAGGTGACTCTGATGAACAGGCCAGGCCAAGTTTGGGGCCTCTGAGGCCTTCCTAGGCAGAGTTATGAGCCCGACAAAAGGGGAGGGCGAATATGGTCCAAAAAATCTCCAAATAAAGTCCAAAACATGCCTGTAGAGGGGACCTTGATGAACAGGCCAGGCCAAGTTTGGGGCCTCTGAGGCCCTCCTAGGCAGAGTTATGAGCCCGACAAAAGGGCAGGGCGAATTTGGTCCAAAAAATCTCAAAATACAATCCAAAACACGCCCGTAGAGGGGACTCTGATGAACAGGCCAGGCCAAGTTTGGGGCCTCTGGAGCCTTCCTAACCAGAGTTATGGGCCCGACAAAGGGGGAGGACGAATTTGGTCCCAAAAATCTCAAAATCCAGTCCAAAGCACGCCCGCAGAGGTGACTCTGATGAACAGGCCAGGCCAAGTTTGGGGCCTCTGAGGCCTTCCTAGGCAGAGTTATGAGCCCGACAAAAGGGGAGGGCGAATATGGTCCAAAAAATCTCCAAATAAAGTCCAAAACATGCCCGTAGAGGGGACCTTGATGAACAGGCCAGGCCAAGTTTGGGGCTTCTGGGGGCTTCCTAGGCAGAGTTATGGGCCATACAAAAGGGCAGGGCGAATTTGGTGCAAAAAATCTCAAAATGCAATCCAAAACATGCTCTTAGAGGGGACTCTGATGAACAGGCCAGGCCTTGTTTGGGGCCTCTGAGGCCTTCCTAGGCAGAGTTATGAGCCCGACAAAGGGGCAGGGCGAATTTGGAAAAAAAATCTCCAAATCCAATCCAAAACACGCCCCTAGAGGTGACTCTGATGAACAGGCCAGGCCAAGTTTGGGGCCTCTGAGGCCCTCCTAGGCAGAGTTATGAGCCCGACAAAAGGGCAGGGCGAATTTGGTCCAAAAAATCTCAAAATACAATCCAAAACACGCCCCTAGAGGTGACTCTGATGAACAGGCCAGGCCAAGTTTGGGGCCTCTGAGGCCTTCCTAGGCAGAGTTATGAGCCCGACAAAGGGGCAGGGCGAATTTGGAAAAAAAATCTCCAAATCCAATCCAAAACACGCCCCTAGAGGTGACTCTGATGAACAGGCCAGGCCAAGTTTGGGGCCTCTGAGGCCTTCCTAGGCAGAGTTATGAGCCCGACAAAAGGGGAGGGCGAATATGGTCCAAAAAATCTCCAAATAAAGTCCAAAACATGCCCGTAGAGGGGACCTTGATGAACAGGCCAGGCCAAGTTTGGGGCCTCTGGAGCCTTCCTAACCAGAGTTATGGGCCCGACAAAGGGGGAGGACGAATTTGGTCCCAAAAATCTCAAAATCCAGTCCAAAGCACGCCCGCAGAGGTGACTCTGATGAACAGGCCAGGCCAAGTTTGGGGCCTCTGAGGCCCTCCTAGGCAGAGTTATGAGCCCGACAAAAGGGCAGGGCGAATTTGGTCCAAAAAATCTCAAAATACAATCCAAAACACGCCCCTAGAGGTGACTCTGATGAACAGGCCAGGCCAAGTTTGGGGCCTCTGAGGCCTTCCTAGGCAGAGTTATGAGCCCGACAAAAGGGGAGGGCGAATATGGTCCAAAAAATCTCCAAATAAAGTCCAAAACATGCCTGTAGAGGGGACCTTGATGAACAGGCCAGGCCAAGTTTGGGGCCTCTGAGGCCCTCCTAGGCAGAGTTATGAGCCCGACAAAAGGGCAGGGCGAATTTGGTCCAAAAAATCTCAAAATACAATCCAAAACACGCCCGTAGAGGGGACTCTGATGAACAGGCCAGGCCAAGTTTGGGGCCTCTGGAGCCTTCCTAACCAGAGTTATGGGCCCGACAAAGGGGGAGGACGAATTTGGTCCCAAAAATCTCAAAATCCAGTCCAAAGCACGCCCGCAGAGGTGACTCTGATGAACAGGCCAGGCCAAGTTTGGGGCCTCTGAGGCCTTCCTAGGCAGAGTTATGAGCCGGACAAAAGGGGAGGGCGAATATGGTCCAAAAAATCTCCAAATAAAGTCCAAAACATGCCCGTAGAGGGGACCTTGATGTACAGGCCAGGCCAAGTTTGGGGCCTCTGAGGCCTTCCTAGGCAGAGTTATGAGCCCGACAAAAGGGCAGGGCGAATTTGGTCCAAAAAATCTCAAAATACAATCCAAAACACGCCCGTAGAGGGGACTCTGATGAACAGACCAGGCCAAGTTTGGGGCTTCTGGGGGCTTCCTAGGCAGAGTTATGGGCCATACAAAAGGGCAGGGCGAATTTGGTCCAAAAAATCTCAAAATGCAATCCAAAACATGCTCTTAGAGGGGACTCTGATGAACAGGCCAGGCCAAGTTTGGGGCCTCTGAGGCCTTCCTAGGCAGAGTTATGAGCCCGACAAAGGGGCAGGGCGAATTTGGAAAAAAAATCTCCAAATCCAATACAAAACACGCCCCTAGAGGTGACTCTGATGAACAGGCCAGTTCAAGTTTGGGGCCTCTGAGGCCTTCCTAGGCAGAGTTATGAGCCCGACAAAAGGGGAGGGCGAATATGGTCCAAAAAATCTCCAAATAAAGTCCAAAACATGCCCGTAGAGGGGACCTTGATGAACAGGCCAGGCCAAGTTTGGGGCCTCTGGAGCCTTCCTAACCAGAGTTATGGGCCCGACAAAGGGGGAGGACGAATTTGGTCCCAAAAATCTCAAAATCCAGTCCAAAGCACGCCCGCAGAGGTGACTCTGATGAACAGGCCAGGCCAAGTTTGGGGCCTCTGAGGCCTTCCTAGGCAGAGTTATGAGCCCGACAAAAGGGGAGGGCGAATATGGTCCAAAAAATCTCCAAATAAAGTCCAAAACATGCCCGTAGAGGGGACCTTGATGTACAGGCCAGGCCAAGTTTGGGGCCTCTGAGGCCTTCCTAGGCAGAGTTATGAGCCCGACAAAAGGGCAGGGCGAATTTGGTCCAAAAAATCTCAAAATACAAACCAAAACACGCCCGTAGAGGGGACTCTGATGAACAGACCAGGCCAAGTTTGGGGCTTCTGGGGGCTTCCTAGGCAGAGTTATGGGCCATTCAAAAGGGCAGGGCGAATTTGGTCCAAAAAATCTCAAAATGCAATCCAAAACATGCTCTTAGAGGGGACTCTGATGAACAGGCCAGGCCAAGTTTGGGGCCTCTGAGGCCTTCCTAGGCAGAGTTATGAGCCCGACAAAGGGGCAGGGCGAATTTGGAAAAAAAATCTCCAAATCCAATACAAAACACGCCCCTAGAGGTGACTCTGATGAACAGGCCAGGCCAAGTTTGGGGCCTCTGAGGCCTTCCTAGGCAGAGTTATGAGCCCGACAAAAGGGGAGGGCGAATATGGTCCAAAAAATCTCCAAATAAAGTCCAAAACATGCCCGTAGAGGGGACCTTGATGTACAGGCCAGGCCAAGTTTGGGGCCTCTGAGGCCTTCCTAGGCAGAGTTATGAGCCCGACAAAAGGGCAGGGCGAATTTGGTCCAAAAAATCTCAAAATACAATCCAAAACACGCCCGTAGAGGGGACTCTGATGAACAGACCAGGCCAAGTTTGGGGCTTCTGGGGGCTTCCTAGGCAGAGTTATGGGCCATACAAAAGGGCAGGGCGAATTTGGTCCAAAAAATCTCAAAATGCAATCCAAAACATGCTCTTAGAGGGGACTCTGATGAATAGGCCAGGCCAAGTTTGGGGCCTCTGAGGCCTTCCTAGGCAGAGTTATGAGCCCGACAAAGGGGCAGGGCGAATTTGGAAAAAAAATCTCCAAATCCAATACAAAACACGCCCCTAGAGGTGACTCTGATGAACAGGCCAGTTCAAGTTTGGGGCCTCTGAGGCCTTCCTAGGCAGAGTTATGAGCCCGACAAAAGGGGAGGGTGAATATGGTCCAAAAAATCTCCAAATAAAGTCCAAAACATGCCCGTAGAGGGGACCTTGATGAACAGGCCAGGCCAAGTTTGGGGCCTCTGGAGCCTTCCTAACCAGAGTTATGGGCCCGACAAAGGGGGAGGACGAATTTGGAAAAAAAATCTCAAAATCCAGTCCAAAGCACGCCCGCAGAGGTGACTCTGATGAACAGGCCAGGCCAAGTTTGGGGCTTCTGGGGGCTTCCTAGGCAGAGTTATGGGCCATACAAAAGGGCAGGGCGAATTTGGTCCAAAAAATCTCAAAATGCAATCCAAAACATGCTCTTAGAGGGGACTCTGATGAATAGGCCAGGCCAAGTTTGGGGCCTCTGAGGCCTTCCTAGGCAGAGTTATGAGCCCGACAAAGGGGCAGGGCGAATTTGGAAAAAAAATCTCCAAATCCAATACAAAACACGCCCCTAGAGGTGACTCTGATGAACAGGCCAGTTCAAGTTTGGGGCCTCTGAGGCCTTCCTAGGCAGAGTTATGAGCCCGACAAAGGGGAGGGTGAATATGGTCCAAAAAATCTCCAAATAAAGTCCAAAACATGCCCGTAGAGGGGACCTTGATGAACAGGCCAGGCCAAGTTTGGGGCCTCTGGAGCCTTCCTAACCAGAGTTATGGGCCCGACAAAGGGGGAGGACGAATTTGGAAAAAAAATCTCAAAATCCAGTCCAAAGCACGCCCGCAGAGGTGACTCTGATGAACAGGCCAGGCCAAGTTTGGGGCTTCTGGGGGCTTCCTAGGCAGAGTTATGGGCCATACAAAAGGGCAGGGCGAATTTGGTCCAAAAAATCTCAAAATGCAATCCAAAACATGCTCTTAGAGGGGACTCTGATGAATAGGCCAGGCCAAGTTTGGGGCCTCTGAGGCCTTCCTAGGCAGAGTTATGAGCCCGACAAAGGGGCAGGGCGAATTTGGAAAAAAAATCTCCAAATCCAATACAAAACACGCCCCTAGAGGTGACTCTGATGAACAGGCCAGTTCAAGTTTGGGGCCTCTGAGGCCTTCCTAGGCAGAGTTATGAGCCCGACAAAGGGGAGGGTGAATATGGTCCAAAAAATCTCCAAATAAAGTCCAAAACATGCCCGTAGAGGGGACCTTGATGAACAGGCCAGGCCAAGTTTGGGGCCTCTGGAGCCTTCCTAACCAGAGTTATGGGCCCGACAAAGGGGGAGGACGAATTTGGTCCCAAAAATCTCAAAATCCAGTCCAAAGCACGCCCGCAGAGGTGACTCTGATGAACAGGCCAGGCCAAGTTTGGGGCCTCTGAGGCCTTCCTAGGCAGAGTTATGAGCCCGACAAAAGGGGAGGGCGAATATGGTACAAAAAATCTCCAAATAAAGTCCAAAACATGCCCGTAGAGGGGACCTTGATGTACAGGCCAGGCCAAGTTTGGGGCCTCTGAGGCCTTCCTAGGCAGAGTTATGAGCCCGACAAAAGGGCAGGGCGAATTTGGTCCAAAAAATCTCAAAATACAATCCAAAACACGCCCGTAGAGGGGACTCTGATGAACAGACCAGGCCAAGTTTGGGGCTTCTGGGGGCTTCCTAGGCAGAGTTATGGGCCATTCAAAAGGGCAGGGCGAATTTGGTCCCAAAAATCTCAAAATGCAATCCAAAACATGCTCTTAGAGGGGACTCTGATGAACAGGCCAGGCCAAGTTTGGGGCCTCTGAGGCCTTCCTAGGCAGAGTTATGAGCCCGACAAAGGGGCAGGGCGAATTTGGAAAAAAAATCTCAAAATCCAATACAAAACACGCCCCTAGAGGTGACTCTGATGAACAGGCCAGGCCAAGTTTGGGGCCTCTGAGGCCTTCCTAGGCAGAGTTATGAGCCCGACAAAAGGGGAGGGCGAATATGGTCCAAAAAATCTCCAAATAAAGTCCAAAACATGCCCGTAGAGGGGACCTTGATGTACAGGCCAGGCCAAGTTTGGGGCCTCTGAGGCCTTCCTAGGCAGAGTTATGAGCCCGACAAAGGGCAGGGCGAATTTGGTCCAAAAAATCTCAAAATACAATCCAAAACACGCCCGTAGAGGGGACTCTGATGAACAGACCAGGCCAAGTTTGGGGCTTCTGGGGGCTTCCTAGGCAGAGTTATGGGCCATACAAAAGGGCAGGGCGAATTTGGTCCAAAAAATCTCAAAATGCAATCCAAAACATGCTCTTAGAGGGGACTCTGATGAATAGGCCAGGCCAAGTTTGGGGCCTCTGAGGCCTTCCTAGGCAGAGTTATGAGCCCGACAAAGGGGCAGGGCGAATTTGGAAAAAAAATCTCCAAATCCAATACAAAACACGCCCCTAGAGGTGACTCTGATGAACAGGCCAGTTCAAGTTTGGGGCCTCTGAGGCCTTCCTAGGCAGAGTTATGAGCCCGACAAAAGGGGAGGGTGAATATGGTCCAAAAAATCTCCAAATAAAGTCCAAAACATGCCCGTAGAGGGGACCTTGATGAACAGGCCAGGCCAAGTTTGGGGCCTCTGGAGCCTTCCTAACCAGAGTTATGGGCCCGACAAAGGGGGAGGACGAATTTGGTCCCAAAAATCTCAAAATCCAGTCCAAAGCACGCCCGCAGAGGTGACTCTGATGAACAGGCCAGGCCAAGTTTGGGGCCTCTGAGGCCTTCCTAGGCAGAGTTATGAGCCCGACAAAAGGGGAGGGCGAATATGGTCCAAAAAATCTCAAAATAAAGTCCAAAACATGCCCGTAGAGGGGACCTTGATGAACAGGCCAGGCCAAGTTTGGGGCCTCTGAGGCCTTCCTAGGCAGAGTTATGGGCCCGACAAAAAGGGAGGGCGAATATGGTCCAAAAAATCTCAAAATACAGTCCAAAACACGCCCGTAGAGGGGACTCTGATGAACAGGCCAGGCCAAGTTTGGGGCATCTGGGGCCTTCCTAGGCAGAGTTATGGGCCAGACAAAAGGGGAGGGCGAATTTGGTCCAAAAAATCTCAAAATACAATCCAAAACACGCCCGTAGAGGGGACTCTGATGAACAGACCAGGCCAAGTTTGAGGCCTCTGAGGCCTTCCTAGGCAGAGTTATGGGCCAGACAAAAGGGGAGGGCGAATTTGGTCCAAAAAATCTCAAAATCCAGTCCAAAACACGCCCGTAGAGGGGACTCTGATGAACAGACCAGGCCAAGTTTGAGGCTTCTGGGGGCTTCCTAGGCAGAGTTATGGGCCATACAAAAGGGCAGGGCGAATTTGGTCCAAAAAATCTCAAAATACAATCCAAAGCACGCCCGCAGAGGGGACTCTGATGAACAGGGCAGGCCAAGTTTGGGGCATCTGGGGCCTTCCTAGGCAGAGTTATGGGCCCGACAAAAAGGGAGGGCGAATATGGTCCAAAAAATCTCCAAATCCAGTCCAAAACACGCCCGTAGAGGGGACTCTGATGAACAGGATAGGCCAATTTTGGGGCATCTGGGGGCTTCCTAGGCAGAGTTTTTGGGCCCGACAACAGGGCAGGGCGAATATGGTCCAAAAAATCTCCAAATGCATTCCAAAACACGCCCATAGAGGGGACTCTGATGAACAAGCCAGGCCAAGTTTGGGGCCTCTGGAGCCTTCCTAGCCAGAGTTATGGGCCCGACAAAAGGGGAGGGCGAATTTGGTCCAAGAAATCTCCAAATCCAATCCAAAACACGCCCGTAGAGGGGACTCTGATGAAGGCCAGGCCAAGTTTGGGTTCTTTTCTAAGTCCTTATGTCTCTTTTTCTAACACTAACCCTCAGGTGCCTGGTTCTGGCCCTACACTGCCATGTCCCCTGGACTGTTTTATTTTACAGGGCCCCCCCATTCCTGGTGGGTGTGGCCCTGACACCCTCAGGTGTAGGGGCCCTCCATACACTGTCATGCCCCCTGGATTGACAGGTTGGGGGACCCATTTTATTTCACAAGGGCCCCTCCCCATTTTGGGGGGGGGGGTGGCCCTGACACCCTCAGGTGCCTGGGTCCTCCCTACACTGCCACATCCCTTTGACTGACAGGTTGGGTTTACCCGTTTTATTTAACAGGGGCCCCTCCCTATTTCTGGGGAGCTGCCCTGACACTTTGGTGCCAGTTGACAAATCGCTGCGTCTATAGACAAGCAGATCGATTGAATCTTCACTAATACTCAGGCAGATACCCCTTTTCGGGGCTACCATTCCTGCCTTTGGTTTCTCAATCATTTTGAGTTCCCATGATCCTTTGGGGCTGACTGTTTGATGGACTTCGACCATTTTCCAGAATTTTCCAGTTTGATTAAGCTCACATTTACATTTAGTCATTTAGCAGATGCTCTTATTCAGAGGCTCAATTGGGTTTTTGATACCCGCCGCTGCTTGCCGCTCTCACCGTTGAAAGGTTTGCTACCTCAGTTGATGTGGTCTCCCTGAAACATGTCAAGGCCTCATCCGGATCCCTCGGCAGACTCCTGACGTAGGGGTTCCATAACGGGTTTTCCATGGCTTTGGTGAGTATTTTTTCACGAGGTATAGTTATCGTCGGTAGAAGATTGGTGGGTCCAGTGGTTTAGCACAATGGGACATATTCCCCGGACTCACCCGCCGACAAACCTAGGCCCTAGCCGCTGGTAGAAGCTTGTAGGGAGTTCCAAGGCTCGATAGGAGCCTTACCTCCCTTCCGCCAGAACTCTCCTTAGCCCCCGCTGGACAAGCTGTGACAGGAGCAGCTTGTCTGGGTGGGATGGAGACTTTGATCCACTTTGGGCAGGCTGTGATCACAAGCAGTCTGTCTGAGCAAGTGGTTCTTCAGACCCTCTCCGGGCAGGCTGTGGTAACCTTGCGGTGTTAACAAGCAGTCTGTTTGGGTGGGCGGTAAGTATGCGGCCCTCCTGGGTCCCATTTGGGACAGCACGCAGGATGTGGTGGTCCAGGGCTCAGGACCTTGATCGTAGCCCAGTCTTCTACGGGGGGTAGCCCCACTCATGCACCACTGCACCCTTGACTGATCCTGATCATCACCCTTTAGCCTAAGGGGTGTGATCAAACCCATACCCCAGGATACGCTTTTGCCTCCCTGGTTCCTGGCGCTTGTCGGCTTCCTCATGAGAAATTTCTTCTCTTGGACATTCTCTTGCACATTTTGTGCCTCTTACTGGGTATCCATTCTACCCCAACATTTTCCGTGTGGCAGGATCCAAGGTAAGAATTCCACAATTTAGCTTATTAGCTTAACACTGATCGTTAAACAAACATTTTTTTAAATGTTTTATTCCACATTACCTTAGACCAGTGGTTCTCAACCCTGGTCCCCCTATCCTGCATGTTTTAGATGTTTCCCTGCTCCAACACACCTGATTCAAATGAATGGTCTTTAACAGGCTTCTGCATAATGACCCATCCATTAGAATCAGGTGTGTTGGGGCAGGGAAACATCTAAAACATTCTGGACAGGGGATCCCTGAGGTTCAGGGCTGAGAACCACTGCCTTAGACTGCCTAACCCTAACCCTCCTCTCATAATGCACATTCAACAATTCCACCATTATCTAGCTTACCTTTTCTCACACCTTATTCCCCACTTATCCCTACCCTCTAGTTGAACTCACCAACTCTTTTTCGATTCCCCTCCATTCCCAGTCACCCCACCCTTATCTCCTCGGTCACCAATCTCTCAGCCCTGTAAAAATATCATTCCTCCTGATGTCTCACCATTTTCTTATTCAACACCCTCATTCTTGAATCGCACCAATCTCCTCACATAATTACACTGATCATCAACATTGTCTTACCCTCATATCACACACCTGCAGCACCAACCAATCTTATGCCACAACTTTTCTCAATCACCTAGTTACCTACAAGTATGGACAGGATTCCTACCTTACTTGACTTGGTTTCTCTTGTTACGTCAACCCTGGCAGTTCATTACCAACCCTGGCAGTTCACTCCCAATTTGAGCTTCTGGGTTAGGGTCAGCCCCAACACCAAAATGTAACCTTGTTGGAGC
The DNA here is from genome assembly GCF_054491055.1 of Hypomesus nipponensis. Lineage (NCBI taxonomy): Eukaryota > Metazoa > Chordata > Actinopteri > Osmeriformes > Osmeridae > Hypomesus > Hypomesus nipponensis. Next base: position 23,844,848 of record NC_140377.1, read on the forward strand.
TTTGGAACTGTACTACACCCTGTTGTGACCAGAACCCTACCCGACCCTCTGAGTCTAACCCTAACCATTTGGGAACTATGCCTAAACCAAAAAACTGGATGTACAGCATCCTCCTCCACTCCATTTGAACAAGCTCTCATTGATTGTCTCTGCCCAACCTCTCCGTGCCTGAAATTCTAAAGGACTTTATTTTAAAAGGCTTTCCTCTCCTGCCACTGGTCACCCTCACCCATGGCCTTTCATTTGTTGAACCCTTGTAGGGCCCTCCCACCCCCAGTGGTCATCATCCTACCATAATTTCACTTCATTGGCACTTTTATTCTGAAAATCCTACCATCCATCTCTGGTTACCCACATACTCACATTCTAATTGGACCTCTTTGCTACCATCATAACTTTACCTCTCTGGCACAATTTGAAGGGACTCTTATTTTGAAGGACTTTCCTTCACCCTCCACTGTCATTCATGGTCTTCCTACAATAAGGCCCTTGTAAGATCTTTCCTTACCCTCTGATTGTCCTCTTCCTAAAGGGACTTATTTTGACAAGCCTTTTGGCTTTCTGCCACTGAGTACCTTTGACCTTATACTCCCATTCAATAAAACCCATGGCAGGCCCTCCTACTTGCTCATCAGCCTTCTCACCCTATTCAGGACATATTTTGAAAACCCCATCCATTACTCCAACAACCCCTATCCCCCCTACCACCTGGGACCTCACCAAACAACCCCGCCCATTATCTTTATCTGTGGAGGCGGTCATGAAACTGGTGTCATCTTGTACACCCAACCAATCAAGGTTGTCCTCCCCGATTGCTGGACCCCTGGGGGATAAACACATCAAATTGGGAGACTTGCCGTCCATCCCTGTTCCCTAGGGGGACATTCATATGACCCACTTACATACCCATGATCACAGAACGGGCATTACCCATCCCTGTGCAAACGACCTGCATTTTGACCCCCCAATCAAGAAGTTTTGGACCGTATCTTGAGTTCCGCATTTCCCAGTATCCCATTTTCGCAACGTGTCCCCTTGACGCCATCACTGGGACTTGATTCAACCCTGGTGGCCCTGCCTAAGGAGAGGGTGTCTAGTCAATTAAAATAAGGCTGAAAACACCCAATGACCCTGGGTTTACCACTGATGTGTTTCCACAATTCAGGACCCTTTACTTGGACTGGACTTCAACCTGGCCAACATGTATCTTTATGATTATGACCTGGCAGTTAGTAAGGTTCAAGTCTCCAGACAACAATATTTCAACCCAGGTGGTGTTAATACTGATTGATACCCAGGGACCAGTGTCCTTTCCTCCTAGTAGTGTTGCTTTAAACTTAACTCTACATCGACAGAGGGTTAGCTAAACTACTACCCAAGCGGTTGTTTCTCTAAACAACTCCAGACTACAATATATCTACCCTGGGGTTTGTTATTCTGAGACCCCCAATGGACCATTGACTCAGGCTTAACGTCTCCGGACACCAGCTGTTTCAACCTGGATGGTGTTTATGTTGTTGGCTTGAGATCTCCAAGAAGGGGATGTGGAACCTTTAACCCTCGGTCGCTAGTTTGGACTTTACCATTTCAGGCAAATCTCCCTAACCTCTCAGTCTTAGTCTCCGGACACCAGTTATAGGGTTAGGGAGCTCAACCCCTGGAGGGTGGTGATGCTCAGACTGACATCTATTGTAGATGAAGACCAATTGTGTTAGACCTTTAACCACCAGCGCTCAATCGGATCATTGGATTGATTCTGGCCAAAGCCTTTTATATAACCTCAGTCTCGAAGATTCCAGACACCAATAATATCAACCCTGGTGGTTATGATACTGTTAGACTGATTACCAGTTCTCTATACTTATTGTTGAAGACGGGCTGAGAGATTTAAAAGTGCTTTTGTGAGGTCTCACCTTAACTCTGGTCCCGCGGGGTGTTTCCTCATTGATGCTACCACACCTAACCTGCCTGGGCTTTGGTGTCTACTCACCCCTACAGCTCCTAATTCCAACCTTAGATTTGCCTTGATTCTCTTATCAGAAAGAAGAACTGAAGATTCTCCGTCTCACAATTCCCTCCTTCTGCTGTCTTCCTTTACCAAAAAAACCCCTATCCTCGCTTTGGGGACCCTTGATGGCAGCTGCGTCCTTCGGGGAAATGAAGCTTGGCGCGTGTTCGGATAGGCAAGACCGACCCCTGCTTTCGGGCATACTCTTATGTTTCATGAATTACTCCCCCCACTAAGAATGGTCTACTTTTCCTCTTCCCATGTCGGGCTGTCATCTTGGTTTCAGTTTGATCAGCGCTCCCGTCTATCAAAGCTGTCAAGTCTTCCTCGTTGCTGTCAGCCTATCACAATGATCCCATGCCTTTGATTACGATTCTCTCCCGGTTTAGTTTGTCCATGCTATTAGGTGCGCGACCCTGCACCTCCCCACCTTAACCCTAACCTCTGTTCTTGACTCCTTGGCTGGCTTGTCGGCTGCAGCCACCGCCACCAGTGTCTGGATTCCGTGGGGGATTCTTCTTTGGATGTTGGGCAGGCGCCCTTTGATCACTAATTCCCCATGGGGTCTATGCTCAACACTGTAGTACATTTATAATTCTGTAATAAGCATCACTTTAATCATCCCAGGGCTCTCCTGATTGAAATGGGTACGGTCCAGTTCCCCAATTTCACCTTGCCAGGATAACACCGCAGCCACCCATCAATCCTCTGGGAGGAAGCTTGTGATTCTCAACCTAAAACAATAAATACCCTCCCATCCCATCCTTTTGGACCACCCTTTGGGATGGGAGGTAGACTTACTTAGCCCTGTGGGCAACAGTGTCCTTTGCCCTGTGGGTGTCTGCTCTGTAGTTATTTCTCTCCCTTCCACTTCTTGACTCCTCCTTGTCATCTCTCCTGTCTATACATCCTTGAGCCTCGACCTATACCCTTAACCTAAACTCAGGACCAACACCTAAATGTAACCTTGTTGGAATTTCGGACCTGTACTAGACCCTGTTGTAACCAGACCCCTACCCGACCCTCTGACTCTAACCCTAATACAGGGCGTATCCTAAAGGATCCGGTTCTGACCTTCTTGCTACCTACAGCACCTCCTCCACTCCAATGTGACTTATTTTGGCTAACCCTCGTCTCTGTCCACCTCCTCCTGTGCCTGCAATTCTAAAGGACCTTCATTTGGAAAGGCTTTACGCTCATCTGCCACTGGTCATCCTCACCCATGGCCTTCCCCCACCCCCAGTGGTCATCATCCTACCATACTTTCACTTCATTGGCACTTTTATTTTGAAAATCCTAACGCCCATCTTTGGTTACCCCCAAACTCTCATTCTAATATGACCGTCATCGGACCTCTCTGCTACCATCATGACTTTCCCTCTCGGGCACAATTTGAAGGGACTCTTATTTTGAAGGAAATCTTTCACCCACCACTGGTCAATCATGGTCTTCCTACAATAACACCCTTGTAAGATCTTTCCTTACCCGCCGATTGCCCTCTTCCTAAATGGACTTATTTTGACAAGCCTTTTGGCTTTCTGCCACTGAGTACCTTTGACCTTAGACTTCCATCCAATAAACCCATGGCGGGTTCCCTTACTACTCACTCATCATCAGAGGACTTTTTTTGAAACCCTGTCTATTACTCCAACAACCCCCACCACCACCTTGGACCTCACCAAACAAGCCTCTCCCTCCATTATCTTTGAGGGCCACCTCCACATGTGGAGTCAGCAATCAACGTTGTCCTCCCCGATTGCTGGACCCATATGGGCTACAGACATCAAATTGGGAGACTTGCTGTCCATGCCTGTTCCCGAGGGGGACCTTCGTATGACCCACTTGCATACCAGCGGTCACAGCACAGGTATTATCCTTCTATACAAATTACCTATATTTTGAACCACAATCAACACGTTCTTAAATCCACCAACAGGGGCAGCAATTGTGACCTTAGTATGGTAGTTATGGCAGCTGTTCGAAATGTTAGTTTTTGGGCCCCCCCCCTGTCTTGCATGTGGTAGATGTTTTCCTTCTCACGCATACCTGATTCAAATGAAGGGTGATTATCAAGCTTCTGCAGAGCTAGAAAACTACCAATTCATAAAAATCAGGTATAGGAGAAGGGGAAACATGGAAAGTGTACAGTAAAGGTGGTTTGCAAGGACCAAGGTAGAGATTAATCATTACTTCCCAAGATACCCTGTTGCTTGATTTAGATTTCTACCTATTCCAACATACCTGATATGACTGAAATGTTTGTTACGTAGCTCTAGTAACTAAGGGAGAGAATCACTAGAGCTCAAACCTGGTCCTCAGGGTACCCTTGTCCTGCACATTTTAGTCTTTTCCTGCTCCAACATACCTGATACAAATGAACTGGTTGTTATCAAGCTCTGGAGAAGCTTAGTAATGACAGTTTGTTTGTGTCAAGTATGTTGGAGTAGGGAAAAATCTAAAATGTGCAGGGCAGGGGTGCCCTGAGGACCAGGATTTAGAAACCCTTGGGTCCAGGAGTAAAGGGGGCACCCCAGAAGTAAAGGTCAGGGTTGGGGCATCTAGGGTTAGGGTTAGGGGAAAAGGTCAGGGTTGGGGCATCTAGGGTTAGGGTTAGGGGAAAAGGTCAGGGTTGGGGCATCTAGGGTTAGGGTTAGGGGAAAAGGTCAGGGTTGGGGCATCTAGGGTTAGGGTTAGGGGAAAAGGTCAGGGTTGGGGCATCTAGGGTTAGGGTTAGGGGAAAAGGTCAGGGTTGGGGCATCTAGGGTTAGGGTTAGGGGAAAAGGTCAGGGTTGGGGCATCTAGGGTTAGGGTTAGGGGAAAAGGTCAGGGTTGGGGCATCTAGGGTTAGGGTTAGGGGAAAAGGTCAGGGTTGGGGCATCTAGGGTTAGGGTTAGGGGAAAAGGTCAGGGTTGGGGCATCTAGGGTTAGGGTTAGGGGAAAAGGTCAGGGTTGGGGCATCTAGGGTTAGGGTTAGGGGAAAAGGTCAGGGTTGGGGCATCTAGGGTTAGGGTTAGGGGAAAAGGTCAGGGTTGGGGCATCTAGGGTTAGGGTTAGGGGAAAAGGTCAGGGTTGGGGCATCTAGGGTTAGGGTTAGGGGAAAAGGTCAGGGTTGGGGCATCTAGGGTTAGGGTTAGGGGAAAAGGTCAGGGTTGGGGCATCTAGGGTTAGGGTTAGGGGAAAAGGTCAGGGTTGGGGCATCTAGGGTTAGGGTTAGGGGAAAAGGTCAGGGTTGGGGCATCTAGGGTTAGGGTTAGGGGAAAAGGTCAGGGTTGGGGCATCTAGGGTTAGGGTTAGGGAAAAGGTCAGGGTTGGGGCATCTAGGGTTAGGGTTAGGGGAAAAGGTCAGGGTTGGGGCATCTAGGGTTAGGGTTAGGGGAAAAGGTCAGGGTTGGGGCATCTAGGGTTAGGGTTAGGGGAAAAGGTCAGGGTTGGGGCATCTAGGGTTAGGGTTAGGGGAAAAGGTCAGGGTTGGGGCATCTAGGGTTAGGGTTAGGGGAAAAGGTCAGGGTTGGGGCATCTAGGGTTAGGGTTAGGGGAAAAGGTCAGGGTTGGGGCATCTAGGGTTAGGGTTAGGGGAAAAGGTCAGGGTTGGGGCATCTAGGGTTAGGGTTAGGGGAAAAGGTCAGGGTTGGGGCATCTAGGGTTAGGGTTAGGGGAAAAGGTCAGGGTTGGGGCATCTAGGGTTAGGGTTAGGGGAAAAGGTCAGGGTTGGGGCATCTAGGGTTAGGGTTAGGGGAAAAGGTCAGGGTTGGGGCATCTAGGGTTAGGGTTAGGGGAAAAGGTCAGGGTTGGGGCATCTAGGGTTAGGGTTAGGGTTAGGGTTAGGGTTAGGGTTAGGGTTAGGGTTAGGGTTAGGGTTAGGGTTAGGGTTAGGGTTAGGGTTAGGGTTAGGGTTAGGGTTAGGGTTAGGGTTAGGGTTAGGGTTAGGGTTAGGGTTAGGGTTAGGGTTAGGGTTAGGGTTAGGGTTAGGGTTAGGGTTAGGGTTAGGGTTAGGGTTAGGGTTAGGGTTAGGGTTAGGGTTAGGGTTAGGGTTAGGGTTAGGGTTAGGGTTAGGGTTAGGGTTAGGGTTAGGGTTAGGGTTAGGGTTAGGGTTAGGGTTAGGGTTAGGGTTAGGGTTAGGGTTAGGGTTAGGGTTAGGGTTAGGGTTAGGGTTAGGGTTAGGGTTAGGGTTAGGGTTAGGGTTAGGGTTAGGGTTAGGGTTAGGGTTAGGGTTAGGGTTAGGGTTAGGGTTAGGGTTAGGGTTAGGGTTAGGGTTAGGGTTAGGGTTAGGGTTAGGGTTAGGGTTAGGGTTAGGGTTAGGGTTAGGGTTAGGGTTAGGGTTAGGGTTAGGGTTAGGGTTAGGGTTAGGGTTAGGGTTAGGGTTAGGGTTAGGGTTAGGGTTAGGGTTAGGGTTAGGGTTAGGGTTAGGGTTAGGGTTAGGGTTAGGGTTAGGGTTAGGGTTAGGGTTAGGGTTAGGGTTAGGGTTAGGGTTAGGGTTAGGGTTAGGGTTAGGGTTAGGGTTAGGGTTAGGGTTAGGGTTAGGGTTAGGGTTAGGGTTAGGGTTAGGGTTAGGGTTAGGGTTAGGGTTAGGGTTAGGGTTAGGGTTAGGGTTAGGGTTAGGGTTAGGGTTAGGGTTAGGGTTAGGGTTAGGGTTAGGGTTAGGGTTAGGGTTAGGGTTAGGGTTAGGGTTAGGGTTAGGGTTAGGGTTAGGGTTAGGGTTAGGGTTAGGGTTAGGGTTAGGGTTAGGGTTAGGGTTAGGGTTAGGGTTAGGGTTAGGGTTAGGGTTAGGGTTAGGGTTAGGGTTAGGGTTAGGGTTAGGGTTAGGGTTAGGGTTAGGGTTAGGGTTAGGGTTAGGGTTAGGGTTAGGGTTAGGGTTAGGGTTAGGGTTAGGGTTAGGGTTAGGGTTAGGGTTAGGGTTAGGGTTAGGGTTAGGGTTAGGGTTAGGGTTAGGGTTAGGGTTAGGGTTAGGGTTAGGGTTAGGGTTAGGGTTAGGGTTAGGGTTAGGGTTAGGGTTAGGGTTAGGGTTAGGGTTAGGGTTAGGGTTAGGGTTAGGGTTAGGGTTAGGGTTAGGGTTAGGGTTAGGGTTAGGGTTAGGGTTAGGGTTAGGGTTAGGGTTAGGGTTAGGGTTAGGGTTAGGGTTAGGGTTAGGGTTAGGGTTAGGGTTAGGGTTAGGGTTAGGGTTAGGGTTAGGGTTAGGGTTAGGGTTAGGGTTAGGGTTAGGGTTAGGGTTAGGGTTAGGGTTAGGGTTAGGGTTAGGGTTAGGGTTAGGGTTAGGGTTAGGGTTAGGGTTAGGGTTAGGGTTAGGGTTAGGGTTAGGGTTAGGGTTAGGGTTAGGGTTAGGGTTAGGGTTAGGGTTAGGGTTAGGGTTAGGGTTAGGGTTAGGGTTAGGGTTAGGGTTAGGGTTAGGGTTAGGGTTAGGGTTAGGGTTAGGGTTAGGGTTAGGGTTAGGGTTAGGGTTAGGGTTAGGGTTAGGGTTAGGGTTAGGGTTAGGGTTAGGGTTAGGGTTAGGGTTAGGGTTAGGGTTAGGGTTAGGGTTAGGGTTAGGGTTAGGGTTAGGGTTAGGGTTAGGGTTAGGGTTAGGGTTAGGGTTAGGGTTAGGGTTAGGGTTAGGGTTAGGGTTAGGGTTAGGGTTAGGGTTAGGGTTAGGGTTAGGGT